>NC_053025.1:239162098-239469136 GCF_003073215.2 Triticum urartu
CAAGCTTGCAAAGTGGTGCATTCGTTAATGCTGATTTCAGGGACTTAGAATTCCACTAAGTCCTTGAGCTGTTTTTATCAATATGCCATATGTTCATGTTGTTTCCTAGTGATCCGTGACTCTTTTGAGGATGATCAGTAAGGATGATTTGTTAATATTGTGGTGCTCTATCCATCCATGTCCTTGTTTGCAATTATGGAGCAACCTAGCTTGAGTCAATCGAGCTCTACTTTTGCTATTTCGTGAATCCTGGCAGATTGTCTACTTGTTAGCGATTTTGCCGAGGATGTTGTTGTTGATCCGTGCATGCTATGTTGTTGTTCTTGCCATGTCTAGATTATATAACATGTGTTCTTGATGGGTGTATGCTTAGATTGTAATGACTTGCTCTATAGTGAGTGCATCAAGCTCGTAAACATGCCTACTTGCTATCATATTTGCATGCTCCAGTTTTTCACTAAGTCTGAGATCTGATTATGTTTTTGCCATGTTCACATGCTTGCAATTGTATTATCTGATCCCTTTTGGCTCAAGGTCACTAAGGGACTTTTGTTAAGCTCTTTGAGTAGCTCCATGCCATGCCTTGCTTTGCCATGCTAAGTTCGTGTAGCATATTGTTTTATTGCTTCAAAGTGTGCTACCTGATCTAAAATTCCAGGCTTGTGTTAATTTCACCGTCTGAAACCTGTTTACCAATTGCTCTTTTGCCATGCTTGTTTGAACCTGTTAATGGATGAATTGGCCGTAGCTCAGTGTTCATATTTTGTCAAGCATCATGAATGGATCCCCGCCATGTATTTTGTTGCCATGTTTGAGTGTTGTAGCATGTTTAACTTGATGCATTTAGATGACTACTTGCTGTTTATCGCAGACCGGTGTCATATTTGTTTTGCTTGCCATTTCCAAACCGTGCATCCGATTCCGGTGATCTTTATATCGATTTCAACCGAAATCATCTCACCTTTCCAGTGGCACTCTTGGCTTTCCAAGTTGAGGCCAGGTTCAATCATTTCTTTGCAAATCATGCATATGCATCGCATACCGCATCCCGCATATCATACCATGTTCTTGTGTGGTTTGTTTACTATGTTGTGTGCTTCTTTCCGGTGTTGCTTCTTCGGGTTGGTTCCGGTAACGTCGTGTTTGTGAGGACCCATTCGTCTACATCTGTTTATCTTCTTCATGGACTCGTTCTTCTTCTTTGCGGGATTTCAGGCAAGATGATCATACCCTCGAAATCACTTCTATCTTTGCTTGCTAGTTGCTCGCTCTTTTGCTATGCCTATGCTGCGATACCTACCACTTGCTTATCATGCCTCCCATATTGTTAAGCCAAGCCTCTAACCCACCTTGTCCTAGCAAACTGTTGTTTGGCTATGTTACCGCTTTGCTCAGCCCCTCTTATAGCGTTGTTAGTTGCAGGTGAAGTTTGAAGTTTGTTCCTTGTTGGAACATGGAGATGTTGTTCCTTGTTGCAACATGTTTACTTGTTGGGATATCACAATATATCTTATTTAATTAATGCATCTATATACTTGGTAAAGGGTGGAAGGCTCGGCCTTATGCCTGGTGTTTTGTTCCACTCTTGCCGCCCTAGTTTCCGTCATATCGGTGTTATGTTCCCGGATTTTGCGTTCCTTACGCGGTTTGGCTATAATGGGAACCCCTTGACAGTTCACCTTGAATAAAACTCTTCCAGCAATGGCCAACATTGGTTTTACCATTCGCCACCTCGCCTTTTCTTTCCCTTGGGTTCTGTAGACTCAAGGGTCATCATTATTTTAACCCCCCCGGGCCAGTGGTCCTCTGAGTGTTGGTCCACCTGTGCAGCGCCCCCTTGGGGAAACTCGAGGTTTGGTTTTAGTTGTACGGACTGCTCATCTGAGTGTGCCCTGAGAACGAGATATGTGCAGCTCCTATCGGGATTTGTCGGCACATTCGGGCGGTGTTGCTGGATTTATTTTAACTTGTCGAAGTTGTCTTGTAGAACCGGGATACCGAGTCTGATCGGAATGTCTCGGGAGAAGGTATATCCTTCGTTGACCGTGAGAGCTTTTCATGGGCTAAGTTGGGACACCCCTACAGGGATTTGAACTTTCAAAAGCCGTGCCCGCGGTTATGGGCAGATGGGAATTTGTTAACGTCCAGTTGTAGAAAACCTGAAGTTGACCTTAATTAAAATACATCAACCGCGTGTGTAACCGTGATGGTCTCTTCTCGGCGGAGTCCGGGAAGTGAACACGGTGTTGGAGTAATGCTTGACGTAGGTTGTTCTAGGATCACTTCTTGATCATAGATTTCTCGCACGTGCTTTGCCTTCTCTTCTCGCTCTCATTTGCGTATGTTAGCCACCATATATGCTAGTCGCTTGCTGCAGCTCCACCTCATACCTTTTACCCTTCCTATAAGCTTAAATAGTCTTGATCGCAGGGTGTGAGATTGCTGAGTCCTCGTGACTCACAGATACTTCCAAAACCAGCTTGCAGGTGCCGATGAGTCCACGCAGATGACGCAACCAAGCTCAAGGAGGAGCTCGATGAAGATCTTGTCCTTTGTGTTGTTCCATTCTAGTTGATCAGTAGTGGAGCCCAGTTGGGGTCGATCGGGGACCTTGTCGCATTTGGGGTTCTTCTTTTATTTTGGTTCCGTAGTCGGACCTTGATTGTATTTGATTGATGTAATGCTTTATTCTTGTATTTGTGTGAAGTGGCGATTGTAAGCCAACTACGTATCTTTTCCCCTTATTGTATTGCATGGGTTGTGTGAAGATTACCTCACTTGCGACATTTCTTTCAATGCGGTTATGCCTCTAAGTCTTGCTTCGACACGTAGGAGATATAGCCGCATCGAGGGCGTTACACCTTTGCAAGTTTGACATATAGGGCACCGCTGAACAAACTTTCCAGCATCTCTCTTTAGTTGCGGCCAGAAGTAACGAGCTTCCAGGTTAGTGATAGCCTTGTCCTATCCAACATGGTCACTGAGATCACTTGAATGAAGCTCTCTAACCAGCTTGTCACATAGTGAACTTCTTGGAATGCACAAACGATCATTTTTGAAGAGATAGCCATCTTGCATCAAATAGTCATCACGTAATGGTTGGCCCCTTGTGTGCTTTACCCAAACATGGCCAAACTCTTCATCATCCTCATAAAGATCCTTTATTTGATCCATGCCCGGAAATTCAGCTTCAAAAGAAGTCAAGAGGCATGCATGAAGACTCAAAGCATCGACCACTCGGTTAGTTGTTCAAAATTTATGCACAATGAGATAGTTAAACCTCTTCAAATATGTTGCCCATCTTGCTAGCATGCGATCAATATATGTTTGATACGTCTCCAACGTATCTATAATTTTTGATTGTTCCATGCTATTATATTATCAATCTTGGATGTTTTATATGCATTTATATGCTATTTTATATGATTTTTGGGACGAACCTATTAACCTAGAGCCCTGTGCCAGTTTTTGGTTTTTCCTTGTTTTTGAGTTTTGCACAAAAGGAATATCAAACGGAGTCCAATTGAGCTGAAAATTTATGGTGATTTTTATGGACCAGAAGAAGCCCCCGAAGCAAAAGAGTTGGGCCAGAAGAGCACGAGGCCTCCACAAGGGTGGAGGGCACGCCCTCCATCCTTGTCATCGCCTCGTGGACCCCCTAACTTGTTCTTGATGCCAAAAATTCCTATAAATATAGACCCCCCCCAGAAATAAACCTAGATCGGGAGTTCCACTGCCGCAAGCATCTGTATCCACCAAAAACCAATAAGGACCCTGTTCCGGCACCCTGCCGGAGGGGAAAATCATCACCGGTGGCCATCTTCACCATCCCAGTGCTCTCCATGATGAGGAGGAGTACTTCACCCTCGGGGCTGAGGGTATGTACCAGTAGCTATGTGTTTGATCTCTTTCTCTCGTGTTTTTGATTTGGCACGATCTTGATGTACCACGAGCTTTGCTATTATAGTTGGAACTTATGATGTTTCTCCCCCTCTACCTTCTTTTAATGGATTGAGTTTTCCCTTTTAAGTTATCTTATCGGATTGAGTCTTTAAGGATTTGAGAACACTTGATGTATGTCTTGCATGTGCTTATCTGTGGTGACAATGGGATATTCACGTGATCTACTTGATGTATGTTTTGGTGATCAACTTGCGGGTTCTATGACCTTGTGAACTTATGCATAGGGGTTGGCACATGTTTTCGTCTTGACTCTCCGGTATAAACTCTGGGGCACTCTTTGAAGTTCTTTGTGTTGGTTTGAATAGATGAATCTGAGATTGTGTGATGCATATCGTATAATCAAACCCGCGGATACTTGTGGTGACATTGGAGTATCTAGGTGACATTAGGGTTTTGGTTGATGTGTATCTTAAGGTGTTATTTTAGTATGAACTCTAGGGCTGTTTGTGACACCTATAGGAATAGCCCAATAGATCGATCAGAAAGAATAATTTTGAGGTGGTTTCATACCCTACAGTAATCTCTTCATTTGTTCTCCGCTATTAGTGACTTTGGAGTGGCTCTTTGTTGCACGTTGAGCGATTTTTATATGATCCAATTATGTTATCATTGTTGAGAGAACTTGCACTAGTGAAAGTATGAACCCTAGGCCTTGTTTCCAAGCATTGCAATACCTTTTTCGCTCACTTTTACCACTTATTACCTTGTTGTTTTTATATTTTCAGATTACAAAAGCCTATATCTACTATCCATATTGCAGTTGTATCACCATATCTTCGCCAAACTAGTGCACCTATACAATTTACGCTTGTATCGGGTGTGTTGGGGACACAACAGACTCTTTGTTATTTGGTTGCAGGGTTGTCTGAGAGAGACCATCTTCATCCTACGCCTCCCACAGATTGATAAACCTCAGGTCATTCACTTGATGATATAGGCGAGGGTCCCGATCTTTCGATGAGATGATAACTATCGATTTGGTGGAGACAACTTTGACGATCCGACTACAAACGTGCACGACGTTGCGCCTTAGCAATCGCTAAACCAACTCCAAGAGGTTATTGACCACGCTGGAGCACGATCAACCTGACCACGAAGGTCTATTCCTGCAAGCAATCAAAGAACGAGTAAGAATATGATAAAGCAATCTGAATATTGCGAATATATATGAAGTATTGATAATGGTGGGGATCCGTAAGTGGTCTTGGTCTGGTCGTTGGACACAAACGAAGTACACGAAGTTGCAATGGCTAACTTTTAACTAAACAAATCCCAAGGAAAAAGCTACTAGATGGATCTACTTATATAGGAGCAAGGGGTGGTGGCCAAGGAGGTGGGAGGACGTACCAATGCAGCCCAAAACTAACCCTAGGTCGTACAAGGCTCATGGGCCCAAGTGGAGGTGATGCAACACCTTTGGGCTTGTAGTTTGACTAGGATTCTGCTGCAACGTCAGATTGTTTCGTCCGTAACTCAACGCCCCGGACGAATTTGAAGGTGAATCCAATTGGGTTGGAAAGAGCACGAAATCTAGTTTCCAACAAAAAAAGAATCACCCAATTCGGAGTCCTTATGAAAAAGTTGTTGGAGTTTTGAGTCAGGTATGTCTGTGCAGTCCGAATCTGAATCCAGAACGTGAGAGACTTGGACTCTATCTTCTCTTGGCCCAAAAGTGACGTGAGAGGACTTTTTGAACACAACCTAAACTTCTCCTTTTCCCTTGTCTTCATATGTGGATTGTACAAATGTCCCATACACCTGCAATTAGACAAAACACAAAAGTGTGTGAAGTATTTTTGTTCCGGATAACATAAATAGATTATTGAATAGTTTGCATTAGAAATCACCTGACAAATATGCATGTATGAAATATTTTTGGTCGTATCCAAGGTAGCCATGTCCTCATCACTTGAGGGAAAATTGCTACTGTCCTACAAAACTCTGCGCTTGGAGGCCCAACACGAGTCTACAAGAAGAAGGTCGCATAGTAGACATCAAGCTCTTTTCTGGCGTCATTGCCGGGGAGGTTAGGGCTTGAAGGTATATCTTTAGATCTTGCCATTGGATCTTTTAGTTTCTTGTTTTATCACTAGTTTCGTCTATAAAAGAAAACGACAAAAAATGGAATTGACTTTGCCTCATATGCTTCATCTTTTTAATGTCTTTCGCGAAAATGATGGAAAGGAAAATTGTGCTCAAGTGTTAGAACAAGAAGCCTATAAAATGTTTAACACTAAATATTTGAGTGATGAGCATGATTGCAATGTTGTTAGTATGAATTCCTTGAATATCCATGATGCTAATGATATGCAAAGCCACAAGCTTGGGGATGTTATGTTTGATGAAGATGATATTTTTAGTCCCCCAAGTTTTAATGAGCAAATTTATTATGATGATAGCATGCCTCCTATTTATGATGATTATATTGATGAAAGTGGGTTTGGAAGAGTGTGAACTTTAGGAAGTAATGATCTCACTATTTTGGAGGGTTTTGAATCTTATTGTGATATTTATGAAAGTGGAATAGGAGAGGTCATGACTTTATTTAGTGATCAATTCACTATTTCGGAAGAGGTTCCAATTGATTATGAGGACAAAGTTGCTCTCTATGATGATTATTCTGATGACATGTATGCTATAAAGAATAATGATAACCATGGAACTTGTCATCTTGATTTTAATTTTCAATTGGATTATGCCTCACATGATAGTTATTTTGTTGAGTTTGCTCCCACTACCATGAATGAATTTTTTTTGCTTATGTGGAGAGTAATAAAATTTCTAGGCTTAGGAATCATGAAGAGAATGCTTTATGTGATGGTTATATTGTTGAACTCATTCATGATGCTACTGAAAATTAGTATGAGTGAGGACCTTATGCTTCTACATATTGCAATAATATCAAGTTTCCTCTCTATGTGTTGAAAGTTTTGAAGTTATGCTTGTTTTGCCTTCCTATGCAAGTTTATTATTGCTCCCATAAATTGTTTGCTCACAAAATCCCTATGCATAGGAAGTGGGTTAGACTTAAATGTGCTAGTCATATGCTTCATGATGCTCCCATTATGCTTCAATTCTTATCTTCTATGTGAGCATCATTGACATCATCATGCCTAGCTAAAAATGCATTAAAGAAAAGCGCTTGTTGGGAGACAACCCAACATTTATACCTACTATTTTTGCGTGTTCACATGATTATGCTACTGTAGTAAATCATGTTTTATAGATTTTGTTTCAATAAAGTGCCAAGCAAAGCCTTTGGGATGGCTTACGTAATAGTTGACTTCATCTTGAAGAAAAACAGAAACTTTTGCGCTCAGGAAAACAATTCTTATTTTTAACAGAAGCGTGATAAAATACTGATTCTTATTGCAGAATATTAATAAACAAAATTTTCAGGTTGTCCTAATTTTTCAGAATTTATGGAGTGACAGAAGTATTCGGTAGTTACAGATTACTACAGACTGTTCTGTTTTTGATAGATTCTGTTTTTGATGCATAGTTTGCTTGTTTTCTAGTTTCTACGGCTTATAGTTACAGATCACCTAGATTTCTTTTCCTTTCTCTGTTTTGTTCTGCATTCCTAGCATCCAATTCATTGTAAATCCTTTAGTTAATTCCTTGCGAATCTTTGTGAGAGATCTTATTTGCCTAGTGAGCTGAGATGACAATTGGTTTCTCTCTGAGTTGAATTCGGCCTTACCGGTTTGTTTCTTTCAGCTAAACCGAAACAACTCGGTGCCACCGAAGAGAAAGACTCGGCGTTACCGATTTCACCATTGAGAGAACACTTTGTCATTTGTATCCTGCATATTTGTTCCAGCTCCACTCAATGATTCTTGCCCTCTACCAGCATCTTATATTACATTTTGCTTTGTAATGTGACTCAAGGACCAAACCTACTTGACTCATGCTCCAGAAGATCCCTTCTTGGAAATTGATGTCAAAGGGGGAGAGAGAGCACATCAAAGCTTATCACACGAGAGAGAACGCACACCTTAAGCTTCTCTAGATACTTATTATCCATAGAGGAGAGAAGATACATGTCTTCAAGAGAGGAAAGACATGTTAGCATGTGTTAAGTTTGTTATGTTTGTTTTGCTCTAATTTTCTTTTCCCTATCTTCTCCCATTATCCAATATCAGATTCAGGGGGAGAAAGGCAACTACGGTAACGAAATCTTCAAATTCATTGCATATCTTTACTCTTTGGGGACAAGTCTATATCAAATAGAGTACCTAGTACTCACTCTCTACATGTCATCCCAATCTTGGTACTCTTGTGGTTTCTCAAATCGCTTTGTCCAATAGGTGCTCGTGTGTTATCTAACCTTGTTTACTCAGGTTCATCTCTTCCAAAGCTACCTCAAGACCACAAGGTAAGTATATGCATCACATCCATGTGCATGCTGATTTCTTGCTACCGTGCATATTGTTTGCAAGAATAAATCATGAACATGGAGGTACATTTCCTATATTCACATCATTTGCTCTGATGCATATAGCCAAGATACATGTAACTCATTGCTTGCTCTGTCATGGCTATGCATTCACATGCTATTATATTCCATACTCACATGATTGCATACATGTAGGGGGAGCCTATGCATGTTACATGTCTTTTCGAGGCTTTACTTGTTAGTCTTCGTATCTTTATCTAAAACTTTGATGCATGTTGTCATCAATTCCCAAAAAGGGGAGATTTAAAACACAAGTGCGCCCTGGGTGATTTTGGTAATTAATGTCAACATATCTCTTGTTGGACTAATACTTTTATCTATTATATTTCAGAAAGTTCAACAAAGGCGTGGCATGGACAAGAGGATGTGGAACCCTAAAAGTAGCCAAGGACAAAGATTGGAAACAGCTCAAGACTCTACATTTTCATTTTAGTGATCCAAGATCACACTGAGTCCATAACAAAAACCAATACTAATAAAAGGGGATGAGGTGTTGCTTAATGGCTTTCTTGCTCAAAGTGCTTAGTGATATGCTCCAAAGCCCTCAACCACTTTATCATTTCCACATATGTCCCAAACCTAAAGTCAAACTCGGCCCCACCGATTTGATCTATCCGACGCCACTGAGTTCACTTGACATAGCCACTGCCAGAAACCCTAATCAATTCGGTCTCACCGATGGGATCTCGGTCTCACCGAGATGGGCTTGCAAACTCTTTGTTGCCTAGTGCAATTATCTCGGTCTCACCGAGATATGCAAGTCCCATCGAGTTTGCTTGCCAACTCTCTGTTTTGCTTATTACCAGGTCTCACCGAGTTTGTGTAATCGGTCAAACCGAGTTGAGGTGTTACCCTAACCCTAGCACATCGGTCCCACCGAGTTGATCATATCGGTCCCACTAAAAACTCTAACGTTCACATTTTAAACCATATCGGTCTGACCGAGTTTCTCGATTCGGTCCCACCGAGTTTGGTGAATTGTGTGTAACGACTAGATTTTGTGTGGAGGCTATATATACCCCTCCACCCATCCTCCATTTGTGGGGAAAGCCATCAGAACGTGCCTACACTTCCAGCACTCATTTTCTGAGAGAGAACCACCTACTCATGTGTTGAGACCAAGACATTCCATTCCAACCACAAGAATCTTGATCTCTAGCCTTCCCCAAGTTCCTTTCCACTCAAATCATCTTTCCACCATATCCAAATCTGTGAGAGGGAGTTGAGTGTTGGGGAGACTATCATTTGAAGCACAAGAGCAAGGAGTTCATCATCAACACACCATCTATTACCTTTTGGAGAGTGGTGTCTCCTAGATTGGTTAGGTGTCACTTGGGAGCCTCCATCAAGATTGTTGAGTTGAACCAAGGAGTTTGTAAGGGCAAGGAGATCACCTACTTCATGAATGTCGGGACCCCGATACCAAGTCACATCGATCTAGCCGGTAACACCTCATATCACTTTGCGGCCTCACGCACGGTATCCCCACGGGTGTTGCCTTACCCTGGCCCGGGACCGTTTGCGCCTTTTGGCTCACGTATATGATTGTGTCGCTAGCATCCATATGACAGAGAACCCGGGCCGCATGGCTAGTCGTGAACCCAAAATGGCACTAACCTATGGGGACATGCATACATGATTCACATCGAGCATGTCGGTCAGCAGCATGTGAATCCGGGCTGTAGCACTGGGCTAATAGGACTCCGGGAACCCGGGCTGTAGCAGGCTAGGCAGGACTCCGGATGTCACCGCGTGACATTTCCCTAAAGGGACAGACACAGGAACAAAGTGAAACACATGCCGGCCAGTCAAGTGTCCTGAGCAGTAGTGCTGGGCTAGCAGGACTTCGGTGAACCGGGCTGTAGTGGACTACTATGGCTCAAGGAAGCACTAGACTACATTTCCCCATAAGAGAGGCTGCCAAGGATAAACAACTAGATTGTCGGATCCCACACATAGCAATACACGTCACACATACGCATAACATGCAAGTATGTGCTGTACAACATGGCATCACAACATAACGCAAACTCATATAGATAAAGGCCCAAAAGAGCCACATAGCATTAAATACAAACAGGGATCACATGACCCATCATTCAGAGCATACAAGCAAAGGAAGCATTACATGTCTGAGTACAGACAACTACAAAAGAAAAAGGCTGGGAAGCCTGACTATCTACATGTCCCTCCCAAGGGTACAAGATCATAGCTGAGGTAACAAGCTACTCGTCGAAGTCCAAGCGGTACTACTAGTGAGACAGATGTCTCATCTGCAAAACATAAATAAACCAAACGTGAGTACAAAGGTACTCAGCAAGACTTACATCTGATCCTATCATACATGCATTTGTATCAAGAAGGTAATGTGGGGTTTAGTTGCAGCAAGCCAGCTTTGACTCAGTGGCTATCCTGTTCTACGACAACGAGAAACTTCTTTGAGATGAGTCAGCGCAGACGAGTCCACTAATCACCACATCAATACACTACTATGGATTCATCCCCGCCTCTCCACGAGAAGGCCATCCGTAGCACTCACACTTGTCTTGAGCATTTTAGAGTATCCACTTTAAGTTTTCTATGTACCATGTAAGCATCCAAGAAGTCCATAACCGAGGACACGGCTATTCGAATAGATCATGATAACCCTGCAGGGGTGTACTTATTCACACACGCTCTCACCACTTATCACCATATACACGTCATGTATCTCGGCAACCTTCAAGCAGAAGCCTGGCGAGGGTGTCGGCCACGACCTGACTAACCAAACAAGACTCTAATCCAGGTTTATCGCCTATTCGGGTTCCATCCGCAAGGAGATCCGGCCAGGGTTTCTCTCACGGCCCCAAACGATGTGTACAGGGTTCCCGAGCCCACCATCCGGGTGCCACTCGGTACACCGGGTCACGTGTGCCTAGTCTATCCCAAGTCCACCCTGCCGGGTGCCACTCGGTAGAAAAATAGCACTACCTATAAACACCAGAAACTATTTGCAACTCCTGGACAGCGATCAAGTTAGCTAATAAGTCGAGAGGGGTCGAGTTACCGGAACCCAATATGTAGTAGTAGCTAGTCCTTGGACAACATACACAGAACTCAGTTCTTAGGGATGGTTCCAGTGAGACAACCCACCATGTACTCCTACATGGCCTCTCACCGCTACCTTTACCAAATCGTGTTCACACGCTTAACTCTCAACATCAGAACATAGCACTGTACTCCAATTCATTCCCAATGAATCAGACCTGACATACTCTAAGCAATAGCAGGCATGGCATGGCAAGAACACAACATGGCTCAAGCAACTCCTACACATGCTAGTGGGTTTCAACTATTTACTGTGGCAATGACAGGTCATGCAGAGGAATGGGTTCAACTACCGCAGCATAAAGTAGCAGTTGAATCGTTGTTGCCCTAATGCAATAAATGAGAGCAGGAGCGAGAGAGTAGGATTGTATCGGAATGAACAAGGGGGGTTTGCTTGCCTGGTAGATCAACAGGGGGGCACTGCTCCCCCGACAGGTACTCTGGATCGGTCTCCGGACCAGGACCTATCGAGAAGGAACGGTGTCGGCAATCAATACTCAATCATATGCAACAATATGATGCATGAAGATGTGATGTTATTTGAGTTAATGCAACTAGCATTCATTTGCATGAAGTCCATTTGAACCAAGGATTCAAATGCATCTCCAAAATAAGCTCTTTATATAAGCCATTTTAGTGTTTCACTTATACAGCAGGTATAACTTGGTTTTTCATGCATGAAACTAGTACAGATGGATAGATTGAATTTTTCTGATCATTTTTCATATATAACACTTTGCATTTGGAGCTATAGATTAATTTCTATGAATTTTAGAAGTTTTGGATATTTTCTGGAATTTCCTGTTTTAAAATAATTCCAGAAAAGAATAACGGCGTTAGCATGACGTCAGCACTGCGTCAGCGGTCAACGGGACTGACCAGGTCAAACCTGTCATGCGGGGCCCACACGTCAGTGTCTCAGTTAGTTAACATGGGGGTTTATTTGGTCTAATTAGGATTAGAGGGCGCCGGGCCCACTGTCAGTGTCAGGGGTGGTTAGCAAAATGGTGATTAGCCTTAAGCTAATCACCTGGCTGGTCGGGCCCGCATGTCAGGCTGGCTAGGGTCGTCGGCGGCGACCTCTAGACGCGGCGGCGTCCGCGTTTCAGGTCACGGGGGCGGCGACTAAGGGCATTGGCGCGTAGCCCGGGCTCTCGCGCATCCAGGGGAGGCGACGAGAGGACGCGGGGTGGCCGGAGCTCGTCGGAGTGGAGCTCAGGGCGGCGGCCGGAGCTCGGCTCGAGCAGGAGCGAGCTACGGGGCACGGGAAGGTAGGGGAGAAGGGGGAACAGGCGCAGAATGTCACAGCGGAGGCGACGGGATGGTCAGCGGGCTCGGGGATGAGTCGGAGACGACGGACGGGCGCCGGCGATCTCGGGCGGCCGGGGATGGAGAAGACGGCGGTGACGGCTCCACGGGGCGTCCCGGCTTGCGTGGCTCGGCGGAGAGCTTCAGAGGGAGGAGGCGGAGCTCCTGGACTCGAAGAGAGGGCGAGGGGGAGGCGGTGGCCGCGGTGGTGCTTGTCGGCGGCGACGGCGTTTGGTTTCGGGAGAGAACGAGGGGAAGGGAGAGAGAGCGAAGGAGAGGGAGAGATGTGCGGGGCATCGTGGCGACGTGCGCGATCCAGGCGACGAGGAGGAGAAGCAGGAGGTGGCGGGGAGACGTGGCCACGGCCGGGCGCGTGGCCGCGCGCGCCGGCGCGTGCCCCTGTCCTTCTGTCGTCGCCAGGAGGATGACGATTGGCGGTTGGGCCAGTGGGCCGCACCACTGGGCCGGCGGAGGCGCCAGGTAAGCTTTCTGTTTTTGTTTTTAGTTACTGTTTTCTATTTGTTTTGATTTAGTTCAAGCACTAAATAATTTTTGTTTCTTCTGATAATTTTTGCTAGGACTGGAATAAATATTCTAAAGCCCCTCACAAAATAACAGAATTATTGGACAATATTATATATATATATATAAAAATTATCCAACGCAAATAATTACTGGATTAATTCCAAATGGCCAAAATAAATATTTATGAGCTCCTAAAAATATTGGTTTGAATTTTACCTCTGCCCAATATTTTCAGAGAGAGAACATGAGCATTTTCTTGGACCCTTTTGGAGCAATTTTTACTTGGGTCATTTTCAGAAATGATTTCTGAGGGTTTCACAAATCCCCATTTCAAAGTTAAATGGAATTTAAACATGATGCAAACATGAAGGCTAGCCTAGGTCATACCAGAACTAGGGATGTGACAACTCGCCCCCACTCGGAAAAATCTCGTCCCGAGATTCAGGAGTTGGCGGAAAGAAAGCGGGGTACTCAAGTCGAAGACGATCTTCACGCTCCCAGATAGCTTCTCTCTCGGAATGATGAGACCACTGAACCTTGAGAAACTTGATGTTATGACGTCGAGTGACACGCTCTGCTTGATCAAGAATGCGAACATGGTACTCTCAATAGGTGAGGTTATCTTGGAGATCAAGCGTTTCGTGGTCCACTCCGCGGATGGGATCCGAGAAGCAACACCTGAGTTGAGAGATGTGGAAGACATCATGAACTTGAGAAAGATGTGGGGGTAGTTCCAACTGGTAGGCAACCTCTCCTCATTTAGCGAGAATGAGAAAGGGACCAATGTAACGAGGAGCCAACTTGCCCTTGATACCGAATCGATGGGTACCCTTCAAAGGGGTAACCCGAAGGTAAGCTTTGTCGCCAATTTCATAAGCCACTTCCTTATGACTATGGTCATACTGGCTCTTTTGACGAGATTGGGCTGTCTTCAAATTCTCACGAATGATGCGAACTTGCTCTTCTGCCTCCTGGATCATATCCGGTCCAAAGAATTGTCTTTCACCCGTTTTTGACCAGTTCAAAGGTGTTCGACATCTTCGTCCATACAGAACCTCAAAAGGAGCTTTCTTGAGGCTGGATTGGTAGCTGTTGTTATAAGCAAACTCGGCGAAGGGAAGACACTTCTCCCAATCCATACCGAATGAGATAACACAAGCTCTAAGCATGTCTTCGAGAATTTGGTTGACCCTTTCCACCTGACCACTTGATTGAGGGTGGAAAGCGGTACTGAAGGAAAGATGGGTGCCCATGGCAGTTTGGAAACTCTCCCAGAAATGAGAAGTGAAGAGACTACCACGGTCTGAATTAATCTCTAGTGGGACACCATGAAGTGACACTATTCGAGAAATATATAAGTCAGCGAGCTGACTAGCAGTGATACTCTCTCGAACAGGTATGAAGTGAGCCACTTTGGAAAGACGATCAATCACTATGAAGATAGCATTATTCCCTCTCTTGGTCCTGGGAAAGCCGGTGATGAAGTCCATACCAACTTTATCCCATTTCCACTCAGGAATAGCTAAAGGTTGAAGGGTGCCAGTAGGCCTTTGATGTTCCGCCTTAACGCGACGACAAACGTCACAGTTAGCAATAAACTGAGCAATTTCTCTCTTCATCCTAGTCCAGCAGAACCTCTGGCGTAGGTCCTGATACATCTTAGTACTACCGGGATGAATCGTGAGAGGAGATTCATGAGCCTCCTTAAGGATTAATTGCCGAAGATGCTGCTTCTTGGGGACCACCAGGCGATTCCCGAAGAAAACAACACCTCGATCATCTATAGAGAAACTACCAGCAATGCCCTTAGCAATGTTTCTCTTGATCCGGGTAATCCCCGTATCATGCTTCTGGGCTTTTATGATATGATCCACAAGAGTAGGTTTCGCCACCAAGGTAGAAAGGAATCCATGAGGAGCAATGTGAAGGTTAAGCTTACAGAATTCCTCATGAAGAAGTGGTTGGCCCTGCTGCAACATGAGATTGTTACAATAGGACTTACGACTTAGTGCATCAGCCACGACATTTCCCTTGCCTGGGGTGTAGGTAATCCCTAAGTCGTAATCTGAGATCAACTCCAACCAACGTCTTTGCCTAAGGTTCAAATCTGGTTGGGTGAAGATATACTTGAGGCTCTGGTGATCGGTGTAAATCTCGCAACGTTTACCGAGAAGGTAATGTCACCAGGTCTTAAGTGCATAGACTACGGCTGCAAGCTCTAGATCATGTGTAGGATAATTCTCCTCATGTGGATGCAACTGTCAAGATGCATAGGCAATCACATGGCGATCTTGCATAAGAATGCAACCTAGTCCCTGTCGTGAGGCATCACAATAGATAACAAAGTCCTTAGTGAAATCCGGTGGCACAAGTATGGGAGCAGAAGTCAGGCGTCTTTTCAGTTCCTGAAAACTGTGCTCAAACTGTGGGGACCACTCAAACTTTTTATCTTTCTTAAGAAGTTCCGTGAGAGGTTTGGCCACTTTGGAGAAGTTCTCAACGAAGTGGCGACAATAACTGGCTAGACCAAGGAAACTCCTAACTTGCTTAACTGTTTCAGGCGGAGTCCAATCAAGAACGGCCTGAACTCTCTCGGGATTGACGACAATACCCTTACCTGAGATCACGTGGCCTAGGTAGGTCACTTATGGCAACCAAAATTCGCACTTGGAGAACTTGGCATAAAGGCGTTGCTCTCTGAGTTTTTCTAGCACAAGTCTAAGGTGTTCGGCATGATCTTCCTCGTTCTTCGAGTAAATAAGAATATCATCGAGGTAAACCACGATGAACTTATCTAAGTACTCCATGAAGATCGAGTTCATCAAGCGAGAGAATGTAGCTGGAGCATTGGTTAGACCAAAGGACATGACGGTGTACTCGTACTGGCCATAACGAGTGACAAAAGCTGTCTTAGGAATGTCCCCATTTCTGATCTTGATTTGGTGGTAGCCTAACCTCAAATCCATCTTGGAAAAGACTGAGGATCCAGCGAGCTGATCATACAGGTCGTTGATCCTGGGGAGCGGATACTTGTTCTTTATCGTGACCAAATTAACGGGACGATAATCTACAACCATCCGGTCCGTACCATCCTTCTTCTTGACGAAGAGGACGGGGCAAGGCCAGGGAGAAGAACTAGGACGGATGAAACCCTTTTGCAAGGATTCATCAAGTTGTTTCTTAAGCTCAACTAGTTCTAAGGGTGCCATCTTGTAAGGTCTCCTAGAGATAGGAGCGGTTCCTGGGATAAGATCTATGACAAGTTCTACATCTCTGTCAGGTGGAATACCTGGCAGTTCCTCTGGAAAGACATCCGGAAAGTCACGTACTACCGGAATATCTTCAAGGTCTGGAAGAGGGTTGGCATTAAGAGAATAGAGCTGACGCTTTGAAACTCTAGTGGAGACGGTGACTATCTTGCCAGATGGGTGTGTAAGCTGAACAAACCTTGTGTAACAATCAATCTTGGCATAATGAGCTTTCATCCAGTCCATACCCAAGATGATGTTAATATCTGTAGACTTGAGGGCTATAAGTGATGCAAGGAATACAAGTCTGTCAACAAGGATTTCATTACCGTGGCTTATTCTGGTAGTTTGCCATCTAGACCTTGGAGTTTGGATTTCAAGTGGAGTTGGCATATCACAAAATGACATGTCGTGCAAACGAGCATAGCCTTCAGAGATGAAGGAGTGAGATGCTCCGGTATCGAACAGAACCGAAGCTGGATGACAGTTGACAAGGAGTGTACCAAGAACGACATCCGGATCATCATGAGCGTCTTTAGCTGAGACGTGTGCACACATCCACATTTAGTGGGAGCTGACTTGACACTAATCATCTTGCGTGATGGCTTAGCACGGCCAACAGACTTCTCAGGCTGGGGTGGAGCATAATTGGTTTGAGAGCAGTCACGTGCATAGTGTCCTGGCTCTCCGCAGGTGAAACAAGTCCCTGAAGTAGGACGTGGACCCGCTTTGACAAGCGGTCTATCAATAGGCCTGGGTGGAGCATGTAACTGAACTGGGTGAGGTGCCACACAAGATGGCCTTGGTGTATAACCGGGTGGAAGAGCGGAGTTCGGAACCCAAATCCGGCACTTCTGCGAAGTAGAACCAGAAGAAGAACCCAAACCACGAGTGTGCTTACGAGACTCCTCGTAAGTGAGTTGATCTGTCTCTGCATTAATGGCCTTGTTCACAAGATCCTGGAATGTATTGCAATGATGCAAGTGGAGATCACGACGCAACTTGGGGTTGAGACCCTTCCAGAACCTAGCCTGCTTCTTGGCGTCCGTGGACACCTCTTCTGTAGCATAGCGGGCAAGGTTCTCAAACTCTATACTGTAAGCATCAACAACCATCTTACTCTGGGTGAAACTACATAACTCTTCTCTCTTGCGATCAATGAGGGCTTGAGGAATGTGATGTTCACGAAAGGCTTCAGTAAAATCTCTCCAGGTAGGTATCTGGCCAGCTGGAAGCATAGCCTCATAGTTCTGCCACCAAAGACTAGCAGGACCTTCCAGATGATAAGCAGCGTAGGTGACCTTGTCACTTTCAGCTACGTTCGCAGAGCGCAGCTTGTGTGTGATACTACGTAGCCAGTCATCTGCATCGAGTGGTTCAATGGAATGATGGAAGGTAGGTGGTTTCAGACCAATGAAATCATAGATGGACGCTGACTCTTTGTGCTGATGGGAGGTGTTCTCCTCAATACGTGCTAACAAGCGGTTAGACTCTCGCTTGTTCTTCTCCATCTCTAACATGAACTCTGCCAACGAAGGCTGGTCAGGAGGATCCTCATCCCTACCATCTCCGTGGTTCCGGCTACGAGCAACAGAACTTCGGTTAACTGACGACATCCTGAAGAACCAGCCAAGGAAACAAGGATGGATTCAGCATCATCATAAGGATGTAGAATATAGTACGAGGAAAAATACTATCTCTTGAACTCCTAGGACAATTCCGACAGCATAACGGCAGTAAAATGCTCGAAATGAGACATTCTGCAAAAGATGGGGTAGCACCATACTCAACATCATCACTCAAGGTTCTGAGATATTGCTAAACAGGCTACACCAGAGGTACTCAAACTGGGATATGACTCAGATCAACCAAACCTTAGAGACTACGGAGTAGTAATACGTGATCCTGATAGACGGAAGAGAAAGCCTAGTTCCTTAACCCCGTAGGAAAGATAGGACGACTCAGATCAGAAGGGCATGAGGTATAAGGAGTAAAAAGAGCCTTACGTTCCCTTCCACAATCAATTCCCCTATATAGCTAAAGAATTTCTAGACCCAACTTCGACCAGGTTGGCTTGGCAATCCTACAGGCAGTCAGGCTCTGATACAAAAGCTGTCGGGACCCCGATACCAAGTCACATCGATCTAGCCGGTAAAACCTCATATCACTTTGCGGCCTCACGCACGGTATCCCCATGGGTGTTGCCTTACCCTGGCCCGGGACCATTTGCGCCTTTTGGCTCACGTATATGATTGTGTCTCTAGCATCCATATGACAGAGAACCCGGGCCGACATGGCTAGTCGTGAACCCAAAATGGCACTAACCTATGGGGATAGGCATACATGATTCATATCGAGCATGTCGGTCAGCAGCGTGTGAATCCGGGCTGTAGCACTGGGCTAACAGGACTCCAGGAACTCGGGCTGTAGCAGGCTAGGCAGGACTCCAGATGTCACCGCGTGACATTTCCCCGAAGGGACAGACACAGGAACGAAGTGAAACACATGCCGGCCAGTCAAGTGTCCTGAGCAGTAGTGCTGGGCTAGCAGGACTCTGGTGAACCGGGCTGTAGCGGATTACTATGGCTCAAGGAAGTACTAGACTGCATTTCCCCATAAGAGAGGCTGCCAAGGATAAACAACTAGATTATCGGATCCCACACATAGCAATACACGTCACACGTACACATAACATGCAAGTATGTGCTGTACAACATGGCATCACAACATAACGCAAACTCATATAGATAAAGGCCCAGAAGAGCCACATAGCATTAAATACAAACAGGGGTCACATGACCCATCATTCAGAGCATGCAAGCAACGGAAGCATTACATGTCTGAGTACAGACAACTACAAAAGAAAAAGGCTGGGAAGCCTGACTATCTACAAGTCCCTCCCAAGGGTACAAGATCGTAGCTGAGGTAACAAGCTACTCGTCGAAGTCCAAGCGGTACTACTAGTGAGACAGATGTCTCATCTGCAAAACATAAATAAACCAAACGTGAGTACAAAGGTACTCAGCAAGACTTACATCAGATCCTATCATACATGCATTTGTATCAAGAAGGTAATGTGGGGTTTAGTTGCAGCAAGCCAGCTTTGACTCAGTGGCTATCCTGTTCTACGACAACGAGAAACTTCTTTGAGATGAGGCAGCGCACACAAGTCCACTAATCACCACATCAATACACTACTATGGATTCATCCCCGCCTCTCCACGAGAAGGCCATCCGTAGCACTCACACTTGTCTTGAGCATTTTAGAGTATCCACTTTAAGTTTTCTATGTACCACATAAGCATCCAAGAAGTCCATAACAGAGGACACGTCTATTCGAATAGATCGTGATAACCCTGCAGGGGTGTACTTCTTCACACACGCTCTCACCACTTATCACCATATACACGTCATGTATCTCAGCAACCTTCAAGCGGAAGCCTGGCGAGGGTGTCGGCCATGACCTGACTAACCAAACAAGACTCTAATCCAGGTTTATCGCCTATTCAGGTTCCATCCGCAAGGAGATCTGGCCGGGGTTTTGCTCACGGCCCCAAACGATGTGTACAGGGTTCCCGAGCCCACCATCCGGGTGCCACTCGGTACACCGGGTCACGTGTGCCTAGTCTATCCCAAGTCCACCCTGCCGGGTGCCACTCGGTAGAAAAATAGCACTACCTATAAACACCAGAAACTATTTGCAACTCCTGGACAGCGATCAAGTTAGCTAATAAGTCGAGAGGGGTCGAGTTACCGGAACCCAATATGTAGTAGTAGCTAGTCCTTGGACAACATACACAGAACTCAGTTCTTAGGGATGGTTCCAGTGAGACAACCCACCATGTACTCCTACATGGCCTCTCACCGCTACCTTTACCAAATCGTGTTCACACGCTTAACTCTCAACATCAGAACATAGCACTGTACTCCAATTCATTCCCAATGAATCAGACCTGACATACTCTAAGCAATAGCAGGCATGGCATGGCAAGAACACAACATGGCTCAAGCAACTCCTACACATGCTAGTGGGTTTCAACTATTTACTGTGGCAATGACAGGTCATGCAGAGGGATGGGTTCAACTACCGCAGCATAAAGTAGCAGTTGAATCGTTGTTGTCCTAATGCAGTAAAAGGGAGCAGGAGCGAGAGAGTGGGATTGTATCAGAATGAACAAGGGGGTTTGCTTGCCTGGTAGATGAACAGGGGGGCACTGCTCCTCTGACAGGTACTCTGGATCGATCTCCGGAGCAGAACCTATCGAGAAGGAACGATGTCGAAAATCAAACACAAGTATATGCAACAATATGATGCATGATCATGGCATCAATATGTGATATTGTTTGAGTTAAAGCATCTAGCAATTATTTGGTTGAAGTCCATTTGAGCCAAGGGTTCAAATACAACTCCAAATTAAGCTCTTAAATATGCCATAAGTGTGTTTTCATATATACAGCATGTATAGGTTGGTTTGTCATGCATGAAAATGGTACAGATGGATAGATTGAATTTTTTTGATCATTTTTCATATATAAATTATTTCAATCTAAGCTACGGTTGAATTTCTATGAATTTTTGAAGTTTATATCAATTTCTGGAATTCTCTGAATTATATAAAATCCAGAAAAAAAATATTATTGCTTCAGCATGACATCACAGAGGCGTCAGCAGGGCTGACCAGGTCAAACCTGACGTGTGGGGGCCACACGTCAGTGACACCGGGGCTAAACCCGAGTCAAACCCAGCTGACCAGGGTTTGACCGAGCACCGGGGCCCATAGTCAGTGGCTTAGGGGGTGGATTAAGCGGCAGGGTTAGCAGCTAATCACGCGCCACGTCAGCCGCCGGAGTTTCGCCGGCGACGACCTCGAGCCACGGCGGAAGTTCGCCGGAATGAGCTGGAGGCCATGGTTTGGCACACGGAGGCCACCGGCGGGTAGCCCGTGCATGGGCGCATCCAGCCGCACTCAGGGCAGGCCGTGGGAACGGCGGAGCCCGCCGGAGCAGAGCTCGCGGTGGCAGCCGGAGCTCGGGTTGGTGCGGGGTTAGCGCTGCGGCTTGCAAACAAGCTGGCTGTCGTGCTAGCGTTGCTCCATGGGTCGTTGCGAGTGCAACGGACGCACGCGCGGGGCCATTTGGTCACCGGGGCTTCGCCGGCGACGAGCCCGTGCGGCGGAGCGGCTCGGTTCTGGTAGAGGAGGCGGCTAGAAGAAGCGTACGAGCGCGGGGAGCAGGGGAGAAGATGGCGGAGCTCACAGGGAGTCGGATGGGCGGCTCGTTTGGCTCGGGGAAGCGTCGGAGCGAGCGGGCAGCGAAGGGGATCTCCGGCGGACCGAGGTTGAAGAAGAGGTCGGGGGAGCCGCTGCAGGGCGCGTCCGCTCGCGTGGCTTGGCGGAGAGGTTGCGGACGAGGTGGCGGAGCTTCTGGACACAGCAGCGAGGCGAGGGGAGCACGGTGGCTGCGACTACGGCGTGCGGCGGCGACGGCAGCGCTCGGGCGTTCGCGGGGGAGGGCGAGAGAGAGGAGGGGAGGCCACTGGAGAGAGGGAGAGAGGTGCGGGGCAGCGCGTGGCATCGCGCGGGGCATCCAGGCGACGAGGAGGAGGACAGGCAGGCAGGTGCCGTGGCGCGCGGAGCGCGCGCGCGCCGGGCACACGCCTCGCCTACTGGCGCGAGATGGAGGACAGTGCGATGGCCAGTGGGCTGGGCCAGCACAGTTGGGCCGGCACAGTGCCAGGCCGCAGGTGTCCCAGGTAAGCATTTTTCCATTTTGTTTTCTTTTCTATTTTATGACATTTGTTTCTGATTTAGTAAAAATACTAAATCATTTTATTTAATTCTGTCAAATTTTGCAGGGACCTAAGGAATTAATCCAAAGCCCCTCACCAAAATTCAGAATTATTGGACAATATTTTGTATATATAAAAATATTTATCCAACGCAAATAAATACTGGATTAATTCCAAATGCCCAAAATAATTACTTATGAGCTCTTTAAAATATTGGTTTGATTTTTATCTCTGTCCAATATTTTCAGAGAGCAACATGAGCATTTTCTTGGACCCTTTTGGAGCAATTTTTACTTGGGTCATTTTCAGAAATGATTTCTGAGGGTTTCACAAATCCCCATTTCAAAGTTAAATGGAATTTAAACATGATGCAAACATGAAGGCTAGCCTAGGTCATACCAGAACTAGGGATGTGACAGTGAAGATCTACCCAAGTGAGGCAAGTCCTTCGTGGGCGATGGCCATGGTGGGATAGACAAGGTTTCTTCTTTGTGGACCCTTCGTGGGTGGAGCCCTCCATGTACTCGCACAACCGTTACCCTTCATGGGTTGAAGTCTCCATCAACGTGGATGTACGATAGCACCACCTATCAGAACCACGCCAAAAATCTCTGTGTCTCCAATTGCGTTTACACACTCCAATCCCATCCCTTTACTTTCTTGCAAGCTGCATGCTTTACTTTCTGCTGCTCATATACTCTTTCCGTGCTTTCTTGAAATGTATTGTGAATGCTTAAACTTGTGCTAAAACTCCACCTTAACTTGAAGAATTTTAAAATTGCTACTTTTCTTTGTTGAGGGTCTAATCACCCCCTCTAGACACCTCTTCTCGATCCTTTCAATTGGTATCAGAGCTTTGGTCTCCATTGCTTTGGTTTAATCACCATTGGAGGAAGATGTATGAGTCTATGTTGGGTAGTCTTAGACGTAGAGTGGCTATACTTGATGGAGAGTTCTTTCATGAGTGGAAAAATGAGATGATTGAGATTTTCAATGAATATCACTTGAACAAGTACATTACTAGCCCCTTGTGCACCCCTTGTTGATCCTTTGCATCCTACCCCTGATGAGTCTATTGACATGATCCGCAACCTTAGAACTGTCAATCTTATTACTAGAGGTTTGCCTAGAAATTTGTTTGGTTGCTTGCCTACTCTTGATTGTGCTTACACTATATGGAGATTTCTTGAGGAACAATTTCCAAACTATTCCTTGCAAAACTTAGATGAGATTCTTCACAAGTCTATTGCTTTGAGTAAGATGAATTCCAATGATCCTAAGTTTGGTGATTGTTTATTTGAGCTTTGTGACTTTATGCGTGCCAAAGGAGATGTTGGAATCATTAGTAATATCATCTCCGAAGCCCTTAGAATTCATAAAGATGAACATTGTGATGATCACTTATCTAATGAATCACTCTCTCTAGGAATTGATCAATCACAAGACGATGTTGAACATGGATACTATGATGAGGATGATGATAGTAACTTTGATCTCGATGAGTCTATGAGACATTTCGGTCTTATGGCTAATCTTCACGGCTACATGGCTGGAGGAAAGGAATGAGTTCTTGATAGTGGATGTACCGATCACATCACCGGAGACAAGGATATGTTTCATGAGCTTGCTAAAAATGACGGCCCTCGAAAGTACATCACTTTTGGTGATAACTCAAAGGGTAAGGTGGTTGGCCTTGGTAAGGTGGCCATCTCACATGATAGCTCCATACAAAATGTTATGCTCGTTGAATCTCTTGGCTATAATTTACTTTCCGTATCTAGACTAGCAGACTTTGGCTTCAGTGTCCTATTTACTGAAGTAGATTGCCAAGTGTTTCGAAGAGATAATCATAATATGGTCTTTACCGGTATATGTAGAGGTGGTCTATACGTTGTTGATTTCACTAAAAAGGCTCAACCTAGAACTTGCTTAATTGCTAAATCCTCTAAAGGTTGGTTGTGTCATAGAAGGTTAGGTCAAGTGGGCATGCGAAATCTTGATAAGCTTATTAAAGGTGATCATATCCTTGGAGTGAAAGATGTTATATTTGACAAGGATAGATTGTGCAGTGCTTGTCAAGCAGGAAAACAGGTTGGAGGAAGCCACCCCATGAAGAACATCATGACCACGGGAAGATCGCTCGAGCTACTTCATATGGATCTCTTTGGTCCCAACGCCTATAAAAGTCTCGGTGGAAACTCATTTGGTCTAGTCATAGTCAATGATTTTTCAAGATTTACATGGGTGTTCTTTCTTGATGATAAATCGCAGGTCCAAAAGATATTCAAGAACTTCGCTAGGAAGACCCAAAATCAATTTGAAGTGAAGATCAAGAAGGTTCGGAGTGACAACGAAACGGAGTTCAAGAACGCAAATGTGGATACTTTTCTTGACGAAGAAGGGATTTCACACGAGTTCTCGGCTACGTACACGCCTCAACAAAATGGAGTTGTTGAGAGGAAGAACCAGACTCTTATTGAGATGGCGAGAGCGATGCTTGATGAGTACAATACGCCAAAACACTTTTGGGCGGAAGCGGTTGAGACAGCTTGTCATGCAACAAATCGCTTATATCTTCACAAGCTACTTGGCAAGACGACATACAAGCTTCTCACCGGTAATAAACCCCAAGTTGGATAATTTCAAGTATTCGGCTCAAAGTGCTATATTCTTGATAAGCATCGCCGTTCTAAATTTTATCCTAAATCTCATGAGGGTTTCCTACTTTGTTATGGCTCAAACTCTCACACTTACCGTGTCTACAACAATTTCACCCGAAAGGTTGAAGAGACAGTAGATGTGAAGTTTGATGAATCTAACGGCTCGAAAGTAGAGCTATTGCCAATTGATGTAGGAGACAAAGACCCTTCGGAAGCTATCCAAGACTTGTCTATTGGCAAGATACGCCCAATGGAGGTGAAGGAGAGTACCTCGTCCATCCAAGTGGAAGCTTCTACTTCACGACAAGGTGAACCAAGAGTTGACACGGAGGCATCCGCAAGTGGGACACGTCAAGATGAAGAAAACGAGGAAGTACACCAAGATGAACCTCATCAACCTCCTTCCCCACCTCGACAAGAGAACAACAACGTCAATAATGAAGAAGGCCAAGAAGAAGAACAAGATGATGAAGAAGATGTTCCACCCTGACCCAAACAAAAGCTCTCACGAGTTAGAGCAAGAGTTTCATGAGACCATCCCGTCAAACAAATCTTCAATGATATCCAAACCGGGAGAATCACTCGCTCTAAAACTCGTTTGGCTAATTTTTTGTGAACATTATTCATTCATCTCTATCATTGAACCTATGAAGGTTGAAGAAGAATTGGAAGATTTGGATTGGATAAGTGCCATGCACGAAGAGCTACATAACTTTGAGAGGAACCAAGTGTGGACATTGGTTGAGAAGCCCGACGACAACCACAACATCATCGGTACCAAATGGGTCTTTCGCAACAAGCAAGATGAAGATGGACAAGTCTTTCGCAACAAAGCATGTCTCGTCGCCCAAGGCTACACTCAAGTCGATGGTATGGACTATGGTGAGACATATGCCCCCGTTGCTAGACTTGAGTCCATCCGCATCTTACTTGCCTATGATAATCACTATGATATTACCTTGTACCAAATGGACATTAAAAGTGCTTTTCTAAATAGTGAAATTGAGGAGGAAGTTTATGTTAAACAACCTCCCGGCTTTGTTAATCCTAAGAAATCCGACCATGTTTACAAACTTCACAAAGCTCTTTATGGTGTTAAACAAGCTCCTAGAGCGTGGTATAAATGGTTGACCAAGTTCCTTATTGAAAAAGGATTTGAAATTGGAAAAATTGATTCCACTCTTTTTACTAAAAGGGTTAATGGTGAATTATTTGTGTGTCAAATTTATGTTGATGATACCATATTTGGTTCGACTAACCTTCATTTGAGTGAAAAGTTTGGAAAGCTAATGTTGGAGAAGTTTGAGATGTGTATGATGAGTGAACTCAAGTTGTTTCTTGGTTTGCAAATCAAGCAAACTAAGGAGGGTACCTTTGTCTCCCAAACAAAGTATACCAAGGACTTATTCAAGAAGTTCAACATGCAAGAATGCAAAGGTATGAATACACCCATGCCTACTAGTGGACATCTTGACTTGACTTAGGATGGCAAATCGGTTGACCAAAAGGTCTATCGCTCTATGATTGGTTCATTGTTATATCTATGTGCCTCCCATCCCGATATTATGCTAAGTGTGTGCATGTGTGCATGATATCAAGCGGCCCCAAAGAATGTCATCTTAAGGCTGTGAAAAGGATAGTGAGATACTTAATTCATACACCAAATTTTGGCATTTGGTATCCTAAGAGGTCCTCTTTTGATCTTGTTGGCTACTCCAACTTAGACTATGCTGGTGACAAGGTTGATAGAAAGTCCACTTCGGGTACCTGTCAATTTCTTGGTAGATCTCTTGTGTCTTGGTCCTCCAAGAAACAAAACTCAGTATCCTTATCCACCGCCGAAGCGGAATACATTGCCGCCGGTTCATGTTGTGCTCAATTACTTTGGATGACTCAAACTCTTAAAGATTATCGCATATATGTGAAACATGTTCCATTGCTTTGTGACAATGAAAGTGCTATTAAGATTGCTCACAATCCCATGCAACATTCTCGAACTAAGCATATTGAAGTTCGTCATCATTTCATTCAAGATCATGTTGCTAAAGGAGATATTGATCTTAAGCGTGTTCGTACCGATAAGCAATTGGCGGATATATTCACCAAACTGCTTGATGAGAAAGTATTTTGCCATTTGAGAGGTGAATTGAACATCACTGATGCTTCAAACTTGGAGTAGAAACTCCATTTGGATACATGCAAGGCATGAGAGCCTTTGACTAATCCTTGATATTTCTCTTATGATGATGATCATACGTCTTGGATCTACACTTGTACCCTTGCATGCTATCTAACCCTTGTAGGCACTTGGATGAGCTCGAATTCATGAGATTGCAACTCACTCACATCTTGAGAAAACTCTACATCACCAAGTCTCTACAATATGGTGGTTGAAGACAAGGAAGCATGAAACCCTTCAACATATCCTTTGAAAAATTCTATATATAAAATTTCATTTGGTATCAAATTTCATGATTGTCACTTTGGATACACAAGTGCTCTTCCTTGCAAGACTAACTCATGTAGGTAGATGAACTCAAACTAAAAGCGACGCTCCCAACCATTGATGAGCTACATCAACCTTGAGCATCCTACACAAGTTCAACGACATGATTAAGTTCAACACCACCACCCAAGGTATGTTATTCTATCTTAGAGAAGCTTTACCCCAATTCATGGGTCAAACCAGCTCAACAAGACGTGAATACATCAAAATGCTTAAATGAAAAATGGCAACCCCATTTTGAGCTTAAACGATGAGTATAACCAACAGTCAAGTGATCTAACTTGACTCCTCAGTCAATATACTCTAACATAGGTGACTTTGTCGCCGACCAATTCTAGATGAAGTTCTCTAGTGTTTTCTGTGTCCTTGCATTTGTCGTTTGCATATTTGTTTCCTTTTTTTCAAAATAAACTTCACCTAGATTTATTTTCCTTTCTTTGTTTTGTTCTGCATTCCTAGCATCCAATTCATTGCAAATCCTTTAGTTAATTCCTTCAAATATTTGTGATAGATCTTATTTGCCAAGTGAGCTGAGATAACAATTGTTTTCTTTCTGAGTTGAATTCGGCCTCACCGGTTTGTTTCTTTCGGCTAAACCAAAACAACTCGGTGCCACCGAAGAGAAAGACTCGGTGTTACCGATTTCACCATTGAGATAACACTTTGTCATTTTTCATCCTGCATATTTGTTCCAACTCCACTCAATGATTCTTGTCCTCTACCAGCATCTTATATTACATGTTGCTTTGTAATGTGACTCAAGGACCAAACCTACTTGACTCATGCTCCAGAAGATCGCTTCTTGGAAATTGATGTCAAAGGGGGAGAGAGAGCACATCAAAGCTTATGAAACGAGAGAGAATGCACACCTTAAGCTTCTCTAGATGCTTATTATCCATAGAGGAGAGAAGATACATGTCTTCAAGAGGGGAAAGACATGTTAGCATGTGTTATGTTTGTTTCGCTCTGATTTTCTTTTCCCTATCTTCTCCCATTATCCAATATCAGATTCAGGGGGACAAAGACAACTACGGGAAGGAAATCTTCAAATTCATTGCATATCTTTACTCTTTGGGGACATGTCTATATCAAACAGAGTACCTAGTACTCACTCTCTAAATGTCATCCCAATCTTGGTACTCTTGTGGTTTCTCAAATTGCTTTGTCCAGTAGGTGTTCGTGTGTTACCTAACCTTGTTTACTCAGGTTCATCTCTTCCAAAGCTACCTCAAGATCACAAGGTAAGTATATGCATCACATCCATGTGCATGCTGATTTCTTGCTACTGTGCATATTGTTTGCAAGAATAAATCATGAACATGGAGGTACATTTCCTATATTCACATCATTTTCTCTGATGCATATAGCCAAGATACATCATTTGTCCAGTAGCTATGTGTTTGATCTCTCTCTCTCTCTCTCTCTCTCTCGTGTTCTTGATTTGGCACGATCTTGATGTACCGTGAGCTTTGCTATTATAGTTGGATCTTATGATGTTTCTCCCCCTCTACCTTCTTGTAATGGATTGAGTTTTCCCTTTGAAGTTATCTTATCGGATTGAGTCTTTAAGGATTTGAGAACACTTGATGTATGCCTTGCATGTGCTTATCTGTGGTGACAATGGGATGTTCACGTGATCTACTTAATGTATGTTTTGGTGATCAACTTGCGGGTTCTGTGACCTTGTGAACTTATGCACAAGGGTTGGCACACGTTTTCATCTTGACTCTCCGGTAGAAACTTTGGGGCTTTCTTTGAAGTTCTTTGTGTTGGTTTGAATAGATGAATCTGAGATTGTGTGATGCATATCGTATAATCAAACCCGCGGATACTTGTGGTGACATTGGAGTATCTAGGTGACATTAGGGTTTTGGTTGATGTGTATCTTAAGGTGTTCTTTTAGTATGAACTCTAGGGCTATTTGTGACACTTATAGGAATAGCCCAATAGATCGATCAGAAAGAATAACTTTGAGGTGGTTTTGTACCCTACAATAATCTCTTAGTTTGTTCTTTGCTATTAGTGACTTTGGAGTGACTCTTTGTTGCACGTCGAGGGATTGTTATATGATCCAATTATGTTATCATTGTTGATAGAACTTGCACTAGTGAAAGTATGAACCCTAGGACTTGTTTCCAAGCATTGCAATACCGTTTTCGCTCACTTTTACCACTTATTACCTTGCTGTTTTTATATTTTCATATTACAAAAACCTATATCTACTATCCATATCGCACTTGTATCACCATATCTTCGCCAAACTAGTGCACCTATACAATTTACCATTGTATCGGGTGTGTTGGGGACACAACGAACTCTTTGTTATTTGGTTGCAGGGTTGTCTGAGAGAGACCATCTTCATCCTACGCCTCCCACAGATTGATAAGCCTTAGGGCTTCCACTTGAGGGAAATTTGCTACTGTCCTACAAAACTCCGCGCTTGGAGGCCCAACATGAGTCTACAAGAAGAAGGTTGCGTAGTAGTCATCAACTTTTGATTTCTAAAATTCTCCAAGGATTGATGGTCACTGTAAACCATGAACTCTTTAGGCAGCAAGTAGACTTCCTAAATTTGAAAGCTCTAAAAAGGCAGACAATTCTTGCTGATAGGTATCCCATTTCTGTATAGCTTTGCTTAACTTCTCTCCAAAGAAAGCAATGGGCTTCCTTTCTTGAGATAGGACAACTCCAATGCCTACTCCACTTGCATCACACTCCAACTCAAAAGTCTTGTTGAAATCAGGTAGCACCAAGATAGGATCTTGTGAGAGTTTTTTCTTGATCTCATTGAAACTAGCTTCAGCCACTTCTGTCCATTGGAATTTTCCTTTATTTAGGCACTTGGTAATTGGTGCCATGATAGTGCTGAAATTCTTCACAAATCGTTTATAGAATCATCAACATGAATACCATCACATGTTATGACGAATCCTAGGAAAAGAATTTGATTTGCAGGAAAACACATTTCTTCAAGTTGATGTTGTAATGCCCCAAGACCGACAATTTAGCTACCTTCCATGTTTTCTGAGTTTCGTCGGGTGATTTGTTTCGTCTGTTGCATTCATCTTTGCATCATGTGCATTGCATCATGCCATCATGTCATTAATCTTTGCAACTCAACTAAATAAATTGCATGGATTTTCGGTCCGTTTAAACCGAGGGAATTCACATGGTGATTCTCTTTACAACATATACTCCCATTATTATTAGGGAGCTATATTAAATATTTCATTAATTTGGAATTCACCATAACACACTTGCATATATCCCAATGCCTTTGTTATCACAACTCTTGGCCTCTAACTTTGCCATATATCCTTTCTTCATTTTCCGGAGCTCCACCTAAAATCCGAACATTTTTGGACACTTCTAAAACCAAGTCCTAGTTCAAACCCATTTGAATTAAATTCAAATGAGTGTGAATTACATCTTTCAATCATGCCTCTCCTATTTTTCATGGACCGTGCACATTTTTACGAGTCCGTGAAAATTATCCCCATGCCCAGATTCCACCCCTACCTTCTCTTTCTTTTCTTTCTCTTTTTTGTTTTGTTTAAAAATGGAAAAAGAGAGAGAGGGTGAAAGGAGCCCAACAGCCCAGCAGGCCTCTGGCAACTTCCCTCTCCACTAGGCCGACCTCCTAGGCCCAGCCGCAGCCAGGCCTACCCACCATGGGCCAAGGCCCATCTCTCTCTCACGTCTAACCCTAGCCCCGATCCCCCATCTCTCGTTCCCTCCTCCTCCCATTTGTTTCCTCGGCGCCTCCACCACACACGCAACGCACCAGAGAGGAGCGCACGCCCGCGCCTCCCAATCCGTGGCCCTCCTCCCTCTGCTGCCCGGATCCCCTACCTTGGCCTCCTTCCTCGTGCGCCTCTTCTGCTGCTGCACGTCGTTGCCTCGCCAGGACGCCGCACCCGGCCTCCCGCGCCACCACTGGAGGCCACCTTGTCTCGCCCGCCGGTGAGCCCCTACTCCAGCGACCCCTTACTCTGCTCGCCCGCCTTGCCTCACGTGCCTTGCCCAACCACAGCGCTGACCATCAGGTCCGGCCGCCAAGCTTCTTGCCGCGAGCGCCCGGTTCCCCTACCTTGTCCTCCTCCACCTCACCGGACTCTCCTTCCTCCCGCGCGCCTACCTCTCCTGCAAGGCCACCCCTCGCCTTACCGTCGCCGTCCAGCGCAACACCCACAGAGGATGGCCAGTGTCTCGGTCCCCTGCTCATGCTTGATCCCCTCCATGTTGTGCCATCCACGCCATCCACAAGCAGTGGCAGCGTACCACATCGCCCTTCGTGTGTCTCCGCTTTCTGTTGATGCTAAGACCGTGGCTCTAAGACCGTATCCAGTTCATCAAGTACCGTTGTCTCGGATTGCGCCAAGTCCCACGACGCCTAGAGCCCTCGGATCCGTCAAGTTCGTCTACAACATGTGTAAAACTACGCGGACTCTCCAAGTACCAATTCATGTCGGCAAGACCCGCAAGTTGGACCCCGAACGATCGACGACTCGTGGACCATGTACAACTTCAGGCGCCGAACACCCGAGTAGCACAAATGCCAAGTACCCCAGAGACCACTTGGACGTCAAGAACCGTCGAACCGCGAAGACTCCATGGACGTCAAGTTCCTCGCGTGACCCTGAACATCTACAGAAACTTGTGCGACTAAGAACGTGAACCACTACCATCGAACCCCGAAGGACTCGGATTCGTCAAGTCCCCCTAAAAACCGGGAACCACTACTTCCGCTAACATCAAACCTGAACCGTCCGAAAACACACGCTTCAAAGGTATGACCCCGAGATGACATTCCGAGAATGAATGCTTGTGATGTGTTGTATGAGATGCCTATGTTTGCTCCATGCCCGAATTGATCCTTGCACATTCCTCGTTTCCTTGCCACCGTCATGTGGGACACCCGGTTACCGGGATCACCCCACCATATTTTGACACACTCACACCCACTTCCTTTTGCACCGGTATCTTCGTGAGCTACCAGATCATCGAACGTTGCCATGGCACCATTTCCGCCGTCGTTGCCGTGGCACCCCTTTCATTTCGGCCACGATGACAAATGCTTCATAATATGCTCTTATCCACTTTTTCGTAAAACTTGCATAAAACTTGCACATGTCATCCGCATCATGTTAACAACATTAAGATGTTTAAAACTGTTGGTTGCATTAAATTGTTAAATGGCATATGAGAATTTATCGGAAGTGTTGTTGTTGTTTCCGACCTCATTTAAACTTGCTTAAATGTGTAGTTTTCATATGCTTCACCTCTTGCCATGCTTAACAACATTTAAAATTGTTGGGTACATAAACAAGAGAGAACTAAATGATTGAATGCGGTGCTTCGTGAATATGCAACTCGTTGCATATTGAGCTCCACTTAATTTGTAGTATTTTTTGTGCACTTTGCCATGCCATGCCTCTTTAAACCGGACATGCATCATACTTGGTTGTGCATCATGCCATGTTATGCGATGGTTGTTTACTATGTTGCTTGCTTCTTTTCGGGTTGCTTCTCTCGTTAGCTTTGGTTTCGTTCCGGAGTTGTGAGGATCCGTTCGACTACGTTCGTTTGTCTTCTTCATGGACTCGTTCTTCTTCCTTGCGGGATCTCAGGCAAGATGACCATACCCTCGAAATCACTTCTATCTTTGCTTTGCTAGTTGTTCGCTCTATTGCTATGTTGCGCTACCTACCACTTGCTATATCATGCCTCCCATATTGCCATGTCAAGCCACTAACCCAGCTTCCTAGCAAATCGTTGTTTGGCTATGTTACCGCTTTTGCTCAGCTCCTCTTATAGCGTTGCTAGTTGCAGGTGAAGATGAAGTATGTTCCATGTTGGAGCATGGATTTGTTGGGATATCATTATTATATCTTATTTACTTTAATGCATCTATATACTTGGTAAAGGGTGGAAGGGTCGGCCTTATGCCTGGTGTTTTGTTCCACTCTTGCCGCCCTAGTTTCTGTCATATCGGTGTTATGTTCCTTGATTTTGCGTTCCTAACACGGTTGGGTGTTATGGGAACCCCTTGATAGTTCGCTTTGAACAAAACACCTCCAGCAAGGCCCAACCTTGGTTTTACATTTGCCTAACAACCTATCACCTTCCCTTGGGTTCTGCAGACCCGAGGGTCATCTTTATTTTAACCCCCCCAGGCCAGTGCTTCTCTAAGTGTTGGTCCGAACTAGAGCCCCTTGCAACGCCACCTCGGGGAAACTTGAGGGATGGTTTTAGTTGTACAGATTGCTCATCCGGTGTTGCCCTGAGAATGTGATATGTGCAGCTCCTATCGGGATTGTCGGCACATCGGGCGGCTTTGCTGGTCTTGTTTTACCATTGTCGAAATGTCTTGTAACCGGGATTCTGAGACTGATCGGGTCTTCCTGGGAGAAGGAATATCCTTCGTTTACCGTGAGAGCTTGTGATGGGCTAAGTTGGGACACCCCTGTAGGGTATAAACTTTCAAGAGCCATGCCTGCGGTTATGTGGCAGATGGGTGTAACATCCCAAAATTCTAAATTCTGGAATGTTATAATAAATAGATAGATTTGATTGATTGTCTGAAAGTGAGTGAATTTGAAACTTTTTGAAAGTTAAATGAGAGGGAATAAAAGAACTTTCCCAAACTTTCATATTTGCTTTCTGATCTCCATGAATTCAAATTCTTTTCAAATACAAAACCCTTGAGCGAAGATGATATGACTTCTTCCATTTAAATTAAATGAAAGGGTATTTGAAAATAATTGAATTTCATTTGGAAATATTTCAATTCATAAACTTCATGCAGCTCAATGATTTTCATGAGAGAAGATAAAAGGACTTCTTCAAATTATATGAAATATGAGTTGGAAGTTTCAAAGAATTAAATTCAAAGTTCTTTTGAATTTATTTTCAATTTGGAGTTATTTGAGTTTTATTCAAATTATTTTTCTCCAAAAATAAAATATATGGAAATTAGGGTAACATGATTCCCTACAACAGAAAATTGGAGAGAAATAAATTTGAAATCATTTTGATATTTTTAAAATGATTTTTGTTGGTTTTTAATAGACCAGTAGCACTCTTTGAATTATCTGATTTTGTGTGTATTTTATTTAATGCTAGAAAAATGTCCATGATGTTGGAAATCTTTTTCTGAAAATTTTGATATATTATATGCCTATATAATATTTTTAGTTATTTCATTTTTATTATTTTAATTATCTGAAAAATGTTTATTAAAGAAAAACTCTTGGCACCGACTAGGCCGAAGCCCAGCCGGCCCAGCGCCATGCCGGCCCACCCCGGGTCGGCCCCGATCTCCAGCGGGAGACCGAGTCCCGCACGCCATCGCCGACGCCGTACGCCGCCAGGACACCGCCGCCGTTGCCCCTCCTCCACGCCACCTCCTCCCCTTCCCCTTAAATAACGAGGCCCCGGGCCCCGTTCCTCTCCTTCTCGCCGCTCGCGCCGCCTCGCCTCGCCCGCATCTCACCGCCGCCGCCTGCTTCAGTCGCCGCCGCTGCCGCAAGCGAGCCACCCCGCCGCCTAGTCCGCCGCCCCGCCTCGCTGCTCGCCGCCGCACCGTCGCCTAGCGCCGCCCCGCGTCGCCCCGCGCAGCCGCCGTCGCCGCACCTCGCCGGAGTCCGTTTGTCGCCGCCGCCGGTTTTATTAGGTGAACCGGTAAAACCCGCACAAAACCCGATCCGGTTTTCCCCGGTTTAGCCGGTTTATTTTAGGGTTTGGTTTTCGTTAAAAAACGGTTTAGTTTTTTTAATTAGATCTATTTAGAGAACGTTCTCTGTTTAAGAACTAGTTAGCGAACGTTCACTTTTTAGCTTTTTTCTTTTTCTGTTATTTTCGGCCAGGGACCTATTCGTGATAAATTCCTTCACAGATTAGTCCCTGTACTTCAAACCCTCACAACTTTTTACTCGTTTGTCCAAATTCAACGAAACCAATGCTCACATATTCGTTATGATCTTCTCTATCCAGTAAAACAACTTAAACATGTTTTTCAAATTTTAAAAATTTGAATTAGATCAGATTTGAATTCAAACTTCGTTTGATCGTAACTTGAGTTTCGTAGCTCTGTTTGAGTTGATTCTTTTTGCAAATTGAAGCTTTTGAGCTAAAGTTTCTGATAAAGCCAAATTCCCTTAATTTTGGTACTATTAGAAATTGTTTTCTGTTGCAAGAGTTGTTTGCTTCTTTTCGAAGTTTTCCGAGTTCTTGTCTTCGATTCTTTTGAGTGATTGCTTATGTGTGGTTACTATTGCTTGCTTACGATAGATTGACCGGAGTGTGATGAGTAGATCTATCAAGAGTTTTGAGTGCGAATTATCTTCATCAACATTGCAGGCAAGTTCACACTTTGATCATACTTTTCATTACCCAGTTTTATTGCATTAGATCAATTCTCAAACATTGCATGATTAGGATCTAATTGAATTGTGGGATGGGAAGTAGTTGAGGTAGTACCTATTACCTGTTTATTGTCAAACCCTTGGGAGTTACTATTACGCTATGCTTACTTTGCCATGCTATGCTCGTAGATGTGGATTGGGTTTTGAGAGTATCCATGACAGATGTGAGATTGTTAATTAATGGTTTACTTAAGGTGGCAACTTAAACACACATCTGGGTGGATTGAGGCACCTGGTTATTCCAGGATTTGCCTGTCTAGGCACCTGGGTTTCCAGGATTTGCCTATTTTTTATGGACCGCCACCCAGGCTCAAAGGGATCATGAGATTATTCATACTAGAAACTTCCGTGTGCAGCCACAAGCCATTATGGGCTCTGGCATAGTTGACTAAGTCGTGTGAACTCTTACAGTGGTAGACTAGCAGATGTAGGGGTTGTAGGTGGCACGGTCTACCCATCGTAAGGTGCAAACGCTTCTGAAAGACTATGTCTCGGTCATCCGTTTCTCAAACACCATGTAGTGCGAGAAATCCAACAGAGGAGATCGAGTCTTGTGGGGAAAAGTGTGCAAAGCTCTGCAGAGTGTACAAACTAATCATGGTTAGCCGTGTCCCCGGTTATGGACATCTTGAGTATCTAGTTCTTGGATTATCCTGTTGATCTCATCATGTTACTTTAATTAATTTTGTTGGGTTTTAATGATGATACTTAATTGGGATTGAGAATGCTGTCAACCATTCTCAATGTTTAACAACCACCATGATAGCTAAATAAAATTATTTCTTTGCAGTAGGGAAAAATTGGCTTTTTGCAAAAACCTTATAACCGTAGAGCTTTTCCACCAGCCAAATATGCATGTAGTGATAGCCATTGTTCATCATTCTCTATGGTGTGAATTTGCCAGTACATTCCATGTACTGACCCTTTGTGGCTGCAACGTCTCATGTTGCAGGATTTCTTACGACGAGTAAGTGATACGTTAGGGTTACGATTTCTACACTCAACTATGCCGTTGGTGTTGATGGGAATCCACAACCTTGTTGCTTCCGCTATATGGATTGAGGTAATGGTATTTACGTTACTTTATACATGTGATTTACCTTTGTTATAAATCCTTCGTGTACTGTGCGTGTCAGCATATCGATCCAGGGATGACACTTAAGCACAGAGACTTGATCCATTCGGGTCAGGTCGCTACAAGATGGTATCAGAGCACATGTTGACTGTAGGACGTGACCCTAGAAACTGGCAATCCCACAGCAAAGATTTTTCTCTACAACTTTCCCTTTCAAAAAAATCTTTTACCTCTCTTCTCTTCTGAGCTTATTCAAAAATTCCCTTTAGTGAGACCATACCCCTTTCCCCTTTTGACCACACGAAGATTCGACTGATGAGACCACTCCAAGAAGTACAAGATATCGGACAGCTAAGACCACTTCGGAATGAAGAGTATTTTCCGTGCCTCTGAATAATGGAAACTACAACGGTTGAAGACCGAAGACAAGTAGAATTTGAAGGCTCTGAAGAATTTCCAGATTTGTATGACCTAGGAAGGCTACCCTTATGGAACTTGGCAGACTATGGAAGTTGTCAATACCCGAGATCAAGGTGTATCGGAGAAAGACCGGAGCATGTAGAGTTAAGAACTTGAAGTTTTGTCAAAGAAAACCCTAAGGCAGGAGATATCAACTATGGAATGATAGCTCATGGGAATGACAAGAGCAGAAACACGGTTATCCATGATGTCATTGCCCGCTGATGCTATTGTCACCGTGCTGAGTTAAGGATGCATTTCTTCATAATGGATTTGATGGAAGAAGGCTGATGGAGCACCTATTAGTAAGATGAAGTTTTAACCTTAGCCGGTGTATCACCAGGATCTGGAGTAGTACATCAAGAAGTTTAAGGTGGAGCTCTATGAAGCTGTATTAGACAAGGAAACATTTCGTGAAGAACTCAGGAACCAAAAGCTGAAAGTAGCCAAGCTGGAGGAGCAAAACCTTGAGATACCGGAGATTCGTCAGGAACTGAAGGACAGTAGGACCATGGTTCATGCCAAGGATGTTGAAACCCGGAAGTTTGGAACACAACTCCAGAATATTAAAGGATGTCACGAGAGATTTCACGCCAACAGAGATGATCTGGCAAAAGAACTTGAGAAAGACAAGCATGATTGGAAGAAGCCATTGGAGGCATGAACAAGGCTTGAAGAGCTTTGGAGACGTTGAAGATTTATTGACCTTTAGAAGACCAAACCCCTGTTATATACCTACATTAGATGCGATGTTTGTGAGCTGTCAATTGTTTGATGTTTTTCCCGATGGCCACAAATAAAATTTGTCTTTTCAAAACTTTTGTTTGTATTGTGTGTATCCCTCTCTATCTGTCTTATCTCACCCCAAACCCATGGACCCAATAGAGGATGAATAGAGCTGAGCTTATATTTTCTGGACCGATGAGTCAATTGGAGACGGACCAATGGATTCAGAACATGGAGGATCACATGAAGAATAACCCTATAGGTGGAAAGGATATGATCCAGCATGCTCTTCGGTGCTTTGAAAGAGGTGCTGCTACTTGGTGGAGGATGTACCAAACCATCAATGGATGGCAAGGAGTAACCACTTGGAAAGAATTAAAGTTGACTCTGCAGAGATCTCAACTTGTGTCCCAGAAGTTGAAGCCTTATGGAAAGGATATGAAGAAACCTTGTGCATGCAAGATTTGTGGAGAAATAGGACACACCCATAAAGAACACAAGGATGAATGCCCTAATTGTGAAGGAAGTCACCCAGTTGAAGAATGCCCAATTAGGCAGATTACTTGTTTCTTGTGTGAAGGGACTACCCACTATCCTGCTCAGTGTCACATTTACCCCATGGTACAACGAACATCCAGCAGAAGAAAGAAGTAATGAAAGGATCCCTCATGGAAATTTTAGAAGTTGTGATGAAGGAAGATATGGAGGACACACCTAAAGAATACCCGAGTAAACCCTGCACTAAGTCTTGCTATTCATGTGGAGAAGAAGGACACATCTCCCAAAATTGTTTGAATGGGGATCTAGTAGAATTCCCGACAGAGGAAGTAGAATATGACCCACAGGAAATAGAAGCCCTGATTGGAATGGAAAAGTCCAGGAAGAGAAACCGATTGGAGCCCAGGAGGGACCTGAGTCATATCACCTGTTACAGGTGCAAGGAGTCAGGGCACTACCTCAACAGTTGCCCAAAAAGGAAACCTCGAGACTTGTCAGAAGTAATATGTTTTAGTTGTAATGGAGCAGGGCACTTTGCCAGAGAATGCCCTAAGGAGAAGGAAACTTGTGCTAGATAGTTGAGTTTGCAACAAAAGAAATGGAGTAGTATAAGTGAGAACATTTTTCTTCTATATTGAGGTGTTGGGTTGAGACATGTAATGGAGAAGCGAGAGATTGTAATCATTTGAGAATGAATAAAGTAGCATCGTTGGTACTGATATGGATTTTATGAGTTGTTACTCTATGAAGAAGGATTTTGACCATTTTGAGGATAAGAGAAATATGGTCTATGGAAGATTTGTGCATTTTAAGGGTGGTAGTACCCTATAAGAACCCTTGACCCCTGGAAAAGATAAGGATACTCCACTGAGTGGATTTCGGACGAAATGAATACGAGTCTTGTCTCGATATGTGTGATACCCCAAGAGTATGTGGGATGAAGTTGGAGACCGTCAGTTGTTTGGACCAAATGTGATCAAGGAGTCAGAAAAGAATGTTAAGTTGATTCAAGATAGACTGAAGGTAGCTCAGTCCAGGCAGAAGAGTTATGCAGACTCAAAAAGAAAAAAATGCAAGGAGGTAGCCTATGAAATTGGAGATAGATCATGTATTCATGTGTCCCCTCTGCGAGGAGTTAAACGAATTGGAGTTAAGGGAAAATTAGCCCCGAGATTTGTAGGACATACTGAGTTTTGGAGCATGGGGAGAAGTGGCCAACAAGTTGGAGTCACCCGAAGGACTGTCAGGAGTTCATGATGTGTTTCACGTTTCCCAGTTGAAGAAGTGCCATGCAGAGATGGCCAATATTCCCCTGTAAGAACGCTTGACCCTGGAAAGGATAATGATGTTCCACGAAGTGGAATATGGACTTCATGAGTATAAATTTTATCTCGATATGTGGGATATCCCATGAGGATGGAGAGATAAATTACTATTGGATATAAAGGAGGTATGATGTCAGAAATATGGATCAATGGAAATTCCAGGATGATTCTGAGTAATCATGTCCTAGTTTGGTGCCAATAAAAGGAAGGAAGACAATACAATTGGATGGATTTAAGAATACTATGAAGTTGGAAGTTAAAATAATGATCAATTGCCCGATGATAAGCTCAAGGACTACAAGTGATGAGATGGGCCATAACCCACAGGCCCCAGGACCTGCCAAGAAGCAAGCACATTCTTGCTGAAGGAAAAACCCTGGAAGAGGATATGCCCTTATCAATAGACGATCTTATAGGAGTAACGCAAAACCTGAGAGTTGTGAAGAAATGATAGATGTTGTCTGGCTTGCAGAATCTATGGATATATCCGAACTTCGTTTGTTGACAAGAGAAATTCTGAAATGCTTGTGAGGATGACCGAGTGTTAGTATGCGAGATTCGCTAAACTATATACATGGTAATGATTTGGGTGCGGGATGGATTGATCACCATACCGACTTACTCTTATTATTCGCCTTGCTATATGGGATGGTAAATCTGAGTGACTTACCTATAGTAGAGAGATGACGATCAAAACCTTGTTTAAGCCTTAGAATGGTATAGGTATTTTTCCTTGTACAAGGCAGTTTTTGCCAACCGTAGGTTATACGGTGAGGATCAACCTAGACCCATTTCCTGCAGGAGAAACCATAAATTGCTGACCACCATGAGATATCGATAGTTGTTTAGTTTTGGCGCCAGACCCGTCAGCTAAGAAGACCCAGTATTGGAATAACCTTACCAAGATGAAATGACAGAAGAATTGAGTAAAAGGTTATACCACTACCTGAAGAGCTCAGAGAAGGAATTTTCTCGAGGATCTGAGAAGCCCGACAGTGTCAAGAATAAGGATGGGGTATATGAGTTTTGATGGAACCGTAACAATGTTTCTAAGGGTGGTAGCACCCCAGACCCTTGTGATGATCGATGGATTCTGAGGAGACCCCCCAAACCCTAACCTTTTTCTTTCTAGCCTCTCCAAATCTCGAGGACGAGATTCATTTAAGGGTGGTAGGTTTGTAACATCCCAAAATTCTAAATTTTGGAATGTTATAATAAATAGATAGATTTGATTGATTGTCTGAAAGTGAGTGAATTTGAAACTTTTTGAAAGTTAAATGAGAGGGAATAAAAGGACTTTCCCAAACTTTCATATTTGCTTTCTGATCTCCATGAATTCAAATTCTTTTCAAATACAAAACCCTTGAGCGAAGATGATATGACTTCTTCCATTTAAATTAAATGAAAGGGTATTTGAAAATAATTGAATTTCATTTGGAAATATTTCAATTCATAAACTTCATGCAGCTCAATGATTTTCATGAGAGAAGATAAAAGGACTTCTTCAAATTATATGAAATATGAGTTGGGAGTTTCAAAGAATTAAATTCAAAGTTCTTTTGAATTTATTTTCAATTTGGAGTTATTTGAGTTTTATTCAAATTATTTTTCTCCAAAAATAAAATATATGGAAATTAGGGTAACATGATTCCCTACAACAGAAAATTGGAGAGAAATAAATTTGAAATCATTTTGATATTTTTAAAATGATTTTTGTTGGTTTTTAATAGACCAGTAGGTACTTTTGAATTATCTGATTTTGTGTGTATTTTATTTAATGCTAGAAAAATGTCCATGATGTTGGAAATCTTTTTCTGAAAATTTTGATATATTATATGCCTATATAATATTTTTAGTTATTTCATTTTTATTATTTTAATTATCTGAAAAATGTTTATTAAAAAAATACTCTTCGCACCGACTAGGCCGAAGCCCAGCCGGCCCAGCGCCATGCCGGCCCACCCCGGGTCGGCCCCGATCTCCAGTGGGAGACCGAGTCCCGCACGCCATCGTCGACGCCGTACGCCGCCAGGACACCGCCGCCGTTGCCCCTCCTCCACGCCACCTCCTCCCCTTCCTCTTAAATAACGAGGCCCCGGGCCCCGTTCCTCTCCTTCTCGCCGCTCGCGCCGCCTCGCCTCGCCCGCATCTCGCCGCCGCCGCCTGCTTCAGTCGCCGCTGCTGCCGCAAGCGAGCCACCCCGCCGCCTAGTCCGCCGCCCCGCCTCGCTGCTCGCCGCCGCACCGTCGCCTAGCGCCGCCCCGCGTCGCCCCGCGCAGCCGCCGTCGCCGCACCTCGCCGGAGCCGCGCCGCCTCCCCGGAGTCCGTTTGTCGCCGCCGCCGGTTTTATTAGGTGAACCGGTAAAACCCGCACAAAACCCGATCCGGTTTTCCCCGGTTTAGCCGGTTTATTTTAGGGTTTGGTTTTCGTTAAAAAACGGTTTAGTTTTTTTAATTAGATCTATTTAGAGAACGTTCTCTGTTTAAGAACTAGTTAGCGAACGTTCACTTTTTAGCTTTTTTCTTTTTCTGTTATTTTCGGCCAGGGACCTATTCGTGATAAATTCCTTCACAGATTAGTCCCTGTACTTCAAACCCTCACAACTTTTTACTCGTTTGTCCAAATTCAACGAAACCAATGCTCACATATTCGTTATGATCTTCTCTATCCAGTAAAACAACTTAAACATGTTTTTCAAATTTTAAAAATTTGAATTAGATCAGATTTGAATTCAAACTTCGTTTGATCGTAACTTGAGTTTCGTAGCTCTGTTTGAGTTGATTCTTTTTGCAAATTGAAGCTTTTGAGCTAAAGTTTCTGATAAAGCCAAATTCCCTTAATTTTGGTACTATTAGAAATTGTTTTCTGTTGCAAGAGTTGTTTGCTTCTTTTCGAAGTTTTCCGAGTTCTTGTCTTCGATTCTTTTGAGTGATTGCTTATGTGTGGTTACTATTGCTTGCTTACGATAGATTGACCGGAGTGTGATGAGTAGATCTATCAAGAGTTTTGAGTGCGAATTATCTTCATCAACATTGCAGGCAAGTTCACACTTTGATCATACTTTTCATTACCCAGTTTTATTGCATTAGATCAATTCTCAAACATTGCATGATTAGGATCTAATTGAATTGTGGGATGGGAAGTAGTTGAGGTAGTACCTATTACCTTGTTATTATCAAACCCTTGGGAGTTACTATTACGCTATGCTTACTTTGCCGTGCTATGCTCATAGACGTGGATTGGGTTTTGAGAGTATCCATGACAGATGTGAGATTGTTAATTAATGGTTTACTTAAGGTGGCAACTTAAACACACATCTGGGTGGATTGAGGCACCTGGTTATTCCAGGATTTGCCTGTCTAGGCACCTGGGTTTCCAGGATTTGCCTGTTTTTTATGGACCGCCACCCAGGCTCAAAGGGATCATGAGATTATTCATACTAGAAACTTCAGTGTGCAGCCACAAGCCATTATGGGCTCTGGCATAGTTGACTAAGTCATGTGAACTCTTACAGTGGTAGACTAGAAGATGTAGGGGTTGTAGGTGGTACGGTCTACCCATCGTAAGGTGCAAACGCTTCTGAAAGACTATGTCTCGGTCATCCGTTTCTCAAACACCATGTAGTGCGAGAAATCCAACGAAGGAGATCGAGTCGTGGGGAAAAGTGCGCAAACCTCTGCAGAGTGTACAAACTAATCATGGTTAGCCGTGTCCCCGGTTATGGACATCTTGAGTATCTAGTTCTTGGATTATCCTGTTGATCTCATCACGTTACTTTAATTAATTTTGTTGGGTTTTAATGATGATACTTAATTGGGATTGAGAATGCTGTCAACCATTCTCAATGTTTAACAACCACCATGATAGCTAAATAAAATTATTTCTTTGTAGTAGGGAAAAATTGGCTTTTCGCAAAAACCTTATAACCGTAGAGCTTTTCCACCAGCCAAATATGCATGTAGTGATAGCCATTGTTCATCATTCTCTATGGTGTGAATTTGCCAGTACATTCCATGTACTGACCCTTTGTGGCTGCAACGTCTCATGTTGCAGGATTTCTTACGACCAGTAAGTGATACGTTAGGGTTACGATTTCTACACTCAACTATGCCGTTGGTGTTGATGGGAATCCACAACCTTGTTGCTTCCGCTATATGGATTGAGGTAATGGTATTTACGTTACTTTATACATGTGATTTACCTCTGTTATAAATCCTTCGAGTACTGTGTGTGTCAGCATACCGATCCAGGGATGGCACTTAAGCACAGAGACTTGATCCATTCGGGTCAGGTCGCTACAATGGGAATTTGTTAATTTCCGGTTGTAGAGAACTTGACTCTTAACTTAATTAAAATGCATCAACCGCGTGTGTAGCCGTGATGGTCTCTTTTCGGTGGAGTCCGGGAAGTTAACACGGTTCTTGTGTTATGCTTGAACGTAAGTAGTTTCAGGATCACTTCTTGATCACTTCTAGCTTCTCGACCACCGCGTTGCTTCTCTTCTCACTCTTATTTGCGTATGTTAGCCACCATATATGCTTAGTGCTGCAGCTCCACCTCACTACCTTCTCCTACCCATAAGCTTAAATAGTCTTGATCTCGCGGGTGTGAGATTGCTGAGTCCTCGTGACTCACAGATACTTCCAAACAGTTGCAGGTGCCGATGATACCAGTGCAGGTGACGCAACCCAACTCAAGTGGGAGCTCGATGAAGATCTTGATCGTTGTTTTGTTTCGTTTTCCTGTTGATCAGTAGTGGAGCCCAGTTGGGACGATCGGGGATCTAGCTTTTGGGGTTGTCTTTCTTTATTTTGATTCCGTAGTCGGACCTTGATTGTATTCTGGATGATGTATGGTTAACTTGTTTTGTGTGAAGTGGCCGTTGTAAGCCAACTCTTTATCCCTTTCTTATTCAGTACATGGGATGTGTGAAGATTACCCCTCTTGCGACAAGCCTACCATGCGGCTATGCCTCTAAGTCATGCCCCGACACGTGGGAGATATAGCTGCATTGTGGGAATTACAAGTTGGTAATCAGAGCCATCCCCGACTTAGGAGCCCCCTGCTTGATCGAATCGCTAACGTTGTTGAGTCTAGAACAAAAAAATTTGAGTCTTAGGAATATATATATATGAGAGTAGGATTATTTTTACTCCTCAGTCCCGTCGTCGCTCTGGTGAGGCCTCCTGATGTAGAAGTTTTGACTTCCCTCTCCTCAAATTTCATGATTTTTTTAGGATCACGCGGGTATCTTGGAATCGTTCCGATAGTCTTGTGACGAGAACATTGTTCTTGGTGCCTCCTGACATTTAAGGGTTGTGGCAGTGTCTCGGGGAGTTGAGCTCTGAGGTGTTGTCGTCACAATTTTATCGTTGCAGTTCTGGAATACCTGAGTTCGCCGACATCGAAAATCTCTTTTATGCAGTTGTTGGTGAGATAACCTCGATGCCACCCAGTACTGGGGCAGGAGTTCAGGACTATTGCCATAATTTGTATAACGGATACTTTTCGAAGGTTGAGGTATACGATTTCTGAAGGTTTCTTGGTTATGTGTTGAAGGATGGATACAGCTGGATGTAGGAATTGTTAATTTGGGTGAGATATTATGCTTCCCCTGTATCCCCAACACCTGATTGCATAACCAGAAAGTTTCAGGAGCTTATAAGTGGGAATTCAAGTAGCTCCTAGAATATCTTTCCAACAGACACATGATACGATATGGGATCTATCATATGTTTGTTTCCTTCTTATTCTGCAAGCCAATCCTTTGTTTTGTTTTGAGTTGTGGTATTCGAGTTGCTTCGATGTCAAGTGTTGATTCCATACCTTTCCTAAACGTTGTTCTCATATTCCTATGTGTATACTAATCCTTTCGATCATCGAGTTAGCCATCTCAATGTCTTCTCAACCGGCGTGCTTCTCTTCAAGTGGATCCGACCACTTCTACATTCGCAAGATCAATTGTAAGTCTTCTCAACGGTGTTTGTTTCATCCATGCCAAGTTGTATTTGTTTTTCCCGCCCTCCCACCCTTTTTCTTCAAGTACTCAGAGATATTCAAATTAACTATCCATTTTATTCATACGAAGTCTCTTCATTCTTTTCCTTCAATGTTCTTACATGATGATTCTCATGAAGATACTAGCGGAGCTTCGAGTTTATAATTCTTCGTTTTTCTTCTTCTCCGGTGGATTTGATTCAAGCTTTGTCGATCATATCCTTTCCTCGTTTTAAATGTTTTCTCATGCCAGTGCACTTCTTAATTGCTCACCTCTCGCTATTCATTTGTTCCGGAGTGTTGAAGATATCTTACAAGATTCATGTTTCCATTCTTGATCCGTTCAAGATATCTCGAGGTTGTTATCTCATTCAAGCCATTTAATTCAACCGGCGCAATCTCTTTTTCAAATTGTTGAACGGTGTTTCTTTTGAGTGGGCCTTAACCCACAGGTCTTTTCCCAGGATCTTACCTGACTCTTCTATTTTCCCGGTGTTACTCTCAAATTCTTCTCCAAGTTTTGATGTAAGAATGAATTATCATTAGTCATATGTATTTCTCCAAGATCTGTCAAATTCTTTTCATTGTTGGCTCAACCTCTTCGCTTTTCATTCTCCCGGGGTGTCTCATCAATTATCATGGTGGTGTTTCCTGTCGTCATTCTCAAATTTGAATACCGAAGATGAGTTCCTCTTAAATCCTTACCCATTATCCCAAAGATTCATGGTGCTAGCTTATGCCATCCTCTCATAATTGTTTTTGATTGTGAGAATTCTTTTCACCCTTCCGGAGCAATTCAAGAGTCTTTTCATTTTGATTCTCCGAAGGCCATCATTTCGGGTTTATTCATTCTCAGCTTTCAGCTCTCATTCTCCAAATCTTACCGGTGCATCATTCAAGCATTCTTTAATCAGTCCGCAATCTCTTCGTTCTCTTGCATCGTGATTCTCTTAAGTATCTTCGTTCATTTTTCAATTCTTCCTGGTGAATTGTGCTTTTGCCACTTTCATTTTCAATTCTTATGGTGGTTCATTCAAGAGTTCTCTACCTTGGTTATCATATCAATTCATTCGTTCTTTCTAAATCCTACCGGTGATTCATTAAAGATTTTCCTAAGTTTGCGCTATATCTCTCTTAATCCTTTCTACGAGAATAAGTAGTATGCCAAATCCATTGCTTGTCATCAATTTAATTGGTGAAGGATATGCATAACGTAATTCTTTTTATTGTTTCATCCAAGTGATCTAGTTTATTTGTTCCAGAGTTGTTCGTCATGTCACATTTCTCGGTTCAAGATGCTTCATCTTTTCTTTCCCAGAGTTCCAAGTTTTCCGCATTATCTCGTCGCGAAGCTCCATCTAAATCATCGCAAGGCTTCACTTTGTGTTTTCAACTTCTCTTTCTTTATATCATCCTTTTGTTTACCAGAGTTCTTCATGGTGGCTCTACATACTGGTTCGTCAAGGATTCTTATCATTCTTCAATTGTTCTTCAAGATTTCTCTCAAAGTTAAGATCCGCCAAGCTATACTCTCAAATAAACATGGTGCTTGACACGTGTTTTGTTTCGAGGAGTTCAAGAATTCTTCATCTTGCACTCCGTAGTGCAATTCTTTCTACCTTATCTTTTGAGATGGCGTTATGTCATTTTAACAATTTCTTTGTGCTTCATGATTCACAAGTTCAGGAATGACATATTTTAAACCCATCATTTTCAATTCGTTCATGAGATCCTTTGCAACCCATCAATCTCTTCGTTGGAGTTATCTTGGGTTATATTTCACCTAAAGCTTTCCCTAAGGATTGTTGCTATTTATGGTGCTGATAAATGACCCAAGTTCTTCATTTATCCTCCGGGTGAAATAAGTTTCTCATCTCCTTGTTGATATCAATCCAATCTTTTGTTTCCATAGTGACAGAATTTTGCCTCAATTTTGAGAAGTTTTCCATAATCCCACTACAAGTTTATTCGTTTCGTTGTTGGTTTTCCAACAACTCCGTTATAACCTTCTGGGAAGGGTGCTTTCCAAACTCATTTGTGGCAGAAGCTGGCATTTTCTTCTTTGTTGTTTTCATTCCACTCTTTTGTTCCGGAGGCATTGTGATGTTGCTCTCTTCTCTCATCATCTCGAGTTGTGAGGATCATGTTATTTTTCATGCTTATCATTCAACCGGAGTGTTGTGTCCTCTGCTCAAGTTCTTTTCATCTTATCAAGTCTTGCACCTCTTTTCAACCGGTGTGCTCTCCAAATTTGTTCTCCCTTGTTCCTCTTTTCTAACGGAGTGTTTTCGACTTCGTTCATCTCCATTGTATTCTTTTCTCAAAATGGTTTAACTTCTCAAGGTTCTTTGGTTTCACTCGTTTGTCAAAGAAGCAACTTTGTTTTACCTCTTCCGCTTCCCTCCGGTGCCATCCTAGATCTCGGGACGAGATCCTCTTGTAGTGGTGGAGTGTTGTAACGCCCCAAGACCGACGCTTCAGATGCCTTCCATGTTTTCTGAGTTTTGTCAGGTGATTTGTTTCGTCTGTTGCATTCATTTTTGCATCATGTGCATTGCATCATGCCATCATGTCATTAATCTTTGCAACTCAACTAAATAAATTGCTGGATTTTCGGTCCATTTAAACCGAGGGAATTCACATGGTGATTATCTTTATAACATATACTCACATTATTATTAGGGAGCTATATTAATTATTTCATTAATTTGGAATTCACCATAACACACTTGCATATATCCCAATGCCTTTGTTATCACAACTCTTGGCCTCTAACTTTGCCATATATCCTTTCTTCATTTTCCGAAGCTCCACCTAAAATCCGAACATTTTTGGACACTTCGAAAACCAAGTCCTAGTTCAAACCCATTTGAATTAAATTCAAATGAGTCTGAATTACATCTTTCAATCATGCCTCTCCTATTTTTCGTGGACCGTGCACATTTTTACGAGTCCGTGAAAATTGTCCCCATGCCCAGATTCCACCCCTACCTTCTCTTTCTTTTCTTTCTCTTTTTTTGTTTTGTTTTAAAATGGAAAAAGAGAGAGAGGGTGAAAGGAGCCCAACAGCCCAGCAGGCCTCTGGCCACTTCCCTCTCCACTGGGCCGACCTCCTAGGCCCAGCCGCAGCCAGGCCTACCCACCATGGGCCAAGGCCCATCTCTCTCTCACGTCTAACCCTAGTCCCGATCCCCCATCTCTCGTTCCCTCCTCCTCCCATTCGTTTCCTCAGTGCCTCCACCACACACGCAATGCACCAGAGAGGAGCGCACGCCCGCGCCTCCCGATCTGTGGCCCTCCTCCCTCTGCTGCCCGGATCCCCTGCCTTGGCCTCCTTCCTCGTGCGCCTCTTCTGCTGCTGCACGTCGTTGCCTCGCCAGGACGCCGCACCTGGCCTCCCGCACCGCCACTGGAGGCCACCTTGTCTCGCCCGCCTGTGAGCCCCTACTCCGGCGACCCCTTACTCTGCTCGCCCGCCTTGCCTCGCGTGCCTTGCCCTACCGCAGCGCTGACCATCAGGTCCGGCCGCCAAGCTTCTTGCCGCGAGCGCCCGGTTCCCCTGCCTTGTCCACCTCCACCTCGCTGGACTCTCCTTCCTCCCACGGGCCTACCTATCCTACAAGGCCGCCCCTCGCCTTACCGCCGCCGTCCAGTGCAACACCCTCAGGAGATGGCCTGGTTCTCGGTCCCCTGCTCATGCCTGAGCCCCTCCACGTTGTGCCATCCATGCCATCCACAAGCAGCAGCAGCGTACCACATCGCCCTTCGTGCGCCTCCGCTTTCTGTTGATGCTAAGACCATGGCTCTAAGACCGTATCCGGTTCGTCAAGTACCATTGTCTCGGATTGCGCCAAGTACCATGATGCCCAGAGCCCTCGGATCCGTCAAGTTCGACTACAACATGTGTTCAACTACGTGGACTCGCCAAGTACCAATTCATGTCGGCAATACCCGCAAGTTGGACCCCGAACGATTGACGACTCGTGGACCTTGTACAACTTCAGGCAACGAACACCTAGGTAGCACAAATGCCAAGTACCCCAGAGACCACTTGGACGTCAAGTACCGTCGAACCGCGAAAACTCCGTGGACGCCAAGGTCCTCGTGTGACCCTGAACATCTACGGAAACTTGTGCGACTAAGAACGTGAACCACTACCGTCGAACCCCGAAGGACTCAGATTCGTCAAGTCCCCCTACGAACCGGGAACCACTACTTCCGCTAACGTCGAACCTGAATCGTCCGGAAACGCACGCTTCAAAGGTATAACCCCGAGACGACGGTCCGAGAACGAATGCTTGTGATGTGTTGTATGAGATGCATGTGTTTGCTCCATGCCTGAATTGATCCTTGCATGTTCCTCGTTTCCTTGCCACCATCATGTGGGACATCCGGTTACCGGGATCACCCCACCATATTTTGACACACTCACACCCACTTCCTTTTGCACCGGTATCTTCGTGAGCTACCGGATCATCGGAATGTTGCCGTGGCACCATTTCCGTTGTCGTTGCCGTGGCATCCCTTTCATTTCCGCCACGATGACAAATGCTTCATAATATGCTCTTATCCACTTTTTCATAAAACTTGCACATGTCATCTGCATCATCTTAACAACATTAAGATGTTTAAAATTGTTGGTTGCATTAAATTGTTAAATGGCATATGAGGATTTATAGGAAGTGTTGTTGTTGTCTCCGGCCTCATTTAAACTTGCTTAAATGTGTAGTTTTCATATGCTTCACCTCTTTCCATGCTTAACAACATTTAAAATTTTTGGGTACATAAACAAGAGAGAACTAGATGATTGAATGCGGTGCTTCATCAATATGCAACTCGAGCTCCACTTAATTTGTAGTATTGTTTGTGCACTTTGCCATGCCATGCCTTTAAACCGGACATGCATCATACTTGGTTGTGCATCATGCCATGTTATGTGATGGTTGTTTACTATGTTGCTTGCTTCTTTCCGGGTTGCTTCTCTCATTAGCTTCGGTTTCGTTCCGGAGTTGTGAGGATCTGTTCGACTACGTCCGCTTGTCTTCTTCATGGACTCGTTCTTCTTCCTTGCGGGATCTCAGGCAAGATGACCATACCCTTGAAATCACTTCTACCTTTGCTTTGCTAGTTGTTCGCTCTATTACTATGTCGCGCTACCTACCACTTGCTATATCATGCCTCCCATATTGCCATGTCAAGCCACTAACCAACCTTCCTAGCAAACCGTTGTTTGGCTATGTTACCGCTTTTGCTCAGCCCCTCTTATAGCGTTTCTAGTTGCAGGTGAAGATGAAGTATGTTCCGTGTCTTATTTACTTTAATGCATCTATATACTTGGTAAAGGGTGGAAGGCTCGGCCTTATGCATGGTGTTTCGTTCCACTCTTGCCGCCCTAGTTTCCGTCATACCGGTGTTATGTTCCTTGATTTTGCGTTCCTAATGCGGTTGGGTGTTATGGGAACCCCTTGACAATTCGCTTTGAATAAAACTCCTCCAGCAAGGCCCAACCTTGGTTTTACATTTTCCTAACAACCTATCACCTTCCCTTGGGTTCTGCAGACCCGAGGGTCATCTTTATTTTAACCCCCCGGGCCAGTGCTTCTCTAAGTGTTGGTCCGAACTAGAGCCCCTTGCAGCGCCATCTCGGGGAAACTTGAGGGCTGGTTTTAGTTGTACGGATTGCTCATCCGGTGTTGCCATGAGAACGAGATATGTGCAACTCCTATCGGGATTGTCGGCACATCGGGCTGCTTTGCTAGTCTTGTTTTACCATTGTCGAAATGTCTTGTAACCGGGATTCCGAGACTGATCGGGTCTTCCTGGGATAAGGAATATCCTTCGTTGACCGTGAGAGCTTGTGATGGGCTAAGTTGGGACACCCCTGCAGGATATAAACTTTCGAGAGCTGTGCCCACGGTTATGTGGCAGATGGGAATTTGTTAATGTCCGGTTGTAGAGAACTTGACACTTAACTTAATTAAAATGCATCAACCGCGTGTGTAGCCGTGATGGTCTCTTTTCGGCGGAGTCCGGGAAGTGAACACGTTTCTTGTGTTATACTTGAACGTAAGTAGTTTCAGGATCACTTCTAGCTTCTCGACCATTGCGTTGCTTCTCTTCTCGCTCTTATTTGCGTATGTTAGCCACCATATATGCTTACTGCTGCAGCTCCACCTCACTACCTTCTCCTACCCATAAGCTTAAATAGTCTTGATCTCGCGGGTGTGAGATTGCTGAGTCCTCATGACTCACAGATACTTCCAAATAGTTGTAGGTGCCGATGATACCAGTGCAGGTGACGCAACCCAGCTCAAGTGGGAGCTCGATGAAGATCTTGATCATTGTTTTGTTTCGTTTTCCTGTTGATCAGTAGCGGAGCCCAGTTGGGACGATCGGGGATCTAACTTTTGGGGTTGTCTTTCTTTATTTTGGTTCCGTAGCCGGACCTTGATTGTATTCTGGATGATGTATGGTTAACTTGTTTTGTGTGAAGTGGCGATTGTAATCCAACTCTTTATCCCTTTCTTATTCAGTACATGGGATGTGTGAATATTACCCCTCTTGCCACAAGCCTACCATGCGGCTATGCCTCTAAGTTGTGCCCCGACACGTGGGAGATATAGCCGCATTGTGGGTGTTACAGATGTAGAGCTAATTTTCCCTTAGTACTTCTAGCACCTTCCAAATGTGATCAAAGTGTTCATCCTCATCCTTTATATAGATCAAGATGTCATCGAAATAGACCATAATAAAGTGGGATAAGAAGGGTCGAAGGACTTGATTCATCAAGTGCATAAAAATACTGGGTGCATTTGAGAGTCCAAATGGCATGACTATCCATTCAAACAACTCTCCCTTTGTCTTGAAGGTGGTTTTCTATTTATCCCTAGGTCTGATATGAATTTGATGATATCCACTTCTTAAATCTAGCCTTGTGAACACTCTTCCTCCACTAAGCTCATCCAACATATCATCTAGACGGGGAATAGGGAATCTATACCTTACGGTGATCTTGTTAATGGCTCTACTATCCATACACTTGCACCAAGATCCATCTTTCTTGGGCGTGAGAAAGGCTGGTACATCACATGGGCTAATACTTTCTCGAATGTCCCCATTTCGCAGCAATTCCTCCACTTTCTCCTTCAATATATCATGCTCTTTTGGGCTCATTCGATAGTGTGGAAGATTAGGAAGACTTGCTCCCAAAATTAAGTCAATTCTATGTTGAATTCCTCTCACCGATGGCAGGCCTTGTGGCTCTCCAAGTATGTTCTGAAATTTTGCCAATAAACCATGTAGCTTTGCTGAAATTTCAACAGTCGGGTGCTCTTCTCATTTTACAAAAAGTGCAACACATAAATCTGCCTCCTTCAAGCCTTCCATAAACTCATGCGAGGTATGGGAGATAGTTAACATAGCCCCCCTCCTTCTTAGAGGTATTACCTTTAATTTTGTTTGGTAGAATAACGATCTTTCTCTTGTTCCAGTTGAAAGAGTAAGAATTTTCCTTGACCTTGTGTGTAGTATCCATACCAAATTTTCAAGGTCTCCCAAGAAGAACATGGATGGCGTCCATATCAACCATGCCACATAACACATTTGAGCGATAATGCTCGCCCAAAGAAAGTGTCAGGTTGCATTGTTTGGTGATCCTCATATTCACTCCTTTCTTGATCCATAAAATAGTGTAGGGATTTGGATGATCATGGGTTTGAAGCTTTAAATGGATCACCAACTTCTAGGAGATAAGATTCTCACAACCTCAACTATCTAATATTGGCACGACCTCGGATGCGCCGCTGATTTGGCCCGATATTTCACGACGATGCTTGATTAACAGTCCGCCCCCTGTTCCTCCTTGCAACCTCCAAGAATAATTTTCACCCACGTACAAAAATACATGAACAAAAATAATGATCCCCTTGAATCAGCACGTAGGCGTCGATGTGATGATCAACCCTCCGTTGCTAGAAAATTTCCACGATGGAAAAATCACAGATGATACACAAGATATGGTCGCCCAAAACCTGGATGTTTTAATGTGTTGTTCATAACTCATGAATAAACTCCAAACTGATCTCAATTACATGGACGCAAGGCATTTATCTAGCCTGGTGCACGCACATGGCCTAAGGGCCACACAACCTAGACTCCTAGGTACTTACGTACTAGTTGAAGGAAAAACTATTAGTGCTATCTCTCTCTTTAGAAGGTAATTAAAAGGCTCATAGTGTAACGCCCCGGACACACCCGTCGGTGGTCGTTACTCCTGGTGGGATCTAGACTGGCCTCACAGATCAATACTAGTCTTTTCTGCGCACTTTTTCTTCACTCGTGCGCACCCGGGAGCAACTTCCCAGTCGGTCACCCATCCTGAAATTACTCCAAGCTGAGCACGCTTAATGTAACGCCCCGAGTCTGATGCGCCAGGTGTCTCCCAGTTATTCGTTGTCTTTGCCATGTCATTCTCTTGCGTGTTGCATCTTTCCATGTCATCATGTGCATTGCATCCTCATGTTTTCAAAGCTTGCATCCGTCCCGGTCTCCCAATTCTTTCTGTTGTGGTTCTGAGCCTAGACACACTTGCACGCTCCCACGGCACGTCCGAAATATTATTTTATAAGTGGTCGGAAAATGTTCTCGGAATGAGTTGAAAGTTGGAGTGCAGTGTTGTTATGTTGTCAGTAGGTCGCCTGCCAAGTTTCATCGCATTCGGAGCTCATTTGATGCCCCAACGGATAACTATAGTGCTAGTATAGCCGGTCCATCGTCAGACGTTTTTGGTCTCCGAAAACCGTTGTCGAGCAGCCTTCTCTTTTCTCCCCTCAGCCCAACCCCCCTACACAGCCCACCTAGCCCATCTACCTACCCCCTCGGCTCCGGACCATCCGATGGCGATCGAACGGCTCCGAAACGGAGCAAAAACCCCAACCCTAGCCCCCTTCCTTATATAAACACCTTCCCTTGCCAATTTCGACCTTCTTCCACCTCCCTCCTCAAATGCCGCGCCCCAATCATCAGCCGCCGCTACCTCCCACCTTTTCCTCGTAATCCAGCTCCGGCCCATAGGACGCGCCGCCGCCAGCTGTCGTGCGCAGCCAACCAGTGTCAGCCACATCGCCCAAGCTGCCTCCCCACCCCGCGCGGCTCGCCGGGGCCTGGATCTGGCCCGTTGGGCCCAAGAAAGCCCGAACCACGTTGGCGCGCCTCCCGAGCACCTGCGGCCGCAGGGGCCTAGCTCCCCTCGAGCTCCCTCGTCACCGACCCTCGTGCAATGCCTCCCGCCATCTTTCGCTCCTCCACTGGGTCACCGGAGCCAGCCCTCGCCGGAGACCGTCACCACTGTCCCTGTTAGGTCACCACCCCGCCCCTCGGCCGCCTTCTCCTTTCCTCGTTTCCCCGCTAACCTCCCGCTCACTTGCTCTCTCTCTCTCTCTCTCTCTCTCTCTCTCTCGCAGCAAGTCGTTGCCGCCATGAACGTCACCGCCGAGCTCGCTGTCGCCGCCGTTGCGCACCACCGACCCCTCTACCGGCCGGATCCAGGATCCCCATCGCCGGATCTACCAATTCCCTCCGTCCACGGGTCTGCCCCACCATCGGAGCGCCGCCCCACCGTCGATCGCCGGCGCATTGACCTCCTGCCTCGTCCTCGTTCAGGCAGAGGACGAGGGTTTCCTCCTCGCGCACGTGGGCCATGCCCTTGCCTTGACTTCATGGGCCGGCCCGCTGCAGCCTCCCCGCTGACTCGATCCACTACCCACATGGGCCGAGCCCTTCTAGGTGAGCCCCGGTCTAGCCCTATCCCTTGCCCTGCGCGATGTTTAGCTATGCTGCGCTCACTCCGATTCCAGTTAAAAACGATAGTCTTTCTAAAAATTATCATAACATTGCATGTTGTCATGCGTGTATCTCGGTAGCCGTGCATCATATGAGCATGTGTTATATATCAAAGTTGTTCTACTCTTCGTGTTGTTCGTGATGGTGGTGGTTTCATTCATATAGGAGTTCATATTGATATGTTAATCTCTATTGCAAGAGTGCTATATGATATAACCTGTTGAAACCTGTCATAACTTGCTGATTTGTCTATTTCGTTGCATTTTGTGTGTGCATCTATTGTGCTTCATGTCTATATGTTTTAGGAGCATATTCATGCCATATTTACAGTGGTGAAATCCATGTATTTTTATGTGCATTGTGGTGACTAGCACAAGCGTGTGAAGTGTGCTACTTAATGTTGTTGTTTTCTGAGATAGTGATTTTTACCAAGTCTGTAACTCTTACATTGTGATGCTATGTTTGTTTGAAGCTACCGTCTATTCCATGCATATTTTGATGAACTTATATAAGGCTGTTTTGATGTCCATGTTATGCTCTATCATTCCATGCCTTTTTATGCCTCATATATGTCCTGTAGCATACGTTTTCATTGCCTTGAACATGCCTATATGATGTTCCAGTTTTCTGTTAACTTCATGATGCCATGTTATGAGCTTGGTATTGATTGATCTATGCCTCTTTTGGAGATGTTCCAATTACATGATTTGAAGTATGCTATGAGTACTTTGTCCAAATGCCAAGTTTGCTAATTTTGGACTTCATATGACCTCTATTCCAAGCTTTCAAACATGCTATGTTGCTGTTGCTATTTTACACTTGCTGAAACTGTTACAACATGCTATCTTGTCTTGATGGTTCCCACTAGTCTATGATCCATGTGTATATGATGCCTTGATGTTAGTTGCTCTTTGTTATGTGTGCTGTGATGCCATGCCCTTGGTTGTCATTATAACTTGCTGTAGCTTGTCTCTTTCTTGCTCTCAAGTTTCCATCATGCTAAATCTGTCATCAAACGGAGTCCAAACGGGATAAAAATTGACGGAGATTTTTTTTGGAATATATGTGAATTTTGGGAAGTGAACTCAACGTGAGACGATGCTCGAGGGGGCCACGAGGAAGGGGGCGCGCCCCTGACCCTTGTGGCCACACCGTAATGCAGTTGGTGCCCTTCTTTCGCCGCAAGAAAGCTAATATCCGAATAAAAATCGTGTCCAAAATTCATCCCAATTGGAGTTACGGATCTCCGGGAATTTAAGAAACGGTGAAAGGGAAAAATCTGGAACGCAGAAACATAGAGAGACAGGGAGACATGTCCAATCTCAGAGGGGCTCTCGCCCCTCCCGTGCCATGGAGGCCATGGACCAGAGGGGAAACCCTTCTCCCATCTAGGTGGAAGGTCAAGGAATAAGAAGAAGAAGAAGGGGGGCTCTCTCCCCCTCTCCCCCGGTGGCTCCGGAACGCCACCGGGGCCATCATCATCACCGCAATCTACACCAACAACTTCACCGCCATCATCACCAACTCTTCCCCCTCTATGCAGCGGTGTAACCCCTCTTTTACCCGCTGTAATGTTTACTTAAATATGGTGCTCAATGCTATATATTATTTCCCAATGATGTATGGCTATCCTATGATGTTTGAGTAGATCTGTTTTGTCCTATGGGTTAATTGATGATCGTGATTGGTTTGAGTTGCATGTTTTATTATTGGTGTTGTCCTATGGTGCTCTCCGTGTCGCGCAAGCATGAGTGTTCCCCTCTCTAGGGTTTGCAATATGTTCATGATTTGCTTATGGTGGGTGGCATGAGTGATATAAACACAGACCCGAGTAAGTAGGTTGTTTGCGTATGGTAATAAAGAGGACTTGACGCCTTATAATGCTATGGTTGGGTTTTACCTTAATGATCTTTAGTAGTTGCAGATGCTTGCTAGAGTTCCAATCATAAGTGCATATGATCCAAGAAGAGAAAGTATGTTAGCTTATGCCTCTCCCTCAAATAAAATTGCAATAATGATTACCGGTCTAGTTATCGATTGCCTAGGGACAAATAACTTTCTGTGTGACAACAAGCTCTCTACTAAAACTAACTTAGGTGTGTCTTCATCTAAATAGCCCCTACTTTTTATTTACGCGCTCTTTATTATCTTGCAAACCTATCCAACAACACCTACAAAGTACTTCTAGTTTCATACTTGTTCTAGGCAAAGCGAACGTCAAGCGTGCGTAGAGTTGTATCAGTGGTCGATAGAACTTGAGGGAATATTTGTTCTACCTTTAGCTCCTTGTTGGGTTCGACACTCTTACTTATCGAAAGAGGCTACAATTGACCCCCTATGCTTGTGGGTTATCAAGACCCGACCATTAGCCTCGACAATTTTGGCCAAAGCCATAGACATCACTTCGGCCGGTGCTCCAGCGTCCATGAAGAAACTATCAAATAGAAATAAAAGAAAAAAAACCATAATCACCAACCCAAAAGAAGAACATAGAGGGAGTTATAGGATCAGTCTCGGGGTTGCAAGATCGGGCCTTAGCCAGAATCAACACCATTGATGCGCTCACCTTTCCTTCTTTGGGAGAGAAGAACAATGGCAGAAGCAGGTCGGGGTTTTCTTGAAGAAATGAGGAACAAGATGAGAGAGAAGCGAGTGGGGGTTTTCTTCAAGAGAGGAAGCTGAGAGAGAAGAGTGAAATGATGGTTGCTTCGTCCGTCCAACTTACTACTGGAAAGGAGGGGGTTTTGTGATTTTACGGCTCATTGGGTATTACTACGGCGCTTCGATCATGGTAGTCTACCGTGTAGTTGGGCACTCTACTACAGAGTAATTTAGTGCATGGACGGTGGACCCCGATGTTGGCTGTCCCACACGTCGGTGAAAATGAGTAGCAATGTTCCCGATGACCGTCGAGGAGGATCCGCACGGTAGAGCGTGTCCACTATTTTTCTGAAGAAAAAAATGATTACAGCAAGCATTTCCACTCTTACGACAGAAGAGTGCGCAACACGATAGCCACTTGAATATACACAATGCTCCTACTACTAGGCATGTGCAGTGGTTCATACGTCAGTACTACATAATCTTGTTGCTAGCGTAGTAAGATATGACGACAACAAATGATGTTGTGCGTGTGTCAACTATATGAACAATAATGTAACATACTACCACTTTTTCGACTGTCCGGTCGAGAATGAACGGTGAGATCAATGTTAACAGAACTAGGTCTAAAGTGCACGGAGAGTATGGTGCTACAGTACTCCACAAAACATGAACCATATGAAGAATGAATCAGTGTTAGACAGGGTGTATGGAGGGTGCATGGGATGGGAGCAAAAGTTCCCTTCTCGGCCCACTTTTGGGTGTTTGGCAGAGTGCATGAAGGGTTCATGAGTCCACACAAGTAGGTTAACACAAATACACGAAGAGGGAACAACTATATTGAGATGAGAATGCAACCAAACACACCCCCACGCTTTGTGCTACAGTGATCGATCTACACCGTCTGAGTTTGATCCAACGGTCATGTTGCGCCGAGACAGGGACATGCCCATGCAGAGGATGCCTAAACACCACCAAAGTCCCTCTGCTTCTCGATGCGCACGACGTTGGTGATGCAGGGTGCAACCGCTCGTAGAGCCCGCTCTCGGTCGATGGGAGCCAACTCGTCAAAGACGGTGTCCAATGGCACTAATGGATTTTGGTGACAGAGCCCTGAGAGGATTCGCCCGACAACGGTGACAGTAGCCCGCAACCCCTCCTTGTCTAGCTCCGCCCCCACCATCGCGCGGAGACGGCTCAGCTCCTCGGAGATATAGGTGAAGAAGGAGACCAAGTCAGGAAGCCGCAGCTCGTTGAAGTCGACAGGGTGGTCGAACGGGTTTAGCCCGACGGCTGGCATGGTCGCGCTGGCACGACGGCAAGCATTGCGTAGCCGAAACACGTGTGTGGCAACTTGGTCCACCAAGTGGCTGAGGTAATCCTGGACCTCGTCACGATTGGCCCGCTCACGCTCCAGCTGGCTCCCCTGACGGCCTATCGTATCTCCCGCTTTCAGCAGCAACGCCGCTGACGCCTCAAGCATCTTTGTGGTGGACGCCTGCCGCTTTTGAAGCTCTGTGAAATCCCACACAAAACGGAGGAGCATGGAAGTCCTCTCCTCCTTGAGCTCACGGAGCTCCACGTCCTCGGCCCTGAGCTCCGCATCCTTGGCCTGGAGCTCCTGTGTCAGGCGCCTCACCTCAGACTCCGTGATCTGCTGCGCTGCCATGGCACTAGGTAGAAGCAATGGGGAGAGGAAGCAAAGGGGGTGAAACGGCTGAAAGGCAATGCAATCTACGAGAAGGCACAGAGAGCCAGCCGAGGAGTGGAGTGAATCTTTTGGTTTTCACCATGGGAAAACACTAGTCGACGACTTTTCACATCAGCGGGCAGTGGGTTTACAGGCGGAGTCATCATGACTAATTGCTGTCGCGCCTGCTCCCGTCAATCAAAAAATTAAAAAAGATGTCGCGCCTGCTCCCGTCAATCAAAAAATTAAAAATCCTGCCGCGCCTGCCACACCCAAAGACCAAAGCAACGCCGCGGTGGATATTTAAATTTACCTATCGGCAAGGAGATAAAAAAAGGGGTGAAAAAACAAATGTGGCGGTGGCCTAGCTAATCGGTCGCACTAGCCCAACTAGCTAGCCACCGTGCTTCACTGATGTACTCGGCGGGAAAGGTGGTCTTTCATGATTTCATGACTCATTTATTTGCTTCAGCACTACGACTGAGGAGGACCTAGAAAACGCGCGGTGGGGCGTCCCACGTGTCGGCAAGGAAGAATATATGTGTGCACCACCCGGGAGGACCCTAAAACTGCGCGGTAGGGTGTGCCACGTCTCGGCACGGAGGAAAAATGTGCATGTAAAATTATACTGTATCAGACGTACTACCTATGGTTCGACCTCGAGACCCAGCCAGTCGGTCAAAAACACCCCACTAGCCACATAGCTTCATCATGCTAACGTGGCACGGAGGATAGGTGTTGTTAGCTCCATCTCGACCAGCCACAATGTCTCTTGTTCTAGGCGATTCTTCTATTTTCCAAGTTTTTTAGTTATAATAACACCACGGCAAGCTAGCGCCGCTCTGCGTGTGTGCCCATGCGTCTAAAGGTTAGACGATGGAGAGGAGAGAGAGATCGCAGACCTGGGACCCACTAGTAAGTGAGTCAATGGTCATGCACGTGTTGACGAACCACTCCCTCTACTCTACGCAACGTAGTACTGTATAAAATCAAGTTATGGGACAAAGCCAACAACCGCTGTTGTTTCAGGCTATCGACTTACGCTTTGTAGTCTAGGTTGCCAGTTCGAATCTCGTCTTTCAGATTTGTTAGTTTTAGGTCCAAATTTGATCAATGACAAGTGGGATCCCCGTGTGTTGTTCCGATATTTCAGTGTAGGATGGTTTTTTTGAACAAACATTTTGCACGGTTAGACAAGTAACGGCACGAGTTACACATATTTTGCAAGTTTACGAACAAAAATGACAGCGGCATAGAATATCACATCCACCCCGCAGCTTAGATGCTATGGTGATATGAGTTTTTTACATCGTTGGAACTGAGATCCAATGGCTTGGGAGTAGTCTTTGTAATTATGCGCAATTTCCAAACTCTCCAAGGGTTTTTTGCAAATAAAACATTCAGGCCTTGTGTGTGCTGCTGCATCTTGGATCCAACGGCTCCCAGGTGCTCCCCGTAGCTTAATTAGCCGATACGGTGATACGAGCATCTTGGTCGTATGAACTGTGATCAGATGCCACATGCGTAGTACTTGTACTTTCTGCGCAATTCCCAAACTCTCTCAGGCATATATTGCAAAAGCATTCAAACCTCCTACTGTGAGCCGTTAGATCTCCGTGAACTCGTATCACCAAAGAATCTACGGTGCAGGAGCACCTCATATTCTCCCGTGCGAGAAAACATCAGGTGCTCTCGTAGCTTGGACGCTACGGTGATACGAGCTTTGAGGTCGTTTGATCTGAGATCCAATGGCATCTGAGCAGTCTTTATGCTTGTAAGTAGCAGCCGAACTCTTTGGGGGCTTTTCTGCAAAAAACAATTGAACCATCGAGGAGTTGTTGGGTCACAAATCCAACGGATCCAAAGAGCTTGTATCACCAAAGCATCTAAGGTGTGGTAGCACATGATATTCTTACATACAGGAGAATATGATGTCCTCCTTCATCTTAGATGCTATATTGATACGAGCTTCGAGGTTGTTGGATATGGGATCCAAGGGCATCTGAGTAGTTTTTGTACAAATTGTGTGCAATTATCAAACTCATCAAGGTTTCCTATAAAAACATTAAGATAACCTGCGAGCTGCTATATCTCATATCAACAAGCTCCAAGGAACTCGTATCATTATATAGCATCTAAGGTGTGGGGGCACATGATATTCTACCGGGGAGGAGGGGGGTGCGGAACCAATCGGTGTTTGGGAGGGTGGGGACAAATATAGTCTAAACAATCCTAAACACAGCTTCACAATTTTATCTAAGGTCGAGTGGTTAACCCCCGACAATCTACATAGCTCTGCCTAAGCACAACATTTGCATGTACTGTAGCACTAGACTTAATATTCATGTTTCAGTTTCCTGTTCATTTTAAATATTGAATTGAGGACCATGCATGTCTTACATTTTACTCCCTTCGTTCCTAAATATTAGCCTTTTTCGAGATTTCAAATGGACTGCCACATACGGATGTATATAGACATATTTTAGAATGTAGATTCACTCATTTTGCTCCGTATGTAGTCACTTGTTGAAATCTCTAAAAGACTAATATTTAGGAACAGAAGGAGTATTTTTGAATTCGTGTCATACATGCATGGTTTGGAAAAATAGATGCACTATACTTTTTGGATTGTTGTTGTGTTCGTGTTTGTGTGCGTGTGGTCATATGCTTGATGCATACAAAGTTTTCTCACCACCATACCGTTCATATTTTAAATTTGAATTTGCAATGAAAAACTTACTACGGATACCATGAAATCTGAAATCCACGTTGAGATCACTATATCACAAACTCACTCTAATTCAAGAACTCGTCATAAATCAATTACCATGTTGAGATTACTATTTGCAAGGAAAATACGGGCATTGTAATACACATAGATTCATTCGGCAATTTAAAAGATTCATTTCGTATACTCGAATGGTAGGACCCAACGGCGTACCAGCCAGACCTTGGCTCGTGTTGATCCTCAAAAAAATCCGGGTTCGTGTCCTTCCGGTGGCGTGCGTGGCATGCACATTAGCCAACCCCAACCAGTCGAGCCTCCGCGTTTCGAGTTGAAATATCTGGCGTCCAGAATTCCACCCCTAGGAAATTCCCCTCATGTCCCTGGTCCATAGTGGCTACCGATGAACAATGGAGGCATGCTTTAGTAACTAGACAACATTACCTACCGTGCGGAGCACGGTGCAATTCCCTCGTTCGCCGCTACCCAAGGTCACTCGTTAACTACATTGCCTAGTACTAATAGGAGAACTACACCAGGATGAGCACAAAATTGAGCCCATTTGTTCGTGCCTAGTACTTGACTTAATATATCAGGAAATGCACTGGTACGGAGGGATTATCCTTTTACTCTGCACATATAACTTGTCTGAAGTCTAACTAAGCAAAATGTTTGACCAAATCCTTTCTTAAGAAATACAGTAGGAAAGATGTATCGCTTGAAAATTTATTGCATGATGTAGGTTATGATATTGTTTCGGATCCTGGATTTTAAATTTCAGAAAATCCAGAAGTGACCAGAAATTCTTGAAACTGAGCATGGTCACATGATATGGCACAAATATTCCTACGTAATTTTTTCTTCAATTTGAGATAGGCTGCTTATGTGAAGTTGCATAAATGAAGAGCCAAGGTATTTTGGAACAAAGACATGTCACGTTAAGGCGAACGCTTTCACTATTGAAACCATGGGCGTTTACGTGCCACCACGAGCCCCGCTTCTCATCGGCAGGTACCGTCCGAGCAAGCGTGTGAGTCGATGGGAGGCATGCGAGCAGACCGTTGTGCTGGCTGACAGGAGGCGTGCGAGCAGACCGCTGCTCAGGCTCACCGGGAGGCGAGCCCTTTGACCAGGCTCCGCCGCCCACCTTCATCCCAATTGCTCCCACTACTAATGTTGCCGGTGCCGCAGTTTAAAATCAACCCCGCACTACCCAGTATCGCTACAATATTCTCTCTTCCCCTCCGATTCTCCTATCGTCTAACTCCAACCAGCCTAACCTAACCGTATGCCATGCCTCATCACAATGGTCTGCCCTTAATCTTCCAGTTTCATGAGGAAGACACCCAGTCGGAGTCTCAAGAACATAAGGTGCTTTGGGACGAGCTTGAACTGGCCTTGCGCAGAGATGTCGCACCTGTCCCCGCTCCCGTTCCGGCTCCCATCGCCCCGACTGCGCCAGCGCCCATCCTCATGGCATTGATGGGCTGGGAGCCGCACATTGTCGCTGAGCTTGATGCCACAGGGTTCCACGAGGTCCCCGCCGACTTTCACATGCCCGTGCACCTGCCAGCGCATGCCCCTGCGCGTGCACTAACGTGCGCGCCCGTGCACACGAATGTCTCCACCGCGCCATTGCCAGCGCCTCTCCCCGCGCGGGTGCCAGCGCCCCCCTCAGTGGCATGGATGGCCGTCGTCTACCGCTTCCTTGCACCAATGCTAGTCGCCTCCTCCCGCCAGTTGACTCGCTCCTGGAGACCGAAGTCCAGAACATTGTGGCCTTCCTTGAAGCTAGGGCCAACGTCCAGGAGTACGCCAACAACGGCGCAAGACACCGCCGTCGCCGTCAGTCAGTGGACCGGCGACACATAGAGCATGGAAGAGGAGTCGCTTCCCACCGCAAGACGCCCCCACCGCTGTGTAATCTAAATTTGCCATGAAAAACGTTCGGATTGCCATGCTTAAAATCCGAACGTTTATCATTTCCGTTTATTTTAGATCGATCATTGTATGAATGTAAAGTCGGAGTCAGACTGAATGAAATCTATGGTTTGATCAATAAAATGTTCTGCTAGAGCCGTATCAAATTAATATAAAACGTCATCAAGCCACATGTATTCCTTCTCATCCAACGACCTAGACTGCTTCAAAGTCGAGCAATCAACACGTTTAGAGTGCAGTTAATTTCATGCCAAAAATAGTGCTAATCACATAATAACACGCAAATAATATCCTACTTAATATCCGCATACACTTAATATATTTCCAAATTAACGTGCATTACACGCACACATTGACTAGTACTACTAGTACATGAAAATGGTGTCATAACTTGTGAATGCGTCCAGATATGGTCAACGGCAATATCGCTCATGAGTTCTTTGTGTTTGCCCGTGCGTCTAAACGCAGAAGGGGAGGAGAGAGAGAGCGCACATGGAACCCACCAGTAAGTGAAGGCGGATAGTACAGCATGCTAACGAGCCGGTCCCACTAATGTACTAAAAATTATATTACATGTTATCCATTAAATAGGCTATGGTAATATAAAAACATTATATGAACAAAGGGGGGTACAACAAACATTGATGTTCTACGTATGTTGCCTATTGACATGTGACTTGAAGGCCCTGGTCGCATGTTCGATCCTTGTCCTTTATTTTTTAATTTTTACATGGGTCCAAATTTGTTTCATGATAGGTGGACTATCGGTGTGTAGTTTTGTAGTTTGTAGTTTGTAGCACATTAATTTGTGGGTCTAAATTTGTTCCATTCCAGGTGTGTCGGATTTCGGGTTCCGGCAGACCCTTAAGGTTCGAACACTGGGGTGCGCGCGGAGATTTCGCCTCCTACCTACCTGCACCCCTCCGCCTCGCTAAGATCTAAGCTATGGAAAGAACAACACGCGAGACACAGGGTTTATACTGGTTCGGGCCACCGTTGTGGTGTAATACCCTACTCCAGTGTGTGGCGTGGTGGATTGCCTCTTGGGCTAATGATGATGAACAATACAAGGAAGAACAGCCTCGTGAGGGTCTGCTCTTGGCTGGGGCGATGAACTGCTGGGAGGAGTTCAGTCACCCTTCTCTCTCTCTCTCCGATTGTTGATGCCCCTCTCCCCTGGGGGTGGCTAGTCCTATTTATAGAGGCCCTAGTCCTCTTCCCAAATATCGAGCGGGAAGGGAGCCAACAATGGCGGGCTAATTTGAAGGGGGATAGCTAGTACCAGCTATTCTGACAAAAGTAGTCTTCGCCTGCACAAAGCTCTGGTGGTGACGCCGTCTTGGGCTCCACAATGACCTCCATCTTGCAGTCCTCCTGGTCCTGGTCTTGTTGCACCGAAATGGCAACCTTTGCCTGATGCCTCGGTACTCCGCGGCTGCGCTTGCCCCCTTTGCACAAAAGAGGAAAGGAGGACACTGCGCGGGCTGGCACCCGCCTGGCGCCCTTGGTCTTCATGGCTTGCGTCACGGGCACCTCGTGAGGTACCCTGCCTTGATCTCTCCACCTCCTCGCGAGCCAACCTGATGAGGCCGTGCCTGAGGAAGCCCCGCGTCGTCTGCCCCGCGAGGCCTGGCCCCTCGCAAGGGTCTTGGGTCTGTGTTGGTGAAGATGGGCCATGCTGGGCCCCCCTTTGAGCCACGCCACAGGCCGCAGGCAGGCAAGTCTGGGGACCCCCGTTCCCAGAACACCGACAGTAGCCCCTGGGCCCAAGGCGCGCCCGGGCTTGGCCGTGCAAGGAGGCGAAAGGGCAAGAGCGAAGCGCCGCGGGCCCTAACAGCCTGCGGTCTTGGACGCCGCGTCGCGGTTGATTGGACGTGGGCGTCTCCACTTCCCCATGGCGCCTCGGCAACTGCACGGATTGGTCAAGTCCCTGCATGCAAAGCGGGTCATAATTACCTTCGATCGTGGGGGCCGTCGGTTGGCCCTCGCCAGCTATAAGTATGGATCGGCGCGCGCCCTTCCAGTTCATCCCCCCTTGCTTCTCCTTCTTCTTCATGGCCCCGTCGAGGAGGTTCTCGGCCGTAGGGAAGGGGAAGGCTCACCAGGTTGGGCCTGCCTCTCCCCCGCCCAAGCGCGGCTGAGGGCGCCCTCGCAAACATCCTGTGGCCACCACGGCAGCTCCCCGCGGCCATGGAGGCGATTTTCAGCACGGCGACGGGCGGATTGCTGTGGCCGGGGGGCACGCTCCGGTCGCGCGTCCCCCTAGGCCGTGCTTTCGCGCTGCAGAGGTGCTATCGGAGTTCGTCGTGTGGTCGGCGGAGCCGACTAGCACCCGGCTTCCGCTTCCTCGCTTCCTCCTCGGCGAGCTCCCGGCCGGCGCCCCGGGCGGCCTCTGGCTTCGGGCCGACGGCTGTGGAAGCCGGGCCTCATGGGCTTCACTGGAGGTCTCTGCAGCCGGGAGCCTGGCCCTGGCCCGCGGTTGGCAGACGTTTGCCCGCGCACTGGCCTGGGCCGTCGTTGCACCCTGCACTTCAAGTTTGACGGCAATGCCACCCTCTACGTGAGGGTGTTTGGGGAAGATGGTCGCCGCGCAGGGTGCTGCCCCGAGGATGACGACCGCGGCCGGGAACCCAGCTCCGGCGATGATGGAGAAGACAGCGCTCGCGTGACTGGCGGCGCTCAGGGTTCCCCAAGCTTCTCCGGTTCTTCTTCAGGCGGCGACTCTTCCAGCGGTGGCCGCGGTCAGCCTCCACGCCGTCGCATCTGCTTGGGAGGTGGTAGCGTGTCCGCCCGCCGTCGCGCCCCGGTGAAGCGCGAGAGGGAGTCTGCCTGAGCCCTGGAGGCAGCTCGAGTCTTCCCTGTAGGCCGGTGTGAGGTGAGCTGCGCCTGATCTATTCTTTCTTTTCCTTTTTCCTGTGTAAAAAAGACAGTAGTGTGGAGCCCCGCGGGGGCGTGTTTGGGTTATTGCTGTTAATCATCGTTTTGCTTCCGTTATCGTGCCTTCCGGCTACGTGCCCGCGTGTGGATAGTTACCGGCCCCAGCCGTGGGGGGGCGACCGACCCAGGCCCTGTGTTCGTGTCGCGATGCCCGTGGGGCACGGACTGGAGGGGTGCTCCTGTAATGGACCCAGGTCGCGAACCCTTTGAACGACTAGGACAGGAACACTCGCGAGGGCGCTCGGCTGTCCCCCCCCCCTCGCGAGGCCTTGCACAAGAGAAAACGAGGCAGGAGAGTGAAAAGTTGAAGAACCACAAGCCAAAGACGGCAACAACTTCAATAAAACTTCGAATGAGAAGGAACAAGCCAACTACGGAAAGCAAATGAAAAGCCGCGTCTGGCACCTAATCTAGTCTTTGACGTCTTCTCACCAGCGCGGAGCTAAGTGCTACCACTGGGCATGGGAGGGAGCCCCAGGGCCTGAGGCCGGCGCTCCTGAGACTCCGGGGCGTGTACAGCCCCAACTCATTATTACATGAGAGTGTCACGGGCGGCGAGCTTCACAGGCATTGGCCTTCTTCACAGGCTCTGGGCCTTTTCCAAAATGCGACAGCTTCACAGGCATTCGCCTTCTTCACAGGCTCTGGGCCTTTTCCAAAACGCGACAGCTTCACAGGCATTCGCCTTCTTCACAGGCTCTGGGCCTTTTCCAAAACGCGACAGCTTCACAGGCTCTGGGCCTTTTTTTAGGGGTAGAACCTCCGGAGGTGCTGGATGTTCCATGCGTTCTGGACCGGCACCCCCTCCTGAGTCTCCAAGCGCGCGGAGCCGGGCCTGGAAACATGAAAAACTTTGAACGGGCCCTCCCACATGGGAGAGAGCTTGTGCAGCCCCTCCCTGGAGAGAACCCGCCTGAGCACGAGGTCTCCTACCTCGAGAGTTCTGGGCGGATGTTGCGGCAGTGATATCGCCGCAGTGCTTGTTGGTACCTCGCCGCTCGCAGCGCGGCTTCTCGGCGACGTTCCTTCCCTAGCACGAGGTCCATCCCCCGCATGGCGTCCTGCTGCGCCTTGTCGAACGCCAGGACCCGCACGGAGCGACGTCTAACCTCGTGAGGGAGGACCGCTTCGGCTCCGTAGACCAGGAAGAACGGGGTCTCTCCAGTCGGCTTGGTCGCGGTTGTGCGGATGGACCACAACATGGACTGAAGCTCGTCGTACCAACCTCTGCCGCAGGCCTCCAGCTTCTTCTTGAACGTCCTAGTCTTGAGGCCCCTCAGGACCTCTGCGTTGGCTCGCTCGGCCTGGCTGTTGCTTCGGGGGTGCGCCACCGAAGCGTAGCATATCTGCGTTCCAAGGTTAGCACAGTATGTTTTGAAGAGGTTACTGGTGAACGGCGAACCGTTGTCCATGATGATGCGGTTTGGCACCCCGAACCGGCTCACGATGCCCTTGATGAACTTGACCGCGGAACCCGCGGGAATGGTGCGGACAGCCTCTACTTCAGCCCACTTGGTGAACTTGTCCACGGCGATGTAGAGGTAGCGGTAGCCCCCTGGCGGCCGAGGAAATGGGCCCAAGATGTCCAGCCCCCAGACTGCGAATGGCCACGAAAGGGGTACAGTCCGCAGGCCTCCTGCTGGCTGATGGATCTGCTTGGCGTGGAACTGGCAGGCCTCACAAGCTTTCACTAGTTCGACGGCATCATTGAGAGCGGTGGGCCAATAAAACCCACCACGGAACGCCTTGCCGATGAGGGTCCATGATGATGAATGATGTCCACAGTCTCTGCCGTGTATATCTTCCAGCAGTTCCTTCCCTTGCTCCCTGGAGATGCAGCGCAGGGATACATCGTTTGGTCGCTTCCGGTAGAGCTCTCCATCCTTGATGCAGTATGCCGTGGCCTGGCGTGCCACTTGCTCCGCTTCCTCCTCCTTCTCCGGCAGGGTCCCTTGTGTTAAGTAACTCCGGAGCTCCGTGATCCAGCATCCCTCCTGAGGTTCCATCGTTAGAAGCAGGCATGCTCCTGAGGCCGGGCCACAGGCCGGAGCTCCTGAGGCAGGTGGCTGGGGGAGCTTCTCCCGAGGCTGAGCCGTGTTTGACAATGACGGCAGGGCTGAGGGCTTGAAGAGCCGCTCCTCGAAAACGCCAGGCTCCTGAGGTAACCGCCTGGACGCCCGTTTGGCGATGTCGTCAGCCTCCTGATTGGTGCCACGGAGCACATGATGCAACTCCAACCCCCAGGACTGCTTCTCCATCCTGCGGACCTCCGCAAGGTAGGCTTCCATGTGCTCATCTTTCGGCTCGTACACCTTGTTGGGGAAATTGACAAGAAGCTGCGAATCGCCCTTGATGGTGAGGCGTTTCACCCCCAGGGCAGCTGCGGCTTTCAAGCCCGCTATTAAACCTTCATACTCCGCTATGTTGTTGGAGACCTTTTCACCTTGCTGGAAACAGAGCTGCACAGCGTAGTAGAGCTTGTCCTGAGTGGGCGATATAAGCACCGCCCCAGCCCCAGCGCCATGCCTGGAGAACTCCCCATCGAAGTACATGACCCAGCCTTCTGGCGCCTCGCTTCCCGGGGAGAGGGACCGATCCTCGTCGGCCTTGAGGCCTGGTGCCTTCGTCCATTCTGCCACAAAATCCACCAACGCTGCTCCCTTGATGACTCTGGTCGTGCTGAATTCGAGCTGAAACGCTTGCAGTTCTATGTTCCACTCAGTGACCCTTCCAGCTGAGTTAGGGCTCCTGAGCACTCTCTCCAGGGGGTATGACGAGACGACCTTGATGGGGTGACCCTGAAAATAGTGCCACAGCTTGCGCGAGGCCACCAGTAGCGCGAGGAGGAGTTTCTGAGGCATGGGGTACTGTGCCCTCGCATCCCGCAACACCGTGCTGACGAAGTACACCGGGTGCTCGACGAGGTTGGGTGCATCAGTGCTGGCGGCTCCCTTCGAAGACCATGGCGCCTCTTGAGGCGATGAGGCCTCCTGGGGCTGGCCATCTGGGGGAGGGGCCTCTTCCGCCTCTGGTGCACTCCTCTGCGGCGGCTGATCCTCCTCATCCGCGGTGGCGGTTTCTGTGGGCCTTCCTTGTTCCTGTTTTGCCTTGTCCCGGGCTGCTGCTGCGGTTTTGATTCGACGCTCCTCTCTAACCGCCACCAGGGCTGCGCTGGAGGAGTACGGAGTGGCGGCGAGGTAAAGCACCAGGGGCTCTTGAGGGCGCGGAGCCACCATGACCGGCGGGCTGGTCAGGTATCTCTTGAGATCCTGGAATGCCTTGTCGGCCTCTTCAGTCCACTCAAAGGGCCCCTTTTTCTTCATTAGCTGGAAGAAGGGCAGCGCTCGTTCCCCCAACTTGGAGATGAAGTGCCCTAGCGTGGTCACGTGCCCGGTGAGCTTCTGCATTTCTCTGAGGGTCTTTGGCGGGCTCATGTCTTCCACCGCCTTGACCTTTTCCGGGTTAGCCTCGATGCCTCGGTGGGACACGAGGAAACCCAAGAGCTTGCCCGAGGGGACTCCGAACACATACTTCTCTGGGTTGAGCCGTAGGTTCACTGCATTGAGGCTCGCGAAGGTTTCCTCTAGGTCTTGTATCAGGGTCCTGGCCTCCCGAGACTTTACCACAATGTCATCGACGTAAGCTTCAACATTCTTCTCGAGCTACGGGCCCAAGGTGATGTGCATCAGCCGCTGAAAGGTCGCCCCTGCGTTACGCGGCCCGAATGGCATGCATGTGTAGCAGTACACCCCACACGGGGTTAGGAAGGCTGTCTTTTCGACGTCTTCTACCGCCATCTTGATCTGGTGATACCCAGAGAAGGCATCCATGAAGCATAGCAGGTCGCATTCCGCAGTGGAATCGACGATCTGGTCGATGCGTGCGAGCGGGAAGGGATCTTGCGGGCATGCTTTGTTGAGGTTGGTGAAGTCGACACACATGCGCTCCTTCCCTCCCTTCTTTGGCACAACGACAGGGTTGGTCAACCAATCTGGGTATCGGACCTCGCGAATGACCCCAGCGGCTTCTAATTTGCGGGTCTCTTGGACGATGAAGGCCTGCTTTTCTGTGGACTGCCGCCTGGCCTTCTGCTTCACAGGGCGCACGTTGGGGCACACGTTGAGGTGATGCTCGATTACTCTCCTAGGGATCCCTGCCAACTGGTCAGGCTCCCAAGCGAATACCTTCTTGTTTGCACGCAGGAACCCGACCAGGGCCTCCTCCTGCTCGGGTTCGAGGTTGGCGCCTATGGTGAAAGTGGCGTTGGTGGACCCGTCCTCATCGACGGGTATCTGCTTGGTTTCTGCCTTGTCTTGGGTGAACAGTTGTTTCTTCTTGGCGGGTGCAGCCCCCTTGGGCTCGGGGGTCTCCAAGTCGGCGGGTTGTGCCGACGCCGCCGTCTTGAAGGCGAGCTTGAGCACCCGCAGCGCGTCTCCGGTGTCCCCGTGCACGGTGAGGACACCACTGCTCCCGGGCATCTTCATGAGGTTGTACGCCGGGTGCGTCGCGGCCATGAACTGGGCCAGCGCTGGGTAGCCGAGGATGGCGTTGTAGGGGAGGCCGATGGGGGCGATGTTGAAGTCGACCAGCTCCGTGCGGAAGTTGTTGTAGGTGCCGAAGGTTACTGGGAGCCAGATCTGTCCCAAGGAGCTGGATGATCTGCCCCCAATGCCTAAGAAGGGCCGGCTGGGTGGCAGCCGTTCCAGGGGTATGCAGAGGAGGTTGAAGGCCTCGACCGAGAGCACGCTGAGGCCCGCACCGCCATCGATGAGAGTTCTGGTGACGGCCACCTGGCAGATGGTGGGGGTGCACAGCATGGGGAGCGCACCCGAGCAGGCCGAGTTGGAGGGGTGGTCCTCCGAGCTGAAGGTCAGGCCGGCCTTGGGCGCCGCCCGGTCCGGGAGAGCCCCCTGCCGCGTGGAAGCAGCGCTGACCCGGCGGATGAACGACTTGACGTGGTGACTTGTAGGCGGCGCCTGCGAGCCGCCTAGGAGGGTCGCAACGACCGGGGGTGTTGGTGTAGCGCGATGGGCGGGGAAGAGGCTACGGGGCTCTTCCCAAGAGGCCACGGAGGATGCCGGCAGGTGGAGCAGCCATGTGCGCGGAGCGCCGGTGAGGGCCATGGGGAGCCAGATGGCCATGACCCTATCGTCACCTCCAGCTTCGAGGAGGGCCTCCTCGCTCGCCAGCAAGAAGGCCAGCGGATCTGTCGCGCCGCCGTAGCGCGGCGGCGTCGTTGGCTTGAACTTGTCCGGCCACCGTACCCATTGCAGGGCTGGGGCCAGGGCTCGGAGCCCCCTGGCCCCCGTGCTGGCACCGGCGGCCGGAGCGGGCGACGCGCTACTCATCGCGAGGCAGGCCGTGGCGGTGGCGGAAGAGAAAACTCCGGTGCACCTCTACCTGGCGCGCCAAATGTCGGATTTCGGGTTCCGGTAGACCCTTGAGGTTCGAACACTGGGGTGCGCGCGGAGATTTCGCCTCCTACCTACTTGCACCCCTCCGCCTTGCTAAGATCTAAGCTATGGAAAGAACAACACGTGAGACACAGGGTTTATACTGGTTCGGGCCACCGTTGTGGTGTAATACCCTACTCCAGTGTGTGGCGTGGTGGATTGCCTCTTGGGCTAATGATGATGAACAATACAAGGAAGAACAGCCTCGTGAGGGTCTGCTCTTGGCTGGGGCGATGAACTGCTGGGAGGAGTTCAGTCACCCTTCTCTCTCTCTCTCTCTCTCTCTGATTGTTGATGCCCCTCTCCCCTGGGGGTGGCTAGTCCTATTTATAGAGGCCCTGGTCCTCTTCCCAAATATCGAGCGGGAAGGGAGCCAACAATGGCGGGCTAATTTGAAGGGGTCAGCTAGTACCAGCTATCCTGACAAAAGTAGTCTTCGCCTGCACAAAGCTCTGGTGGTGACGCCGTCTTGGGCTCCACAATGACCTCCGTCTTGCAGTCCTCCTGGTCCTGGTCTTGTTGCACCGAAATGGCAACCTTTGCCTGATGCCTCGGTACTCCGCGGTTGCGCTTGCCCCCTTTGCACAAAAGAGGAAAGGAGGACACTGCGCGGGCTGGCACCCGCCTGGCGCCCTTGGTCGTCATGGCTTGCGTCACGGGCACCTCGTGAGGTACCCCGCCTTGATCTCTCCGTCTCCTCGCGAGCCAGCCTGATGAGGCCGTGCCTGAGGAAGCCCCGCGTCGTCCGCCCCGCGAGGCCTGGCCCCTCGCGAGGGTCTTGGGTCTGTGTTGGTGAAGACGGGTTGTGCTGGGCCCCCCTTTGAGCCACGCCGCAGGCCGCAGGCAGGCAAGTCTGGGGACCTCGTTCCCAGAACGCCGACAAGGTGGACTATCGATGTGTAGTTTTGTAGCTTATTTGTAATAATTAAAGAGAACAATAGAGTTTTTTTCAATAATACCATGGTGCCACGTTGAAGGCGAGAAAGGACATGCGAGAGAGCGACGACCGAGCCAGAAGGGAATCAATTGGGGGAGGTGCGAGGGTTGCAACGGTGTTCGGAGTAGTTGTGGGCCGAGTGCTACGAAAATATAATCCAAACCCACCGGAATAAATGCCTACACAAATTAATCCATGGTTGGAGTCCCCCTCACAATGTAAATAGCTCCGGCTTTGCCAGAATGTGTGGAAGATACGGCGTGAGCGAGGTCAATAGAGAGACATATAGATAGAGAGACAAAGTGTGTGTGGTCCGACATTCATTGAAAAGATATATATGCTCTGGAGAGATATTGTCGGATTGAGCTTTTGGGAAGGGTGAGGGTTGTAAGATATATATTTTGTGTGTTGGAGGAAGCAAGGTCAATCGATTACATATATAAAGGGAGAGAGATTGAGCGAGGGTGGGTCATCGTGCGATCGAAAGAGTAAGACGGGTTAGAGAGAGTGACCTAGATAGACAATGTGCATGAGAGAGTATACAATATGAATTGTCGATTTGGGTTCAAACATGGAGATATATCATTTGTGTCTGAGAAAGAGCGAGGTCAACCGAGACATACAAAGAGAGAGAGAGGGAGGGAGAACGAGCGAGAGAGAGAGATTGAGCGAGCATAGCCCGCCATGAGGTCAAAAGAGTGGGGGCGGCTTGGATGGACTGACCTAGATAAACAATCTGTGTGACAGAGTATAGAGTGTGTCGATCGAGGCCCGAATAGGGAGATATATCATTTGTGTGTGAAAGAAAACAAGGTTAATCGAGACTCAGATAAAGACAGCGAGATTGAGCCAGTGTGGCACGCCGTGCGGAAGAAAGAGTGAGACAGTCTCGAGATAGTGACCTAGATAGAAAACGTGCATGCATGCGCACTAGAGGTTGGGGTGCTAGATAGGCAATGCATGTATCTAGCAAGTGAGGATGGGAGGGAGAGAGAGAGAGATAGGGAGAGCTCGGCATGGGGTGCAATGGCGGGTGTGTGAGGTAAATACATCTGGTAACAGAGTGGAAAAAAGGGGGTTGTGTAGTTGAGAGAGTTAGAGATCGAAACATGGAGAGAAAGAATGAACGTGTGTCAGAAACAGATAGCTTCCTAAGGTGGTTAGGAGAGGAAATTGACCTATACAGGAAGTATGTAGCATGTGTGCCGGGGGGGCTAAAAACAACATTTGAATGTAGATAGTACGAGACTTAATATCGATGTTTCAATTCCGTGTACATTGTAAGATTTGAACTAAGGACCATGCATATGGATAATTATTTCGAATTCGTGCCATTTTAGGTTTGGAAAAGTTGACATTGACTTGATTGTTGTGCTATTTTGTAGGTCATATGTTTGAATCCATCCAAAGTTTTTTCACTACCATGGTGTTCATCATATACATATGAATTTGTATTAAAAAAGTAGCATGGATATCGTGAAATGCAAAATCCTCGTTAGAATTGAAGATTGCTATGCGACACACACTCTAATTCAAATAACTAATTATGTGACACACACTCTAATCCACGTTAGCGTGGATACCATTTCGATTTTTTTTCAAATAACTCCTCATTAATTAATTTATAGTATGTCATTTCGAATGACTAACTATTTGCAAGGAAAACACGGGCATGGTAATACATACAAATTCGTTTGCAAATGAAAGAAGATTCGTTTGCATTCTCAAAAGTAGGCACACCAGGCAGACCAGGGTCGTATCGTGGTGGCCGTGTGTGTCGTACTGATGCTTAGCACCCAACCCCCCCCCCCCCCCCCCCCCCCCAAAATAACGACGACAAAATAAGTTCACGCTGCCACGTTTCGGATTGAAATATCTGGCGGCCCCAATTCCATCCCTGCAAAATCTCCCTTCTCCACCGTCCCCTTCCGTGCCCAGATTGCTCAAATCCCTAATTTGCCGCCAACCCAAGCAAAGTTTGAATCACCCCTCGTCTCGTCTCTTTCCCCACCTCTGTGCCGGACAACGATGACGATGACGACGACCGCGCTTCACCACCGCACCGGAGCTACCTCATCTACGCCCTTGTCCACCGCACTGGTTGATCCACTAACAACGTCGGCCGCCGCTACCGACGTGCCTCACAGACACCGAGTTCCACCACATCAGGTGCGCTTCACCGACGCCGTCTCCCACCTCACCGGGGATACTTCACCGAGCACATTGTCGCACCTCCGCCCCCCGAGGCCGTTGGGGCTTCACCAACGGTATCGTCCACCGCATCATAGTGCTCCCCTTCCACTCAAGATCTGCATCCATGTGCGACCAGCCAACGCCAGCGCATCACCCTCAACGGCTCTGAAGTGACCCGCACTCTAGCTAGGCGAGCGTGCCCAAACGCCGACCCGAACTAGGTATCCACACATCACTCCCTTATGCACTATTCCGACGATGTTTGGATATCCTTTCACTGCTCTCTTACCTTACACGCCTATGCAACTCTGACTTTAACTTTTGTTTCTTCTAGAGATATCATCTGAAACAAGAAAACCCATTTTTAGCGAAGCATGACGGTGCTACCGGATCTGGTACACATCCTGCACACCCGTATAACCTTGTAAGTATTTGTCCTCCGGTACAACAGCAAGGTCGATTCCTCTTATTTGATCAACCATTCGCTGTGTCAAAAATGTAGAGGGGGATGCAAGGAGCACAAGGCCTGCACATCCAAGCAAGTGGTAACATGGACTTGTACATGGAACATCCCAAGTGCAAGCAGAGCTATAGTGAGCCTGTACAACGAGCTAGCGTAAGTCCATGCATTTCATTTAATCCGTACTGGCCTACGTGTATTATTTGTGTGCAGTGGTGGATCCACGAATTCAAGTTACCAGGGGCGAACATTTAACATAAAAAATACGAAGGCACTTGCACTCCGGAAATCAACATAACTTGAGAAATGTGAAGCTACATGCACTTTGAAAACCAGCTAATGATCCAAAGTAGTTCAGATTATAAAACACTAAATGATGCAAGCACCAAAAACACAAAATTCAACATGGTGTACAAGGACTACTAACATGGTCTGTACCTACTTGAATTATTCGTTCTCTGGCTGAAAATATCGAAGTATAATTGCACCTATAACGAGTGCGCAAACTGCATATCAATATATCTATCCTGCACAAGTACGCCAATAGTTTCGAACAACAGATTAGAAAAGTATTTATGCTACGTTGTCATGATACGGGGCCTTTCTGGTAGATGGCCTCGACGTTTCCTGAAGCCATGAAAATGTACTATAATTTGCTTGTCATCAATGCCTACAAATCTCTATGTCTCTCTCAACATAGCAGATCATCATTAGACACTAAATCCTTCAATGGGAGCTTGCAAAATGCTTGCATTAGATCCCTCATTAGACACTATATGTTCATCACCAGGAGCATGCAAAATGTTGGCATCAAATCCTTCATTAGCAGTCTATTCATTAGACACTTCAAGCTCAAGAACAACATGAGCTTGTATGTTTGCACCGGAAACTTGATTAGATACATCAGATTCAATCAGTTCAGTATTGATTGGGGGAGTTATAAAATAAGTAGAAATTGGTTTGATTTTCTCATAGATTCAGCAGTTTCACAACACCGTCAGGTTTAACTATTGGCGAGAAATTGAATAGTTGAATTAGATATAATCAGGATGTGATGTACCTGCTCATTGCGCATGTTGCTCTTGAAAGCTGCGACTGTCCATTTGCGAAATCTCGGTGCCATGCCCGTGCTGTCGCCGTTGCCTCCCATGCAGGCTACACCGAGGGCTGGATCTTCATCTTCTTGTCCTTCCATTCGCTTGAAGCCCGGCGACCGCCCTCCAACGAGGGCGCGAGGAAGTGTCGTGCTGGTCTGTCCAGCGGCGACAAGGTTAGGAGCAAACCAGGCTGGAGGCTGGAGGGAACGAATTGGGATTTTTCCTGTTGTCGATCGATATGGGAGGCGCTCATTTGGGCCGCGAGCCTGCTATAGGGCCTGCCTTGCACTTACGTTATAGGCCCATCCAAATTGAAACATTTTTCTTCATTTTTACATTGCCTGCTCATGCGTTGGGACAAACATAACTCGCCTGGGCCAACCTAGACGACTCAAATTAGGTGCACACTTTCCAGCCACCCGAGGCGGCCACCCATACCAGCCCCTACGATGGCGTCGCCCCCTTTTGCATGTTTATTGGGGTAGTGAAAAATATTCAAGTGGCGCTTTTGATTTACCCACAAAATGGTTGAATTGCTTGTTTCTATGAACTGAGTTGGCCAATAATGTGAAGGATGCCAGTCTTTCCATCCTATTTTAGATTGCTTAGATCTCGATATGCAAAATGTAATCGCATGAAATATACAGTAAAAGCCGGTGTGATGTGTGTGGCTAAAACTAGTCTGACTACACGTCCTCATATAACATATCAAGGACGCACCATCTTACTAGATTAACCATTCGACTTACCAATGCAGTGTGGAAAGAAAGAAGTATTGGGACTGTGTATCCAAGCAATTGACGCCATGGACTCCTTCGTAGAAGCTTGTAAGCGAAAAAGAAGTTGCAATGTGCTTGTACAAAGAGCTAGCGTAAGTTCAGTTACTTGCTTCTCGGAATTTTAGTTAGCCACTTATTGCAAAATTGTTCAGTTACGTTGCTTGGCTTAATTTAGTTTGCTACTGACTACATAATGCCATAGCCTATTAATCCTATTATAGGCCGCACCTATCTATGTGTTTGATACTTACTGTTAAGAATTACCTGTTTGCCTGAACTTAAATAGCTACTTAAGCACGTAGATAGATGGTCATATGTACTGCTAGGGTGCAGCAGAATTCACGTGTAATTTACGTTCTGATACCCTGTTTATTTAATTTGCTGTTATCACTTGTAGCACTAGTAATGTTTGCATGTTCATAGATAGACAACGATCAGGTTTATATGAGGGACACCGTCTTTTTAACTTATATATGTGTTGGAATCATTTTTCTTACATCAAAGAAACTTACAGATGTCTATGTTGCTGGTAAACGATACCGACTTGTTACTCTAATACGTTGCCAAGAACTTGTCAGTTTTACTAGTTCATGTGTAATTAAATATGTTGCCAAAACTGGTTAGCTTTACTAGTTTGATGTTAGTTTCTTATGGCTCTTACAAAACTTTATTTATTGATTGCTAACATTCAAGTTTGCAGGATCCAACTGAAACTCAGTTGGCACAAGAGGTATGTTTTTAGAAACTTCCTTGTTTACCTGGTTTGCTGCTGTAACTTGTTGTTGTAATCATCTTACCAACTTCACGTTTTCAGAATCCAATTGGAAGTCCAATTGCACAGCAGGTACATTTTCAAAAATATATTTGTGTAACAGGTTTGCTGTTGTAACTTGTTGCTCTAATCAAGTTACTAACTACTCAAATTTTCAGGATCCAATAGAAACTCCATTGCCACAACAGGTTCCTTTTGCTAAACTTGTTTGTTTAACTGCTTTGCTGCTGCAACCGGTTGCTCTAATCACGTTACTGGCTACTCAACTTTTCAGGATCCAAGAGAAACTTCAATGCCACAACAGGTACATTTTGCAAAACTTGTTTGTTTAACTGCTTTGCTGCTACAACAACTGGTTACAATGATGTTAATAACTACTTTTCAACATCCAATTGAAACTCTTTATTTCCTTGTTTGTTTAACTGGTTTGTTGTTATAACTCCCAATTGAGATGTTTTGCTAACTTCTACTTTTTGGAATCCAATCGGAACTTTAATGGCAAAACAGGTTAGCCCATGATCAAAGAGCGAGGTCCCCATGGACGTTGTATCATCCCACAACAGTGGCACCGGCCCAATCGTGCATCATGAATTGCCAACTACTGATGCTCTATAGGGTAAACTAGTGGTAGAAAGAGATTCTGCTTCTGCACTTAGAGGGCTGCGACTGTCCATTTGCGAAAGCTCGGTGCCATGCCCGTGATGTCGCCGTTGCCTCCCATGCAGGCTACACCGAGGGCTGGATCTTCATCTTCTTGTCCTTCCATTCGCTTGAAGCCTGGCGACCGCCCTCCAACGAGGGCGCGAGGAAGTGTCGTGCCGGTCTGTCCAGCGGCGGCAAGGTTAGGAGCAAACCAGGCTGGAGGCTGGAGGGAACGAATTGGGATTTTTCCTGTTGTCGATCGATATGGGAGGCGCTCATTTGGGCCGCGAGCCTGCTATAGGGCCTGCCTTGCACTGACGTTATAGGCCCATCCAAATTGAAACATTTTTCTTCATTTTTACATTGCCTGCTCGTGCGTTGGGACAAACATAACTCGCCTGGGCCAACCTAGACGACTCAAATTAGGTGCACACTTTCCAGCCACCAGAGGCGGCCACCCATACCAGCCCCTATGATGGCGTCGCCCCTTTTTGCATGTTTATTGGGGTAGTGAAAAATATTCAAGTGGCGCTTTTGATTTACCCACAAAATGGTTGAATTGCTTGTTTCTACGAACTGAGTTGGCCAATAATGTGAAGAATGCCAGTCTTTTCATCCTATTTTAGATTGCTTAGATCTCGATATGCCAAATGTAATCGCATGAAATATACAGTAAAAGCCGGTGTGATGTGTGTGGCTAAAACTAGTCTGACTACACGTCCTCATATAACATATTAAGGACGCACCATCTTACCAGATTAACCATTCGACTTACCAATGCAGTGTGGAAAGAAAGAAGTATTGGGACTGCGTATCCAAGCAATTGATGCCATGGACTCCTTCGTAGAAGCTTGTAAGCGAAAAAGAAGTTGCAATGTGCTTGTACAAAGAGCTAGCGTAAGTTCAGTTACTTGCTTCTCGGAATTTTAGTTAGCCACTTATTGCAAAATTGTTGGCTTAATTTAGTTTGCTACTGATTACATGATGCCATAGCCTATTAATCCTATTATAGGCTGCACCTATCTATGTGTTTGATACTTACTGTTAAGAATTACCTGTTTTCCTGAACTTAAATAGCTACTTAAGCACGTAGATAGCTGGTCATATGTACTTCTAGGGTGCAGCAGAATTCACGTGTAATTTACGTTCTGATACCATGTTTATTTAATTTGTTGTTATCACTTGTAGCACTAGTAATGTTTGCATGTTCATAGATAGACAACGGTCAGGTTTATATGAGGGGCACCGTCTTTTTAACTTATATATGTGTTGGAATCATTTTTCTTACATCAAAGAAACTTACAGATGTCTATGTTGCTGGTAAACGATACCGACTTGTTACTTTAATACGTTGCCAAGAACTTGTTAGTTTTACTAGTTCATGTGTAATTAAATATGTTGCCAAAACTGGTTAGCTTTACTAGTTTGATGTTAGTTTCTTATGGCTGTTGCAAAACTTTATTTATTGATTGCTAACATTCAAGTTTGCAGGATCCAACTGAAACTCAGTTGGCACAAGAGGTATGTTTTCAGAAACTTCCTTGTTTACCTGGTTTGCTGCTGTAACTTGTTGTTGTAATCATCTTACCAACTTCACGTTTTCAGAATCCAATTGGAAGTCCAATTGCACAGCAGGTACATTTTCAAAAATATATTTATGTAACAGGTTTGCTGTTGTAACTTGTTGCTCTAATCAAGTTACTGACTACTCAAATTTTCAGGATCCAATAGAAACTCCATTGCCACAACAGGTTCCTTTTGCAAAACTTGTTTGTTTAACTGCTCTGCTGCTGCAACCGGTTGCTCTAATCACGTTACTGGCTACTCAACTTTTCAGGATCCAAGAGAAACTTCAATGCCACAACAGGTACATTTTGCAAAACTTGTTTATTTAACTGCTTTGTTGCTGCAACAACTGGTTACAATGATGTTAATAACTACTTTTCAACATCCAATTGAAACTCTTTATTTCCTTGTTTGTTCAACTGGTTTGTTGTTATAACTCCCAGTTGAGATGTTTTGCTAACTTCAACTTTTTGGAATCCAATCGGAACTTTAATGGCAAAACAGGTTAGCCCATGATCAAAGAGCGAGGTCCCCATGGACGTTGTATCATCCCACAATAGTGGCACCGGCCCAATCGTGCATCATGAATTGCCAACTACTGATGCTCTATAGGGTAAACTAGTGGTAGAAAGAGATTCTGCTTCTGCACTTAGAGATGAAGTTGACATGTTGAGGAAGAAAACAGCACAATCACAAGTAGTACTCAAGACAACCATTAAATATTTGGTGGATTTCAAAACGAAGCAAGCTGAGACTAACCGCATTGTTAAGGTCCTGAAGTAAAAAAAGGAAATTAAATTCCCACTTGGTAAATCATAGGTGAAATGTTCTTTCCATTGTTGAATAACCTTTGTGTTGTTTGTTCATGTAACCGATCAAACCATTTGTTTTAGAGATCATGTAATAATTGTTTTTTTGGTTTGTAATTTTATTTGAGCACAAGTCTGTATTAATTGATAAGACTCGGAAACATTTCATTTGATTGTTGTGCCAGACCTACAAATATGCCAATCGGGCTGAATGTGCATTCAACAATAATAGTAGTATCGATGGACCATATGTGGCACGCACCGGAAAGGGCCAAGATGTTGTACTAGCTGCGCTAAAAAGGATGCTCTTCTAGCAAAAAAAAAGTACAGCGGCCTGACCTATGTATGTTAGTTGATATTATTGATCCATATACTCTATAAGTGTTTATATGCCTGTTAGTTTTGTACATTACTGGTTGATTGACTCGGTATTTGAATCTTGATACATCGCTTGTGTACATATCTAAATGGGAGTACACATTATGCTGCGTGTGACATTTGAGTTGGACATAAAGTGTACCAAATATTCAAATTCACCTTAAACTAGATTCTAGCTTCTGAATTTGAGTATCAGCATTTGTAAATCATACTCATATATGACAGTGGAATACATCTTTGTCATGCTTTCTAAGGTATATAAAACACATAGAATGATTTATAAAGATTCATATAGGAATACAAAATGGATTCGGATTTAGTTGCCAGGGTAAAAATGGATTCTTATTGTCCCAAAATTCGAAAGAAGCGGCAAAATGTCCACTCCCACGTCGGTTGCCCAAAGCCAAGTGTTTGGGAGATGGAAATTACTATCTACCCCTTACACGGACAATCCATCGGCCCTATTTCCGCTGCTCTCAATACGGGTAGGTTAGTAACTTCAATTAGACGTGGCCCGACCATCTCTGAGCCCATTCCAACACGGTGGGCGCCAAACATGGGCGGAAAAACACATTTGATTCAAGCTCGTCCAAAAGACCTCTGTTTCTCCCTCCATTTCCCCATTCATACACGGTGGAGGGCAAAACAAACTTGACTCGGCCGAAATCGATGTAGGCAAATATTTTCAATAGGGGCAGGTTTGTAAGTTCACTCAGACGTGACACAACCGCCCTACCTGTCAGCCCTGTTCATACACCGTGGGCGCCAATCATGGGCGCCAAAACACCCTCTCCTCGCCTGAAATTGCTCTGGGCAAATATTTGCGAGATGCGAGATTACCCTCCTATCCCCAACCGACGAAACGTCCAAATTTTAAACGGGGGCTAAGTTCGTAACTTTCCCATATTTTAGACAGGCACATCCCAAAAACATGGCTCCCCGTACCTCTCAATCCATTTTCCCATTCAAACACCGTCCGCGCTAGACCACCATCCCCACACCAGGCTCCTCCGTCCGCCACCCCATCCATCGTCGCCGTCCTCCACCCCATCCATCGCCACCGTCCTCCACCCCATCCATTGCCACCGTCCTCCACCATGTCGGAGCGCCTACCATGACTGCGTTGTCCCTTGCTAGAGATGGATGTTTCTCATCCACAGCGACGGACCAAGAGCCTTGCATCGCGTCCTCACGCTTCATCGGCGCCGTCGTCCTCTTTGCCGAGGGTGCTCACACAACCTTCTCTTCCACCGCAATGGGACTTATCCCCCGATGCACCCATCTACCGTCGTAGAACTACTACAACGCCACCGACAACATCGCACCCTCGATGCCTACACAGCGCCGAAAGAGAGGTGGTACTTCAAATCTCCACAACTTTTTGATCTCAACCAGAAAATAGATCGTAACTTGGTTAATGTACTTTCTTTTTCAGCTCTTAGAATTTAGTTATTAGTTCGAAGCAAACAATGGATGCTAAATAGCATTTCCCCGGTTTCCAGCTTTAAATCTGCCATCGCACAGTCATAATAGGGTTTAATTGATCATGCTTAGGGTTTAATTGATCATGTTGGTTCCGTGGTGGTTTCTTTAATAGAAATCGGAGGGGAAACCCTCTTTTACTCAAAAAAATGCTTAGAGCTTCCCCCTTTTATGATCACTATACGATCAGCATACGTGCTTCGTGTCATAATAGCACTGCTCCACCCATCAAGCTAAACAAGCTTGGTTGTTCGAATATGAATCTAATATTATTAAAAAAGAGTCGTTTAATTGGTCAGCTAAATGTTCCTAATTTAGTTTTGAAAATGCATATTCGCCGCTCGGGTGTGTATCTCTACAAGGTGCCCACAGTGGGCCGCGGCCCACCCTGGGATTTTGGGTCGGCCCAGGCCCCGATTCCCCTCTGTTTTGCTGCGCGCTTCCGATCTCTACTCGCCCCCAGCCGCCTGCCTCGACGGCGACTTGCCATCCCCGGACGGCATGACTCTAGGAGGTCAGGATCCGCTCGCCCAACAGCGTCACCGCTGCCCGGGCGCGCTATCGTGCCTACCTTCCCAGTCCGTTCAGGGCTCACACATGCAGCACCCACTAAGCCAACCCGATTTATCCTGAGATACATCCTCAACACTCAGCAGCCACTCCTCATCACCCATTTTTTAATTGATTCATTACTCATTAGGCAGGACTGTCATTAGGGTTTGTTGTGTGCTGAGTGCTACCTACACTTAATTGTTCAGATGTATTTCAGTAATCTTTAGTACCTGTAAAGTTCACAGGGTTTCAAAATTCTGTCCCTAGGAATAGACACTAGTCATTTTGGATTGTTGGTCGTAGTTACATTGACCCAGATTAGTACTGCCGGCCAGGTTTGTTCACAATTTTACTTGTCTTTCTTACTCATTTGATATGATATCCAATTATTCATGTCGATTAGTTGCAAACAATAAGTGCTAGACAAACTTCTAGATTCAGATTTTGGACGGTCTCTTACTGCAGTTACACTACAAGAAATATGTCAACTTGTGACCTTACTATTGGTCACTCAAAGGTCATTGTTTCTCATTTGTGACCTTTTTGTGACAAAAAACAGAAGGTCAAAAGCTGGCGGTCATAAACTGAAATTAACGACCTTCTCTGTGAGAAGGTCGTAGACGTTTACGACCAAACAAAAGATCGTTGAACTCATAACCTTTTGTTTTGGTCACTGGTTGTCCGCCCAGGCCATGTCGGATCTGATGTGGCAAAATTGCGTCCAATTGAAAAGGTCATTAACAAGATTCAGCCTGGTCTGATTAGGTGTTTTACATGGGCAAGCCCAACAATTCAGCCCATTTATATACAAAAATTCTACCAATTTTTTAGCTACCTGGGCCTGGACCAACAATTCAACCTTTTTTTCTAGGTCGTGGCCTTTAACATTGTTTGGGCCATTATATTTTGGAGCTGATCCCACTTGTCATCATCTCACACATTGGGCCCACTTGACAAAGATTTCAAAACTGCTCAGATTATTTTCATAAGTGGGTCCCACAAGTCATGTTTCCATTCCACACATTTTCAAATCACATACATAATCAATATTTCAGACAGAATAGTACAAATGTAGTTCATCAAATAACACTAAGTCTACTACAATATGTACATAGTCTATTACATCCCCAATATGCCTATTGTTACAATATTACAATATTTACAATCTATTACAGTCAAACATAAGAGACAACTCTTCGCTGAGTATACGGCTTCAAACTTCAAATTTCGTAGACCTGGAGCTCCTGTAAAAGAGTGAACACATAGGTACTAGCATTAGAGTCGCTATTATTCCTGGACTATCAAAAAAATATTGAAAGAGATCTCATAGAAATGTAGATTTATGGACCAAATATATGATAAAGCAACAGATTCAGCCAACTTCAAAGACCTGGATGTTTGTGATGCATCTTCACAGAACCACAAGAACACTAGATATAGTATAATATAATTCCAGGAGATCAAAAGAGCATCAATCAGTAGCAGGTATATAGCTAGCAAACTACTACTAGACATCATCGACACTTGAACCATAGCATGTCCAGCTAGGAAACAAAAAATGGGACAAGTACTAATTCTGGATAACATGTCCACGAAGGCCATCCAATGGTTTCAGCCACATCCTAATAAACCAACGGCACTCTAATACTACTAATTACCAACAGCAAATCAAATTGCCAAATGAAGCACCAGCACTTGATCATCAACGCAACAGTCGGCAAGGACTCAACCACGGCAAAAAAAAATCGAACATGTCCAGGAAGGCCATCCAATGGTTTCAGCCACATCCTAATAAACCAACGGCACTCTAATACTACTAATTACCAGCAGCAAATCAAATTGCCAAATGAAGCACCAGCACTTGATCATCAACGCAACAGTCGGCAAGGACTCAACCACGGCAAAAAAAAATCGAAATCCTAACTGACACATGAAACAGAGCATGGTTGTAGCATAGCAAAGGGAGGAGATCACAATGGTGGTTTGTGTAGACGATGTCGAACAGCCTCCGTTCGTCGCTTGCGAGCACCATGCGCCTTGTTTGGCCATGAAGCCCTTGTCCTCTGCTGCATGAATGAAATCCAAAGCATCACTGTTGCACACGGATAGGAGGAGTCAGAAATTTTGAGGTCAAATCGAAAAGGGAATAACATATATTTTGCAAGTGCATGAGGAAGGAAAACAATGCAAAAGCATCACTTCGACGTGTAGAATCCTAACCACAAGAGCATCAATCAGTAGCAGGCATATATATAGCTAGCAATAATACCATGCACTCTCTTGTAAAGAAATATAAGAGAATTTAGATCACTAAAGTAGTGATCTAAACGGTCTTATATTTCTTTACGGCGGGAGTAGTAAACAGCAGCATCAGCACTTGATGCATGACATGTCCAGCAAGGAAACAAAAAATGGGAAAAATAATTTATTCTAGACTAGATACCAACTAAACCAGCCAAAGGCCATCCAATGGATTAAGCAACGTTCATACTAAACCTACAAATTCTTATTACCTGCAACAAATCAGTAGCATAGGCAGACTATGCCGACTGAAAATCAAACTCTAGCCACATTGCTGTGTTCCTACACTAAACTGGAAACCACAGAAATCAAATGAGCTAAACAGCGAGTCGGAGCCCTCTTTCTAGAGTAGAGACTCCACTCTTACCTCCACATCACACTCCCAATTCTACTGATGCAAAACTACTCTTAATGGACTGCTACAACTATACTGCAAGAAGTTACAGCTATACTCCATGTACTGCTCTCCAGGAGTACTCCAATTCATCTTTTAAAAAATGTTCAAGCACTGACTAAACAAGGAATGCAAAAAGAGATGCAGTACCCAGCTGTACTCCAGTGGAGAGCATCAGCCCAAAAGAAAACAAAGATAACGGCTGAAAAATTTACTCTAGTTTATACTCCTCTTTTAGTAGTACAGATTATAGCTAATGCAATATCATGGGAGCTGATGTATAGATCCAGCGAAGGGTTTCTTCCACTCATTGGCCAAGTAGCTCTTCTTGTATGCCTTGTCAGCCCACCTCTGGTTCCTGCGGTGGGTCTTGAGCTTGCGCCCAGCTCCCATACCACGTGTCTTACTGTAATAAGAATTCATCCATACTTACATTAATTAAAAAGATCTCAAAAGTTAAAGCAGGTGCATTACTACCAACTTCACAAGCAACAAGAAAATCTTGAGCAAAAATCAGAACATGTCACTGAACCGAAGTGGTGCATACTGCATACACATCCATTTGGTACAATCATTTCTCTTTGCGTTCTAAACTGGCAAGTGGTTTACATATCAATATGTATTGCAATCATGACAACAAGGAGCTGGACATATTCTAAAAATGAGCAAACTGAAACCAAACTAGAGGATATAAAGAAACTCGTATTGTATGCTACCATGCACAACTTCCAGGGCCCAATCATCTGAGCAAAGGAATACAGATAACATGGTGGCAACAAATTTATGTTGCTTATGAATATGTTTAGCACTGAAGTTGTATCTGATCAGCACTGGACCGTCAATAAACTCAGTTTCATCACAATGGAACGACAATCTCATCCTCTGATCCCAGCACAAACCAGCCTAAATGACATGGTTCTACTTGGCACTTGCTAGTCCAGGAACATAGCACAAGAACATCTACATATCAACTGAACATGTGCATATGTTGCAGCGAACTACAGATATGTAGATGTGTACACATTAACATATCAACTGAACTTGTCCATGCATTGCAACAAACTACGGATGTGTACACATCCCAAGGCAAATCCTGGAATAAAGAGCATGTCACTGAGCTGAGCTGATGCATACTGCATGTATACACAGATGTTCCAAGCATTTCACCTCGAATTCTAAATTAGCAACTACTTAACATACTATAATCATGTTATTGCAATCACAACAAGGAGGTGGATATATTCTAAACATGGCAACCATACAGAGCATCATGAAAACCGAGGTAGATATTATCTAGCTACCTACACTAAGAACAGGCAAACTACGCCAGCCTAGAGGCTAAGAAGGAAGACGTCTTTTATGCTACCATGCATAACTTCCATGGCCCAATCATCTGAACAATGGAATACAGATACCACGGTAGCAACGAATTCATGTCGCTCCACACATCCTAGTACTGAATTTCCTCACACTTGATAGTGCTACAAGCAAGCAAGCAAACATGCAAATACAAGTAGTAGTATTAGTTGTCTAATGAATGGGATACAGGATTCTCATCAAATCAAATAGACCAGGTTTTTCTTCTTCTTTTTTCTAGTTAATGACAAGTAATCATCAATCAAGCAAGCAACATCACATTGGTACAGCAGCTAGCATCGTTCAGCATATAATACCTACTAATTATATTTTATTTGTTTGCATCGAGTCAGCACCTACTAGATGGGATGGAAATGCATCTTCTGTATTAGTTGTGGAGCATGCGTGTATTATTAGCAACAAAAGCAAGGGTCGACACTAGTGAAAGAGCAGACACGAATATTTGCTTGCAACCTGACGACGTCGCTTGTGCGAGGCGAGGCGAGGCGAAGAGCAGCTCCTCGCTGCGTGCACGAGAGCTTGATGATCCTCCTGCCCCACATCCACTTCAGCAAGATCTTCATGTGGATCTTGCTATTCAGGCCATCGGTCGCAACATCCTATCGCCATGGTCAGATATTTTTCATCAGCATAAAGCATATAAGCATTGGATAAAACAGAACATGAATATTCTCAAGTGCCATGAATTGAGCAAGTAGGTAGTCAGAAGGACGAGGCATGTTAGCTACCAAAACAGATTCAGACTAACTGCATGTCCAGAAGGACGGGCCATTCCCAAGCAATTCAAGACACTAGTAGAGGTCAGTAGACAACAAACTTGGATGCTATTTATCCATACTAGTATAGAATGATACGAGGCCAGTAGAAACTGTTTGCTACCGACGAGCTTGCCAAGGTGCACAATTGTTCAGAAAGGAAGCACATTTGACTAAAGTACCAGATTTCAGAGTTTGTAATAGCATCATGAACAGCAGCTGTAAATTACTAAATGTTACCATACTGAATGCTATCTAGAAAGATAGATACGATGCAGGCGGTGTCCATTACCGATGATCTTGCCGAGGAGCATGGAGATGGAGTTGAGCCGGGCCTTGTTCTTGTAGAGCTCCTTGGCAGCGCCTTCAGGAACAAGCATCACCAGCAGAGGAAACCAAATCCGTAAATCAGCCCAAATCGATCCATGGCGCAGAGTATATATGTAGGTAGGTACCTTGGCGGCGTCTCGGATGGCCTTCTCCACCTTCTTCTCCTCCTTCTGCACGTCTGTGCACCGGCCCCAAAACCAACAATCAGCAACCAGTTGAAGGCCTAGAGCCCTAGATTGGATCGAATTGGGGACGGAGGGGAGGGGAACCTCGGATCTGGTGCTCGATGTTGCGGCCCTCGTTGCGGAGGTGGCGCTGCCACTCGTGCAGCTGCTGCCGTGGTGTCGGCTTCGGCTTCAGGAGGCTCTTCACCACCTCCATCGGCGCTCTGCTCCGGTCCGCGCGGCGGCGTCGGCGGGTGGTGGTGCTCTGGTGGGATCGATCGGAGGCGGAAGCATTGGGGAAGGATGAGGAGTTGCTGCTGTGTGCGGAATTGGAAGTGGAAGCCCCTGGCCTAGTTGAGGAGGCTATGTGTGGAGGCGTGGTGGACCCCGGCACGGAGGAAGTTGGAGAGGAGCGCGGGCGGGTGGAGCAGGTCGAGGAGGACGATGAGGAGCCCGATGTGAGCGTGAGCGGGATCTGGCTGTTGAGGGAAACGAGGTCACTGCCGGGGTTGGGGGATAGCGAGAAGGAGAGGCGACGCTTGAGGGAAAGCGGGGATCATGATGGGGAGGGTGCCGCCACCGAGGGGCTGAGCGGTGAGAGTGTGAGGGGAACGCCGGTGGACAACGTGGGAGGGAGTGGGTTGGGGGCGGCGGCGCGTCGAGATCCAGAGGGAGGGAGTGGGGTTGGGCGGCGGCGCATCGAGATCCTGAAGGAGGAAGTGCGGGGCTGAGAGGGTGAGAGCGCTAGGGTTCACTGCGCGGGGAGGGAGAGGAGTGGCGTGTGGTGGGTTTCTTTTTCGGGGTAGCTCGCGGTGGGTGGGTGAGAGGGTGAGGTGCGGGCCGTTGGATCCAGTACCATCCGACCGTGATTTATGCACGATCCGCGTGACAGGCTCCTGGATCAATCAGAACGCAGTATACATATATGATATTTTGACCATTTAAATTGATTATAATCGACTAAAATTAAGGTGTTAAATCATGTTAGCTATTTTATTATGACCTGAAAAAATTCAAAACAAAACTTCTCATTGTGTCAGCAAATTTGACTATAGTTTTTAGGAATAATCACGAATTGAAATAAGACAAATATTTTTTAAAGAGTTATGAGAAATGAGTTCCTTTAAATCATTTTTTAATTTTTTGAGTGTCCAAAATGAGTTCTTTTGTGAAGGACCTACCATATACTTGTTACAATTTTGGACCAAATTAATTTTTTAAAATATTAGGACATATTTAATTCACAATTGACCAAATGGTTGGGTGTCAAAAGATTCAATCCATCTTTGGTGAAAAAGACAAATTTCCGCTGATTCAGTAGGAAGCGGGTCAAATTTGAACTGCAGCTGCCTCATAGTTGCTCTTTATTTTTTCCAAAAATCATTTCTAGGAATATAAGTCTATTTAATCATAGAAACATCAAAAGTTTTCTAGGATTCAACCACTAGCTAGGAACGGCCAACCCCGCCGTTTTGACCACATTTTGAAACGGACATAAAAAATTCAAAAAAAATCAATAAATTGGAAAACTTTCGCATTGTGTCATTATATGTGACCAAGTTTCCAGAAAAAATAATAAACTTGTAATACGACAATTATTTTAAAAAGTGTTCTCAGAAATGAGCTGTCATGCGTGAAGATTCATGGCTTTCAAGCCAAATGATCAATCTTATGGCCACATTCATGGCATAGTTTATTCAAATGATCTCATATTGTGCACAAGGATGCATCCTGGAATTTCAAACAATGTTGCCTAAGGGAGTTTTCATTTTCTTTTCATGAAAAATACATTTTCCATTTTCTGAGTGCCCGAAATGAGTTTTTTTGTGAAGGACCTACCATATATTTGTTGCAAAATTGGACCTAATCAACTTTATAAAATACTATGCCATATTTAACGCACAATTGACAAAATGGTTGGGTGTCAAAAGTTTTGATCCACCTTTGATGAAAAAGACAAATTCCCGCCGATTTAGTAGGAAGCGGGTCAAATTTGAACTGCAGCTGCCTCATAGTTTGCTCTTTATTTTTTCCAAAAATCATTTCTAGGTGCATAAGTATCTATTTAATTAGAGAAACATCAAAAAAATTCCAAGATTCAACCACAAGCTAGGAACGGTCAAGCCCGCTGTTTTGACCGCATTTTAAAACGGGCATAAAAAATTAAAAAAAAATTAAAAATTGGAAAACCTTCGCATTGTGTCATATATGTGACCAAGTTTCTAGGAAAAATACTAAACTTGTAATATGGCAATTATTTTAAAAAAGTGTTCTCAGAAATGAGCTATCATGCGTGAAGATTCATGGCTTTCAAGCCAAATGATCAATCTTATGGCCACACTCATGGCATAGTTTGTTCAAATGATCTCATATTGTGCACAAGGGTGCATCTTGGAATTCCAAACAATGTTTCCTAAGGGAGTTTTCATTTTCTTTTCACGAAAAATACATTTTCCATTTTCCGAGTGCCTGAAATGAGTTTTTTTGTGAAGGACCTACCATATATTTGTTGCAAAATTGGACCTAATCAATTTTATAAAATACTAGGCCATATTTAATGCACAATGGACAAAATGGTTGAGTGTCAAAAGTTTTGAGCCACCTCCGGTGAAAAAGACAAATTCCCGTCGATTTAGTAGGAAGCGGGTCAAATTTGAACTGCAGCTGCCTCATAGTTTGCTCTTTATTTTTTCCAAAAATCATTTTTAGGTACATAAGTATCTATTTAATCAGAAATACATGGTTTGGTGGCGAGACATCGAGGTTTGGATGGTGGCTGAGGGCCCCAACTCTAGAGCGCGTAAGCTCGCATGTCCGCCGCATGGTCACCGCGTGACCGTGGCATTGTCATGCGTTCTGGGCGGCCTAGGCATATCTAGTGGGTTGGGCACTCCCCAGGTAGGTGCTAGGAAGAAAATTACAACATAAGATTCTCATGAGGAGACCGAACTATGCTAAAAGATGAATTAGCAGCCAAGTGTTTGATTAGTGGTACGGGAAATGCATATGGCCAATGGGTGTGAGTTTTGGCTGAGGATTATCATCTACTAAGAAGAATGTCTTCACAAATTTTCAGCTCAAAAGGAGGATCCTAGGTGGTACTTCCTTCACAATGCTTCTAGGTGGACAAAAACTTTGGAAATTCACCGAGGAATATTTACTGGGTAAATGGAGCTTAATTTTGTCATGAGGCAATGATTTGGATAGGAAATAGTGCCCAAAAATTTTGAGGGCAATCAAGAATATATAAATAGCACTTCCTTCACAAAGTGTTTTTCTGAACAAAATAGGAAAATGAATATTGTTGAATTATTTTTGAACTAGGAAAGGAAGGTTTTGTACATATTTGACAAAGATATGACCCAAAGAATTTATGAGATTTTTTTGGAAATTTTGGGAATGACAGAAATATAGGTTGCTTCACAACCTAGGGCAAAAACTGACACATAGGCAAAACTGATGAGGTGGCGCCTAGTCATAGCAACCCACCACAATTTACAAGGTTATGACCATCTATATTGGTCATGATCAGCTAGAAATAAGGCAGCGGACCAGTGTTATATGCTTTATGACCATTTCTTGTAAGGAAATTACGACCTTTCTGACCAAAATGGTCGTTATAGTTTAGGGTTTGGAGCCCCCCGAATAGCTTTTGACCAATTGGTCTCAAATGGTCATAGATCTATGACCAACTCTTCCAGGGTCACTGACAGAAGGTCACTAGTTGACATATTTCTTGTAGTGTTACAATTCTGCATACGTGTCCTAGTAAGCTCACAAGTAAATGATTGATTCATTACATCTATGCTTGCCTTGTCATATTTGTTGTCAATATTCTTTTAGGGTGGACCACCCTGTTTCAAAATACTGGAACCATAGACATGAGTGAATAGTATTTCTCTGTGTGATCTCTTCCATCATGTGTGGGCAACGACCATTGCATTGTATAGAAAGAAAGTGTCATTTCCAGCTTTTACATAGACTACGATCTTTTACATGGAATACAATCTACCTACTTGCTTTGTGTCGCACTACCAGTACTCCACCCTTGAAGCTAAACATTATGCCACTGATAATTCCTTAGTTTATTTGTTCAAATACGAATTTGATATGAATCTAATGTTCCTACTTCAGTTTTGAAATGTGTGTCTGCCTATTATAGAGATATAAGAGGTTTGTATTTCTGTGTTTGGTCTGGTCAGCACGGTTGGGGGTCAACTTTGCATATGCAGGGGTTTATAGGGAGACACTCTTCGAGTTTAATCCGCAATGCATTCCATAGATAATCTGACTACTTTTTATGTTTTCATGAATCTTAGATTCTGAACAGCATCATAATGATTATGAGCTTGCGCGCATGAAAAGAATAAAGCAGAACAATGACATGGCTGTCAAACTTAGCATTAAGGGACTGAAATCAAGTCTAGATGCAATGCAATGCAAATGCTCTCCACCTACAGATCATGCTCAGAATATGATCCTAACAGTGATTCTGAGCTAGAGGGAGACCTAAGTCAATGTAGGTCCCTAGTGGAGGAGTCAGAGGCAGATGCCCTATCTTATTCACCCATCAAGGTGCTTGCTCTAGCTTTCCAAGGTTATATTGGTCGCACATATCTTGCAACTGATGTTTTGCATTGCTTCTACTTTGTTGCACTGCCATTAGCTTAGTTTACACATCGTGTATGTGAATACGCCCTGCCTATCCATTTTCAATACGTATTCCATCTATCATCATACCATATTTATCCATTCAGATGTTGTTCTTGTGTATCATACGTTCAAAAGGAAGAGGGCGATTGATGATCGCGGAGGAGCACAAGCAAAGTATTTGGAAAAGGTAGTGACACCTGATAAATCAAATTGCCCATTAGGTGTAGTTACAATATCACCTGACCCACAAAACACCCCAACTCTAGCAGACTCTAGCCCTACTACACTGGTCATTTCTGATGCCCCAACTCAGCAGACCCCAACTGCAACAAACAGTATGATGATGCCAGTTGACATAGCACCAGCTCTACGATGCAAAACCCCCATTCCAGCAAAGAGTACACCAAAACCAGTTGCCAAATCCATTTTCGAACCAGAGAGAGGCCCAATTGCAGCAAATAGGACCCCTGTTCCATTTCTTCCCAGTTTAGAAGATGAAGCTTATATTGTTGTGAGGAACTTTGTGCGCATCTTTCCTTCATGGAAAGATTATAACACAGACACAGAACAATTTCCAGTCTTCCTCCGCAACTTACGCGTAAGTAATGTACTAATGTTATTCATGGTAATTGCTGCATGTGTTTCTACTGACAGAAGACACAATATTTCATTCTTTTAAATAGACGAGGACCAAACTGGATTGTCAAGATGAGCAAGGGTTGGTTGCGCTTTTCAAGCACTCGTTGATGAAGTATCATTCCTACCTGAGGCAAGCGCACTTTGATAGCAAGCCTCTAAACAAAAATTCTGTAAAGTCTCCGGTGCTACATTTATCAGACAGTGACTGGAATAATCTTGTTACACATTCGTCTCATCTGCAGCGTAAGGTACTGTCTATGATATCACATCACAATTTGTACTACATTTCTGCATTTGCCTTAACATCTCACTTGTATGAAAACTGTTAGCAGAATCACACAACTATACTGCACACTGCATTGCTCTTGTGAGTACCTCCTGCCCTGTATGACCATACTTACTTTCATAGCTGTTTGATTATGTAGCATTGTTGCACATGTTAGCCTCGTTGTCGTCCATTTGGTGGACATTATAAGATCCGTATGGACTCTTACATAAATTTAGAATCAACCCAATGCTTTTGAAGAGGTTTAGCTCTGCAGTCCTCTTGTAAGGATTGGACGTCGTCTATCACTGTGCTTACATTAACAGCTACTCCCTCCGTCGCATAATATAAGAACGTTTTGTACAGTACACCAGTGTTCAAAACACTCTTGTATTATGGGAAGACGGATTGGTTCATTGTGTAGCATTTTGCATCCTATCTCCCTCGTCCACCATTTACTAAAAAATATCAGATCTATATTTAATCTTACCAAAAAGTTGAATACACAGATAATACCATTGCAGAAGTGTAGCCCATTGCTCTTGTCAGTACATTTTGTCCTATAACACTTGTACTTCCAGGGATTGGTAGTTGATTATGTAGCATCAATCTACATCTTATCTTCATTATCCTCTATCCCTTCCAGTATTATCATATCTATAATTACTCTCTACAAAATGTAGAGTACAGGCAATACTTATGAAGAAGATTTTGTGCTGAAATTCTTGAGTTATCCTTCCCTTGACATGGAGAACAGCATTATAAAGCCGGTATTAACTGTTAATGTAAGTCAGTCCTTCTAAAGCCTTTATGCTCAACTGCTGTTTAATTTGCTCATACTCCCTATCGTTTACTGCTGTTTAGTTTGCTTTTTCTATCAAAATGCATGTTCACAACAACCATAAGTTCCAAGTTTTACTTGTAAAACCAAATTCCTTATTCATACCATGCACAATACTCAATACTCCCTATATGTATGCTTGTTTTTGTCGATCTATAAGCTAGTGTGTGGTGAAGCAGCCCACGTTTACACCTTGTCATCTCCTATTTTATCTTACTGATGTGGCTGATGATATGAACAACATGCCATGCACATTAACCAAAATAGATACAATGATTGTCTTTGCCCTTCATCTATGCTTGTTATGTTTATATGGTAATCCAGTAGTGTGGTGAAGCTCCTCGCATTATGAACAATGCCAAATTATGCTATTGATATTTTGAACTTGCTCTTTATTTTCTAATTTGAAATTGGATGGAATTGACAACACAGTTATAATCTTTGTTTATACATGTGCGAAACTTGTCATCTCTCTGCCTATTTCAGGGTGATATGCCTGATGGCATGCACAAGTCTATTGAAGGATGTGACACAAACCCAACATATATTGCAACAAAGAAGGAAAAACATCTTGAAGATAGCGAGACAACCCCAAAGTCTTGTCTTGATGTAGTGTTCAAGTTACTTGAGACTAGAAGTCAGACAAGCTCACCGAATTCGCTGTCTGAATCAGTTTGACTTCTTCAGTCCCAAGTTCTAGCAGAAAGGCATTCTGCAACTCAACTTCAAATTGAAGTCCTATCTCTAAGAAATATTGCGGAGAACACCAATGAGAACCTCATTGCTAAACAGCTACACCTAGAAGCTATGACCAACATGCTAGGCCGGTCTCATAGCCTTGCTCAACAGCTTGTGTAGCAGTTCTCGTGCAAGGCTAACCTTTCTTGAACTGTCTTGGAAGTGGTCTTGGTTTAGTATTATTTTGTTACGCTGTAATGGTGCCCAGTTTTCGTAATCTACTTCTTTGTTGCACTTTATGATCACTGGTGGCGAACTTCGATGCCCAGTGGATGTAATATACCATAAATCCTTTATTGAATAGTGTAGGTTTATTATAAGTTACTATGCCGTAATTTCTTTATTGTATAGAGTAGGTTTGTTCTTAATTCCTACTAGTTATTGCCATCATTCGCTATCTGGAAAAAATCAGATGTAGTCGACCGGGCCGAAACATTCGCCTCTAACGAGCCTGGTTTTTAGTGGGCCACAATTAGGCCGTCCTGCATCTTTCTTGGGCCCGAATGGCCATTGGGGCCTTAACACTTCGCGCCAGGCCCACAACTTACTCCGGCCTATATTCGGCCCAAATTTTAGTTGGGCCTTTTTTGGACACAGCGCTTAGTTTGGCCCATGTAGCGTTGGGCCATTAACAGGCCGAAATTCATGAGCCTTTACTAGGCCGAAATCCATGTAGCGTTATGGCCCAGAAGAAACCATGAGTCTTTACTAGGCCGAAATTCATGTTGGGCCTTAATTTTCACTAGTCATCGACGGGCCTTCAGCAGGCTGAAAGGTAGACTGGGCCTTTTTTGGCCCAGTTATATGACGGGCCATTACCATGCCGAAACATATTTCGGGCCTTAGTTGGCCCACTGATATCATGGGCCTTTAAGAGGCCGAAAGCTTAGTACATGCATCAATAGGCCGAATTATACGACAGGCCTTTAACAGGTCCAATGTCACGTTGGGCTGAACTGTTGCCACCTTTATCATGGGCCGTTAGTGGGCCGGATGTCACGTCGTACTATATATGGCCCATGGGCAGCATGGGCCATTTCCAGGCCGAAAGACACACCGGGTTGAAATTGGCACATGTTTACATCAGGCCTCTAATAGGCCAAAAGTCATTGGGTCGTAATTGGGCCAAAATATTCAGCAAACAATTAACGGGCCAGATCTGGCTTCGGGCCATAAATGGGCCTTATTAAACATGTCGTTATTGGGCTGGCCCACTAGTACCTGAGTAAGTACTACGGGCCTTTGACTGGGCCGCCCTTTTTAACATATATGGGCCTTTGTTGGGCTGTGCCACATGTTGACGTATCATAGGCGCCTCCTGTCCAATGAATGGATGACATCTGTCCCAACGGTGAGTCAACACGTGTTTCCTCCGGCCAATGACAATTTTACACGTGGAAAATCCTCATTGGTCCGTGCTGTTAACGGGTTATCGGATCCAAAACCAGACCCGATAGCTTAACAGCGACCCGTTACGGTGGATGCCACGTGTCGGTCACCCTTGAGGAAAGCACTTCTATGACGCGCGATTTATCGTCATGGAAGTGGACACTTCCGTGATGATATTTTTGGCAATGTCATGGAACACTTCTATGACATCACATGTATGACTATCTTGATTCTGTCATAAAATTATCATGGATGTACATGCATGATAGAAAACATGACCTACTATGACAAACACGTATCATCACGGAAGTGTCTTCCTTTTGTAGTGATAATGGGCCATGGCTGCGCCTAGGGGGGTGCTCCGAGGAGAGCACAACCCACCAGGGCGTGCCAGGAGGCCCAGGCGCGCCCTGGTGGGTTGTGCCCACCTCGGGTGCCCACCTCGGGTGCCCCCCGAACCGCCTCTTTGCTCTATAAATACCCCAACATTCCCAAAACTGTAGGGGAGTCGATGAAATATTCATCCAGCTGCCGCAGAGTCCAGAACCACCAGATCCAATCTAGACACCATCTCGGATGGGGTTCACCACCTCCATTGGTGCCTCTCTGATGATGCGTGAGTAATTCTTTGTAGACCTTCGAGGCCATAGTTAGTAGCTAGATGGTTTCCTCTCTCTCTCTTGATTCTCAATACAATGGTCTCTTGGAGATCCATATGATGTAACTCTTTTGCGTTGTGTTTGTTGGGATCCGATGAACATTGAGTTTATGATCAGATCTATCTCTTTTTATATCCATGGAAGTATTTGAGTTTCTTTGATCTCTTTTATGCATGATTTCTTATAGCCTCCTATTTCTTCTCCGATATGTTGGTTTTTTTGGACAACATGATCTATTTATCTTGCAATGGGATGTGGTGCTTTGTAGTGGGTTAGATCTTACGGTGCTTGATCCCAGTGACAGAAGGGGAACCGACACGTATGTATCGTTGCTACTAAGGATAAAATGGGTCTATCTCTACATAGATAGATCTTCTCTACATCATGTCATCGTCCTTATTGCATTACTTCGTTTCTCCATGAACTTAATACACTAGATGCATGCTGGATAGCGGTCGATGTGTGGAGTAATAGTAGTAGATGCAGGTAGGAGTCGGTCTACTAATCTTGGACGTGATGCATATGTAATGATCATTGCCTGGATATCGTCATGAGTATTTGAAGTTCTATCAATTGCCCAACCGTAATTTGTTCACCCACCGTTTGCTATTTTTATCAAGAGAAGCCACTAGCGAAACCTACTGCCCCCGGGTCTCTTTCTCGTACATTTGCCTTTGTGATCTACTTTTCCTTTGCTTTTATTTTCAAATCTATTAAACCAAAAATACAAAAATACCTTGCTGCAATTTATTCTTATTTATTTTATTTGGCGTTCGATCTATCAATCTACTACAATTTTATCTCACATCCGTCTGCCTATCTTGAGGCGTTGTACCCGGAAGGGATTGACAACCCCTTTAACATGTCGCGTTGCGAGGATTTGTTATCTGTATGCAGGGGCTGTTTACGTTGTGTTGCTTGGTTCTCCTACTGGTTTGATAACCTTGGTTTCATATATGAGGGAAATACCTACCGCCGCTATGCTGCATCATCCCTTCCTCTTTGGGGAAATACCGACATAGCTTCAAGCGACATCAACATCCCACACAGCGTTGCACAAGGGCCTGTGTGTCGGCTCGGGCCGTTGGCCAAAAGAAACCTGCACGGAAGGCCTTGCTTACGAGGGCCCGAGCTACGGCGTGATGGCCGCCTAGACCAGCGTGTATTTCAGCCAGGAGTTGCTGTCCCTCCTCTTCCGAGATGCACCGTTGGAGTTCTCCAGTAGCGCTTTTCTTGTATAGTTCACCTTCATGAACTTTATAGGCTTTAGAATGCCGAACTATTTGACGAGCTCCATTTTGATCATCAGGAAGTTCCTGCATATTGAGGTAGGCCAGGAAGGGTTCGGTCCATGGAGCAATAACAGCCATGATTACATGGGCGGAGGGTGTTATTTCAGTGCCCGAGCCCCTGATAATATCTAAATTGTGTTCAGATGCTGAGGGTATGATCGGTTCCGTACTAGTATTTCTGCTCTCGTCCTGCCATACCACAGATGGCTTAAAAAGCCTTTCCACAAAGGTGTTAGGTGGGACGGGATCGCGTTTAGCACCCATTCAAGCAAGGATGCCCGCTGCCTGATTATTGTCTTGAGCAATGTGATGGAAATCGAGCCCCTCGAACCGAGCCGATATTTTGAGTATGGCGTTTCGGTATGCCGCCATTTTTGGGTCTTTTGCATTGAATTCTCCATTTATTTGGGATATTGCGAGGTTTGAATCCCCACGCACCTCTAGGCGTTGTATGCCCATGGAGACAGCCATTCGGAGACCGTGTAGAAGTGCCTCATATTCGGCTGCATTATTGGAGTGTGTATACATGATTTGTAACACATAGCGGACTATGTCCCTAGTAGGGGATGTCAAAATGACACCAGCCCCTAGTTCGGCTAACATTTTAGAGCCGTGAAAGTACATGATCCAGTTGGAGTATGTGTTGTACTCTTTAAGGAGCTCGTCTTTCGTCCACTCGGCGATAAAGTCGGCCAGCACCTGAGATTTAATAGCTCGGCGTGGCTTGTATGTTATTTCAAATGGTAGGAGCTCGATGGCCCATTTGGCTATGCGGCTGGTGGCATCCCGATTATTTATGATGTCATTGAGTGGTACTTTGGATGCCACCGCGATTGAACATTCTTGAAAGTAGTGCCGCACCTTTCGGGATGCCATAAAGACCACATAAGCAATCTTCTGATAGTGAGGGTATCAAGATTTGCATGGTGTAAGGACCGCTGATAAATAGTACACTGGTTTATGGATAGGGAATTTGTGTCCCTCTTTCTCGAGTTCAACGACGAGTATGGCGCTCAATACCTGGTGAGTCACGAATATATAGAGCAACATAGGCTCGCCAACACTTGGTGCAGCTAGGATTGGGTTGCCTGCTAACAAAGTTTTTATTTCTTCCAATCCTGTTGTATTTGCGTCCGTCCATTCGAAGTGGTCGGTTCGTTGGAGCAGTCGATAAAGTGGTAGTGCCTTTTCTCCTAATCTGGAGATGAAGCGGCTCAAGGCTACCATGCACCCAGCTAGCTTTTGGACCTGCTTCAAGTCTGTTGGCATGGCCAATTGTGACAGGGCTCGGATTTTGGCTGGGTTCGCTTTGATTCCTCTGTTGGAGACAACGAACCCGAGCAGTTTTCCGGCTGGAACACCGAAAACACATTTTTCCTAATTAAGCCGTATGTCATATGTTTGGAGGTTGTAAAATGTGAGGCGGAGATCGTCCACCAATGATTCGACGCATTTGGTCTTGATGACCACATCGTCCACATATGCTTGCAATTATTGCCAATTTGTTTTTACAAACATGTTTGAATCATGCGTTGGTAAGTGGCACCAGCGTTTTTAAGCCCTAAGAGCATAGTGTTGAAACAAAAAGCCCCGTACGGGGTAATAAATGTCGTTGCGGCCTGGTCGGACTCCTTCATCTCAATTTGATGGTATCCAGAGTAAGCATCGAGGAAAAACAATGACTCGTGTCCCGCGGTTGTGTCAATAATTTGGTCAATGTGGGGCAGCGGGAAGGGGTCCTTAGGGCAAGCCTTATTGAGGTCTTTGAAATCGACACAAAGGCGCCAGGATTTATCCTTCTTCGGCACCATGATCAGGTTGGCTAGCCAGTACGGGTGCGTGATTTCTCTAATGAACCCGGCCTCGAGTAGTTTGGCTGGCTCCAGCTTGTCATTTGGGTTTGGAAAATCGTCGCAGCGTTTGCTTGACTGGTTTGAACCCCTCTATTATATTGGGCTATGTTCGGCCAATCTGCGTGGGATCCAGGGCATGTCCAAAGGGTGCCAAGCAAAGATCTCCCAATTTTCACGCAGGAACGCTCGTAAGGCGGCATTGACCGTCGGATCCACCTATGCTCCAATGGATGTTGTTTTATTAGGATTCGTCGGGTGCACTTGAAATTTGACTATTTCGTCTGCTGGTTTGAAAGTGGTGGATTTGGGCCTCTTGTCGAGGATCACATCGTCTTTGTCCACTGTGGAATGCAGGGTGGTTAGCTCTTCGGCCGCGAGGGCTTCGGATAGTGCCTCGAGGGCCAAGGATGCGGTTTTGTTTTCGGCACGGAGTGCTATATCCGGATCACCGATGATAGAGATCACTCCGTTGGCCCTTGGCATTTTAGGCTTCGTGTACCCGTAATGGGGTATGGCTTGGAAGTGTGCGAAGGCGTCCCACCGCAAGAGGGCGTGATATCCGCTGTTGAAAGGGGCCACGTGGAAGAGCAACTCTTCGGACCAGTAGTTCTCATGCGTGCGGAATACTACATCAAGTTTGATTTTCCCCGAGCATCGTGCTTCTTGACTGGGGATGATGCCTCAAAAGGTGGTACTGCTTAGCTCGATGCTGCTTTTGTCAATTTGCATTTTGTCAAGCGTATCCTCATAGATGAGGTTAAGTCCGCTGCCGCCGTCCATGAGCACTTTGGTGAGTCGAAAGCCATCCACAATTGGGTTTAAGACCAAGGCGGCTGGTGCTCGGACTGATCGGGCCCTTGGTTCGTCATCCGCGGTAAAAGTTATGGTCGCGTCGTTCCAAGGGCTTATTGCGGTTACTTGGTTGATTTCGGCGAGGTCGCCAAGCGCCCTTTTACGCCGATTATTTGAGGAGAAGGTTTGAAGACCGTAAAGACATTAAGATCGTTGTTCTCTAAAGAATGTCACTCTGGAGTAGTACTGGTGAGGATAGCCTCACCGCTTTTAGCCACTTGCCGGAGTACCCAACATGCCCGAAGGTTGTGCATTGGTTCATTGCTCGGTGTTGGATGTATCTGACAGGGCTTATCGAGTATTTCGTCAAAGACGGTTCTGTATCCCATGAAGGGTTTGTTCTTCTTGTCAATGGGCTTGTGATCGGATGCCTCGCAAGGGTGCATCCATTTTTCCTGTACGGTGGGCTGCTTAAAGGCAGGGAGTTACCACTGGGCTGTCTGGGCCTTCCATGCTCTTGCCATCGAGCAGTACTTCTATACTATGTGTGCCAATTCTGTAAAGTGCTGTCTGTGGTGGCGGTTGAGGGTGTTAAGAATTCTCTTGTCCATGCAATTACGACAAAAAATAGAAACCGCGTCGTCGTCGCAGCAATCTTTAATCTTGTTTTTAACAAGGAGAAATCTGGCCCAAAAGTGATGGACCATTTCCTGAGGTTGTTTCCGTACATACATTAGGTCACATATGTCTGGAGGGCCTAAATTACTTGGGGGATATTGATTGTGGTGGGTGGGTGGGCTAAAACCCGAATCCTGAGCCAAGATTGAAGCCGGAGCTTGAAGAATCTCTGAGGTCGCCAGTTCAGGACCAGGAAGGTCTAGGTGACTTCCGGGCTCAATGCCTGATCCCGAGTTCGGAGGACATAAAGTCTCTTACCAAGAATGGGTGTCCGGATCGAAGGGCTTGAAAATCTAAACATAGCTAATTTTTAACTTAGGGGAAGAAGCGTTCTCGGCTCGTTCCTCAATGACCGCTACTAGATGGGTGATTGGTGGGGACTTGATTTCCCTCTGAGCAGGTTTAAGCCCGATCTGATCATAGTCTGTTGCAAGCCCCAGGGCGGCGATGCAATCTAGCAGCTCATTCAAGGACGAGATATCTATCGCATCCATTTTTTCGGAGTGTTCGAGGCCGATGTGGAGATGATGATTGGCGATTGTGGGAGCCTCCGTTGGCTTAATTGCCGAGCGAGCGCCCATGGTAAAATCGCCAAGCTGGAGGACCTTTCCTGGAGTTAGGGCCCTTCTAGAAGTGATATCATCATTGATAGCAAGGCGAGCCATCGATCCTTCTATTGACAACACAGTGGAACTCTTAATGAAAGCACCAATGTCGGTGTCAAAACTGGCTGATCTCTGGTAGGGGGTCCCGAACTGTGTGTCTGAGGATCAAGGGTAACAAGGGACAAGGGGGGCACGGTGTTTACCCAGGTTCGGGCCCTCTTAATGGAGGTAAAATCCTATGTCCTGCTTGATTGTATTTGATGAGTATAGGGGTTACAAGAGTTGAACTACCTTGAGATCGTAATGGCTAAACCCTAGTTGTCTAGCCTATGAGAATTCTGATCGCCTCTACGGACAAAACCCTCCAGTTTATATACACACCGGAGGGGCCTAGGGTTGTACAAAGTCGGTTTGTAGAGGAAGGAAATTGCATATCCGGACACCAATCTTGTCATCCACGCATAGTAGAGTCCTACCCGGACACGGGAGGAAAGCCTTCTGCTTTGTGTCTTCACGACCCATCAGTCCGGCCCATATCAAATAGCCTGAACACGCGAGGACCCCCTAATCCAGGACTCCCTCAGAGGGGTATATATAGCCTCCACACAAAATCCAACCGTTAGACACATTCGACTCATCTCGGCGAGACCGAATGGTTAAACTCGGTGGCACTGATCAGTTAAAAAATGTGAACGTTAGGAATATCGATGGGACCGACTGGAACTACTTGGTGGGACCGATGTGCTAGGGCTTAGGGCCAACATCATCTCGGTGGCTCCGATTGCATCAACTCGGTGAGACCGAAGTGAAGTACTAAGCAACAGAGAATCTATCAAGCCAACTTGGTGAGAATGATTGAATAACTCAGTGAGACCAAAGTTAATGCAACAAGTCACAAAGCGCTGGCAAGGCCATCTCGGTGAGACCGAGATCTGTATTAGTGAGACTGAACTGTAAGGGTTTCTGGCGGTGGCTATGTCGCGGGAAACCACGGCCACCTATGGGACCAAGAGGCCCTTTCTGGTTCGGCAGGGGGATGGCACGTTGCACAAAGAGTGGAAGGATGCGGAGCAGCACGACAGAGATCACGCGGGCAATCTTTGCCTAGGTTCGGGCCGCCATGAAGCGTAAAACCCTACTTTGGTGGACTGGTGGATTGATGGTGGCAAAATGGTGGTGAGCGCAGCACACTTGCGGGGTAGAGTTGCCTCGGGGCGAGAGTGGCTACGCGCGTATGAGTGTGAGGAGGTCCGAATCCTCCCTGCGGTTACCATGGGCCTCCTTTTATAGATAAAGGGGTCACCATAGTAGCAAATTAGTCATTATGCACTGATTAGATAGCAAACAGTGATATCATACCTAACTCTGCAGGCTGACAGAGCGCATTAAATGCGTCACTCAACATCACATCACAACTCGCCCGACAGGCACTACCGGGCTGTTTTGACAGCGTCACGCCTGCTTGCTTGACACGTCGCGGGACAGGTGTCACTTGTAGACATTTCTTGTAGAAAGTGTCTGCTAAGTGGCAAATAACAGCCACTTAGTCACCTTGGAGCTTGACACCGCACTGATTGATGACTTGGGTCATAATGAGGTGGTGCGGTGGGGTGGTTCTTCCTTCGTAAGTCCCGGCAGGCCTGCCGGGACAACCCAAATACTTGCTTTCGGGGGTAACCCCGTCCTCGCCAGGCTTGCCTTCCCGGCAAGGGAAGCCATTTCGCTTAGCAGTGTCTTGCTTTTTTGGCTCTTCTTGGTCTCCTTCATCCTCATGTTGGATCCTTAGAAGGGATGGTTCCTTGTGCTCCAATATGATCTTGGAGTTGTGGTCTTGTTCTCATGCATGTGCATAGTATGGGCAACAGACCCAGGGTTTGTTGCACCGACAGGCTATGTCAAGTAACCTCGATGGATCCGAATAGAAAGAATTGGCGGGGTGAGTTGGAGTTTAGGTTTTGGACTTATTTGGATGGAGAAAGTCACTGAGGGTTTTGGAGCAGTATCACTAAGCATTTGGGCAAGTAGACCATTAAGCAACACCTCATCCCCTTTTAATAGTATTGTCTTTCCTATGGACTCAACGTGATCTTGGATCACTAAAATAAAGACGAAGAGTCTTGAGCTTTTGCCAATCTTTGTCCTTAGCATTTTGAAGGGGTTCCCCATCCTCTTGTCTTTGCCACGCCATTGTTTAACTTGTATAAAATACACTAGATAGAACTATTAGTCCAACATGAAATATGTTGACATTAATTACCAAAATCACCCAGGGAGCACTTGTGCTTTCAATCTCCCCCTTTTTGGTAATTGATGACAACATACATCAAAGCTTTAAGTAAATGATATGAAGAGTATGTTAATGCTGCATTGCATGACAAAGTGGGTAATGAGTTACGTGTATCTTGGCTATATGCACCAGAGCAAACAATATGGTTAAAAGATGTATCTTCATGTTTATGAATCCCTCTTGCAAACCATATGTGCAGAAGCAAGGAATCATCATGCACATGAACCTTGTGGTTCTTGGGCTGACTTTTGAAGGAGTAAACTTGAGAAAACAGGGTTAGATAACACAAGAACACTCGAAACAAAATAATTTCAAAATCCACAAGATTACCAAGACTGGGATGACATGTAATAGGCGAGTACTACAAAGTGAGTACTCTCCTATTACATGTCCCCAAAGATTTAAATATTCTGAATAAGTTCGAAGGATTTTTCTCCCCTTAAGCATAGACTCTTTCTCCCCCTGAATCTAACATTAGATAATGGGAGAAGGTAGGGTGAGATAAAATCAAAGAAAAGATAAATCAATAGAGCGAAAAAAGAATCAATTATACTGATATGTCTTTCCCCTCTTAAAGACATGCAACTTATCTCCTCTTGTTAACATCCATCTTTAGAAGAGCTCAGATGTGCTCTTTCTACGAGTAAGTTTGACTTGATAAGCTTTAATGTGCTCTCTCCCCCCCTTTGACATTAATTTCCAAGAAGGGAAACTTCAGGAACATGATTCAGGTAGATGTGGTCCTTGAGAGACACTACAAAGCATCATGTAGCTTAAGATGCTGGTAGAGGAAAAGAATCATTGAGTAGAGCTGAAGAAGATAGGAAATATAAAAAATGGCAAAATGTTTTCTCAGCAGTGAAATCGGTGACGCCGATCTACTTCCATCGGTGACTCCAAAATAGCAGAGCCACTGAAGGTGCTCATCGGTGTGTCTGAGTTAGTCTGTGTCGGTTGTACAGATGAACTGTGTACAAGGAAACCTTGTGTTTCAGTTTAGCCGATGGGCTTGGATCGGTGAGATCGAGTTCAATGCGGAGGAAATTTTTGTCTACTCAGCTCACTTGGAAAATGGAATCTCACAAAGATTTCCAAGGAATTATCATAAGGATTTGCAATGAATTAACTTTAGGTAAAGAGACAACTGAAAGAGAAAAACAGAAGAGATCTAGAAGAAGTTTTTTTGTTTTTAAGATTAGAAGGGAAACATTCTAGTAAGAAACCATGCAAATGAAATCCAAAATACAAAAGAACACTAGAGAACTTCATCTAGAGATGGTCGGCGACAAAGTCACCTATGTTAGAGTATATTGACTTAGGAGTCAAGTGAGATCACTTGATCGTAGGTCATACTCATCATTTAAGCTCAAAATGGGGTTGCCATTTTTCCTTTATGCATTTTGATGTATTCACATCTTTTTGAGTTGCTTTATCTCATGACTTGGAGCAAAGCTTCTGTAAGATGGAAAGACATACCTTGGGTTGTGGTGTTGATTTTGATCATGTAGTTGAACTTATATTGGAGGCTCAAGGTTGATGTAGTTGGGAGCACCCATTGAAGTTCATCTTCCTACATGGGTTAGTATTGCAAGGAATATCACTTGTGTATCCAAATTGACAATCATGAAATTTGATATATTGAAATAGTCAAAGGATATGTTGAGTGAGTTCATGCTTCCTTGAATTCAACCAGCAAACCCTAGACACTTGGTGATGTAGAAATTGCTCAAGATGTGAGTGAATTCCAATCTCCTAGATCATGGCTTATCCAAGTACCTACATGGGTTAGATAACATGCAAGGGTGCAATTATATATCCAAGACAAATGATCACCATCATAAGGGAAATATCAAGGATTAGTCACAAAGCCTCATGCCTTGCATGTATCCAAATGGAATCTATATTCCAAATTTGAGGCATCAATGATATTCAATTCTCCTCTCAAACGGCAAAATACCTTTTCATCAATTAGTTTGGTGAATATATCCGCCAAATGCTTATCGATACGAACATGCTTAATATTGATCTCTCCTTTAGCAACATGACCACGAATGAAATGATGATGAACTTCAAGAATGTTGCATGAGATTGTGAGCAATCTTAGTAGCACTCTCGTTGTCACAAAGCAATGGAACATGTTTCACATGTATCCCATAATCTTTAAGAGTTTGGGTCATCCAAAGTAATTGAGCACAACATGATCCGGCGGCAATGTATTCCGCTTCGGCGGTGGATAAGGATACCGAGTTTTGTTTCTTGGAGGACCAAGAGTGTCGCAGGAAACCACGACCACCTATGGGACCAGGAGGTTCCTTGCTGGTTCGGTAGGGGGTCGTCGTGTTGCACAAAGAGCAGACGAGCGTGGGTTAGCACGACAGAGATCACGCGGATAGTTTTACCCAGGTTCAGGCTGCCATGAGGCGTAAAACCCTACTCTTCCTTTGGTGGATTGATGGTGGAAAGGTGGTGGTGGAGCGTAGTGCACTTGCCCGGCAAGGGTTGCCTCAAGGCAGCAGCGACGACGCGCGTATGGGGGTTTGAGTTATCCAACTTTCTAACCCTTTCTACGGTTGCCATGGGCCTCCTTTTATAGATCAAGGGGTTACCACAATGGCAAAGTAGTCATTATGCACTAATAAGATAGCAAACAGTTCTATCATACCTAACTCTACAGGCTAACAGGGCGCATTAAATGCACTGCTCAACGTCACATCGTTGGTTGCCCGGCAACGCTTGCCAGGCCGTCTCGCCAGCCTCACGCCCACTCGCTTGACACGTCGCGGGATGGGTGTCATCTGTGGGTTTTTCCTATAGGGAGTGGCTGCCATGTGGCGAATGGCTGCCACTTAGTCACTATGCGGCTTGACACCGCACTAATCGACGACGTGGGTCTTGGTGGAGTGGTTGGTGATGTGGTTTGCCTCCGTGATCCCCGGCAGGCCCTGCCGGGATGCTTTGGCTGTCCGCTTCTAAGTGTGGCCTCGCCCCTGGTCGGGCTTGCCCGCTCGGCAAGGGAGGCTTTTCCTCCGATGGTGTCTTGCTTCTTTGGCTTGATCCTGGTCCCTCTGATATGCATGTTGGTCCTTTGAATCTCTTGGTCTCTTGTACTCTGACTTAGGTTGGTGCTTCAATCTCGTTCCCATGCCTGTGCACAGTCTAGGAAACAGACCCAGGGGTTTGTTGCACCGATAGAAGCCCCCGGGCCTACCCCGCACGTGCTAGCGAGCATCTTCTGGGTAGGGCCTAATAATTGCACCGGCGGGGTTGCTGAAGAGGCTGGTCTCTTGAGGACTTCTTTGCTTCTTCATTAGTCTTGATTCTGGGCCAGTTTCCGGTTTCCCCGCGCGTCGTGCGCAAAGCTGTGGAAGAACTTCGATCGTGGCTTGCAGATTTTTCTCGCCCCACGATCACGGGACGGAAACTGCCATCCCACTCGCCTCCCGTTTTGCACATACCTGCCACGTGCTCCGCATGCATTGGGTGTGGTAGGTGGTGGATGCGGAGGGCACGGGGAGGTGTGCCATGGCTGAAAACCGGGTGTCGATGGTTGGGGTAGAGGGCCGGCCTTGATTCTCAGGGCCACAGAAGGCGCAGAGAGGCCGTATTGGAGGAGCGGGGCGGACATTTCCTGTATGAGGAGCCAAACCCCCGGCCTCACCCCTCTATAAAAAGGGGCAAGGTTGGTGCCTCTCCGCACACAGTTCTTCTCCTTCTTGTTCTCTGCAACCCTTCCCTTCCAATCATGGTGAAAGGGCGAGGGCGCGGTGGTGTCCTGACGGCAGCGGCGAGGGCTTCTGCTCGACAGCACGTCCATCCTCCTCTGGATCCTGCGGTGGCAGAACCTGCCGTGAGGGGAGGAGGAAGGGGACGAGGTCGAGGTTGTTGTGGTGCTCGAGGAGGAGGAGGGCGGGGCGGTGCCTTGGAAACGCCCCTACCAGCGGCTCCTCCCCCAATGGAAGGCCACGTCGGGGACCAACCTCGGGAGTTCATCATTAGGCTGTACAAGCCCTTGTGCGGTCATCTTCTCCTTCCAACTCCCTTTGCCCATGAGATGGATCTTGAACAACTACTGGCTCTGAGGTTGCACATGAGGGGTTGTGGGAACGGAGGTATGAGGGTTGATGCCGACTTCCCTGCCCCTCATGTAATGTACCTCCGCCGCGGCTGGAAGACCTTCGCCCGTGCTCACGGCTTCTCAGAGGGGCACGTTCTCTAGTTCAAATTAATGGAGAACGGCCTACTCTCTGTCAGGATCTTCGAGCGCTCGGGAGGTCGCTTAGGGTGCTGCGCGGAGAGCTCGACCGACAACGAATCCTCCTCCTCGAGCGAAAGTGACAAGGAGGACAGTGACGGTGATGACGACGGCAGCGGACTGGGGAGCGACGACTCTGACTCCGGCTGATCACCGCCCACACCATCTTCATCAGGCAGCAGCACCATCCTCTGCATCCTCATCTCTTCCCTGACAATGCGATTTGCCAGGGAGTTGGATGCACAAGCGTGTATGGTGCTCCCGGGCTCCTCCAGCAGTCCTCCAGCTAGACCCCGGCAGGCTTCCTCTTGGGCTGCAGCTCTGTTAGCCCTGCCGAGTCCTGCTGGCCCTGGTGGTGGTGGTCGATGGGGTCGCCTTCCGCCGTGCTGTCCATCAAGGCATTCCCTCGTGCTTCCGTTCCCGTTGGGCTACCTCTCTTGGAGCCCATGGGGGCGGTCTGGGCTCCTGCCCAGGCGCTCCTTTTGCCCTCCTCACCTTCGATGGTCGTGCCTAGGAGGAGAGGGACAAGAAAGGGCATCACGGGGCAATTACCTTTTTTCAATCTTAAATCTGTAGGCACTTGCCAAATTTTAATTCAAAGAATGTAATCTCTCGAGTCCATGTTTGTGTTCTGTAATGCTTGTACTTGTACCAACATATTAATGAAAAAGATGAGCCTTGCCGGGAACCCATGCATGTATGTCCATGAAGAGGCGAGATGCCTCTTTAGTGTAAATAAACGAGTTTTCCCCGGCAGGCTATCCTGTCGGCACCCCTTTTTGTCTGTTGGATAGCTGTGTCTATCGGGTAACAGACAAAGGGACCAACCCCCCGCCAACTTCTTTTTACCAAAGGCCACTGCGACCATCCTGACCGAAGCAACATTCGAGTCATGGATGGGAGCACCTAAGTCTCAAAAGAGTGGCGAAGCTTTCTTATGCACAAGTTATAGTTTTACAGAACGCTAATGGACTGGAGGTAAAACTTATCTATCTGGCTTGCTGGGGATCACAGTGCCGGGCAATCTTCTCAACTCCTTGTCGAAGCCAAATTCACGGCAGGAACAGGCAGCTTCATGCAGATGAGAGTGAATGCAGGATGCAATCCTATCTATATGCATATGCAAATGCTCATGAAATGCTTATGCAGTGATCTTGGAATGCTTATGCATGCATGTAATCTGGATGCCCCCCCACAGCGCTTCTTTATTTTCCCTTCCACAGGGTCATTGCCCTGGCTTTGTACAAGGGGTTACATGTAGCTGAGGCAAGGCCTATCAAAAGAGTGGCTGCCGGGCAGGGCCTGACAGCCGCGCACTACGGGTAGAACTTGCGAAGATGCTCAATATTCCATGAGTTTTGCAACTAAGTGCCATCTCCGGTCTCCAGACGGTCTGCGCCAGGTCTGGTGACCCGTACTACCCAGTAAGGGCCTTCCCACTTTGGTGACAACTTGTTTGTACCCTTGGCGGGCTGAACGCGCCTAAGGACAAGGTCACCTTCCTCAAAACACCGGGCGTGAACCCAGCAGCTATGATAGCGACGCAGGTCTTGCTGGTAGCGTGTAGCACGCGTAGTAGCCCGGAGACGGTTCTCCTCGAGTAGCATAGCATCGTCACGCCGGTGCTAATCTTGCGCTACTTCATCGTAGGCAAGCACTCGAGGCGACCCATAAATGAGTTATGCGGGGATAACTGCTTCTTCCCTGTAGACCAAGGAGAAGGGTGTCTGCCTGTTTGGTGTCGTTCTGAGGGACCAGAGAACTACCGGCAGCTCCTCGATCCACCGCCTATCGTGCTTCTACAGCGTACCAAAGGTTCTTGTCTTGAGTCCACGCAGCACTTCAGTGTTCGCCCTCTCAGCTTGTCCATTACTCCGGGGGGGTGCCACAGAGGCGAATGAGATCTTGCATTCGAGGGCATGAACATATTGCATGAAGGCGCAACTCGTGAACTGGGTGTCGTTGTCGGTAATGATCCTTGTCGGAACTCCAAAACAACACACCAGATCTTTCAAGAACTTGATAGCTGACTGAGCAGTCACCTTTCTCACGGCAGTCACTTTCGTCCACTTTGTAAAGTAGTCGATAGCAACGAACAAGAATTCAAAGCCCCCAATTGCTGGGGGGAAGGGCCCGAGGATATCGAGCCCCCACACCAAAAATGGCCATGATAGGTTTTTTTTGAAGAGCTTGGGCAGGCAGGTGGGGTTTCTTGGACTGGAACTGGCAGGCTTCACATTTCGTGACTAGCTCAACCGCATCTTGGAGGGCTGTGGGCCAATAGAATCCTTGCCGGAATGCTATCCCAACTAATGCCCTTGATCCAATGTGGGAGCCGCACATTCCTCTGTGAATCTCAGCCAACAGTTCCTTTCCTTCTTCCCGGTAGACACACTTCAATTTCACACCGTTGGGCCTCCTTCTGTACAGAGTGTCATCGACAAACTAGTACATACTGGCCCTCTGGGCTACTCTTTCAGCTTCATCTTGGTCGCCGGGAAGCTTTCTGGTTTGGAGGAAGTGGACAATGTGCGCTACCCAAGTTGGAGCCTGGGGCTCATTAACGAGGACTAGCGGCACCTCCTCTGCTGCGGGAGCACCTGCCTCGTTTGCGGGGCCCATGGGCCCGGCTGGAGGGGGTGATCCGGCAGGCTGTGAGGAGTTGTTTTCGGCAGGGTCTCTGCCAGGAGCGGACGGCTCAACTAGGAAAGGCTTATCAGTGTCCAACTTTCTCCTTTTCTGGGCCATTGTTGCTGGGATACGGAGTGCTGAGTGAGATGGAGAACAAAAGTCCCAGGTTCCACATGAAGATTCTGCGCATCACACTTTAAAATCCGTCAAAGCGCTCCTCCAATCTCCTCACTTCCTCGACGTATGCCTCCATCGATGGACTTTGGTAATCGTTGTTGACTTGTCTCACCACAAGCTGTGAATCTCCTCGAATGATCAGTTTCTTAATTCCCAATTTAGCTGCAATCCTGAGCCCGGCAAGGAGCCCTTCATACTCAGCTGTATTGTTGGTGGCTTCTTCCCGGGCAAAATGCATTTGGACGACGTACTTCAAGTGCTCCCCGAAGGGGGCAACAAGAAGCACGCCAGCTCCTACACCTTGTAGGGAAAAAGCACCATCAAAATACATAATCCATTCTTGGGGCGATTCCTTGCCGGGAATAACTATCTCTGTCACTTCCTCGTGAGGGGTTGGCATCCATTCTGCAATAAACTCTGCCAATGCCTTGCTATGAATAGTTTATGTACTCTCGAACTTCGAACCAAAACTTTGATAACTCCAAAGCCCACTCCACTATTTTTTCGGTAGCCTCAGGGTTTCGGAGTATCCTTTGCAATGGGAATCGAGTGACAACTGTGATCTTATGGGCTTGGAAGTAGTGGTGTAGTTTCCTTGAGGCCATGATGAGATCAAAGATCAATTTTTGCACGCCAGAGTACCTTGATCTCCTTGGACATGAAGATCTGGTGAAACCCAGAATATGCATCCAGAAAGGAGAGAAAATCACAACCTGAAGTGGAATCCACAATCTGATCAATGCACGGCAAGGCAAACGGATCCTTCGGGCAAGCTTTGTTGAGATATGTGAAATCTATGCAAAGCCTCAACTTCCCGTTAGCCTTCCGGACTACCACTGGATTTGCCAACCATGTGGGATGCAGCACTCCTTTGACTAAACCAACTGCCTCAAGTTTCTTGATCTCTTCCATAATGAACTGCTGCCTCTTCAAGGTCTGCTTCTGAACCTTCGGCTTGACAGGTCAAGAGTGTGGGCAGCCAACAAGCTGGTGCTCGATTACCTCCTTGGGAACACCAGGATATCAGATGGTTGCCAGGAAAATACATCGACATTCGCCCACAGGAAGGCAACGAGCACGCCTTCCTATTTGTCATTGAGGGTGTCGTTGATAGTGAATGTACCATCAACGTGGGCCAGCCCTGCTGGAACCTTCTTTACTTGGGGTGTAGCGACCTTGGATCTCTAGCTGTTGGAACACTCCGGCACGTCGTTAACGGGTGTCGTGCACTCAGTGGGGGCATGCTTCCCGGAATCCTTGCCGGGGTCCCTAAAGTCTTTCTTTTTCCTTTGTTTTCCTTGGTGGGAACTGCTGCTGCCGCTGCCTCAGCCGCGACCGCATCCCGGTACATCTTGTCCACACAAATGATTGCATCCTTCTCATCTGATGGGATGGTGATGACTCCCAGTGGCCCAGGCATCTTCAAGGTGTTGTAGGCATTGTGGGATACCGCCATGAACTTAGCTAGGGTCAGGAGTCCAAGAATCCCATTGTACGGTAGGGGGAGATCGACCACATCAAACACAATCCTCTCAGTCCGGTAGTTCAGTTCTCCCCCAAATGTTACCGGCAATGTGATATTTCCCTTAGGATGGCTCCTGCCGGGATTAACTCCTTGAAATGTGCGGGTAACCTCTAGCTCTTCCTCTTCTATCTAAAGCTTGCTGATAACTGCTAGGGAAATCAGATTCAACCCGGCCCCACCGTCCACCAGCATCTTTGTGACCTTGAGGTTGCGGATCATTGGGGAGACCAACAATGGAAAACACCCTACCGCAGTGGTACGTCTTGGGTGATCCTCTTCATCAAAGATGATGGGCGTACGGGACCACTTGAGTAGCTTCCGGGCTTCTGGCACTGGTTCCATGGCATTGACTTCTCGCGCCCACCGCTTGAGTTGGCGGTGAGAGGTGTGCAGAGATGCACCCTCGTCAATGCACAGGGCTTCAGTGGCCTTCTGAAACTCCTGCTCATTGGTTTCTTCTTCATCCCCTCCATCACTCTCATCATCACAGACTTCCTTCTCTCTACCCCTGGCGGGCTTTCCTTGGTTCCGAAAGGATCTGCTGGGGCGAGTTACTTCACCACCTCGGCCCTTACAGCTAGCAATAGTCTGACCCTTTTCCTTGTCACGCTTCTCATACTTTGCTATCTATCTCTTAACAAGCTACTCAACCTGATAGCACTCTTGAAGGTCGTGGCCCTTGGTCCGATGAATTTTGCAGTATGGACCATCACCTTTCCCGGCTTTCTTGGCAGCAGCGGCTTCCTGGCAGTCAGTGCACACAACAGCTTCCTTGCCGGGGCCTCAGCTTTGGCCTTCTTGCCGGTACTAGGCGTACCCGATCCTTCAATTGCCATCACTACCTTATCTCTCCACTTCTTACCGCGCTTCTTGCTCTTCTTCAGACTGGTTGATTCATCATCATCCTCTGAATCAACATTGGTGCAATCTTCCTCTCCAGGCAACTTCCTTCCCTCCACCTTCTGAGCACACTAATCCACCAACGTGTAAAGCTCCTTCACAGTCTTGGGCAACCGCACGTTCATCTTGGAACGGATCTAGCAGTTGCGCACATTTGAGTAGAAGGCTGCTATCACAGATGTGGGATGGATATTTGGGATATTTCTATGAACTTTGTTGAATCTCTGTAAATACTTACGAAGGGTCTCTCCTTCCTTCTGTTGGAGAAGCGGCAAGCTGCTGGGCTTGTAGGGTTCTTGATGACTGCCAGTGAAGGCTCCAATGAACTCGTGGCACAGGTCAGCCCACGACGAAATGGAGTTCTCCGGTAGGTGCATCAGCCAAGACCTCACATTGGACTTGAGGGCCAAAGGGAAGTAGTTGACGAAGACCTTGTCATCTCTTCCCCCGACAACCTGAACAGCGATGGTGTCGATGCTCAGGAACTCTGCCGGGTTCAGCCTCCCATCGTACTTCTCAGGCATCTTTGGCTTGAACATACGAACGGACGACCAACAGACTTGCCGCAGCTCTCGAGTAAAGGTAGGGTAGCCAACCTTGAAGGGTAGGCCCCCGCCAATACCGAGCGCGGGCTCGTCGACGTCGAGGCCATCGCACCCGTCAGTACGGCGGAGGTTGTCGCAGCGCTGCTCGACGACGACGCGCGTGTCTCCTCTCCGCCTATCCCCTGGGGCTCGTCGTTGGCATGGACGTGCTCGAGGGTCAGAAGAGGCCATCGATACGTTGTCGCGGTCTTGATTCTATCGTGCTCGTGCTGGCTGTCGTGGTGGGGACTGCACCATTGGGATGGCCCCATCTGTACGGTCAGCAGCAGGAGTTGTTGCTGTCGCTTGAGGAGGCCGCGGGAGGACATCTTGCCGCGAGCCCCCAGCTTTGGCAAAACGAGTAGGCTTTGGATGGTGGCACGCCATTCGTCCATTTGCTCGGCCGCTGGCGGAAACCTCAGCAGTAGCTGAGCCCGCGCCATGGCCTCTGAAGCTGTACTTGGCGCAGAAGAAGAAGAAGATATAAGGGAATTCAATGTACTACACAAAACATGAACAAGTTTATGTTGGAGGGAAGGCAATAACGTTGTCGATGGTAACACAAACCATCGGGAGGCAAGGATGGTATTCCTCATCAAGAATTCGATAGATATCTTGGAAGAGCTCAGAATGTTGATGATGATCACGACTCATTTGTTGAGAGAGTTCATGAAGATGTAATCGATCGGCGATGACATCAAGTCAAATGAATAATGAAGCAAAAGGTTATCAGAACCAAGGGCATGACACAAACTCAAACTCAAGCTTGCCGTTCAAGTTGAATGATATGACAAGGAATATCGACGTAAGCTTAGCTCATCCTCGAAAGCTGTGCTCCGGGAATAAGGACCAAGAAGTATAGTTAAAATCATCATGATAATGATATAGCCAAACAGGCAAGGAATGGCGTGATCGGGTTCAAACCCGTAAGTAAAGAAGATTACTAAGAGTTGTTGAATTGTAGTACGGAAACGATTCAGTTATCGGTGTCCCTGAGTGTTTAACCACTCAGAACCCGTGGAAAATCTAGATTCGATGAGAAGTAATACTAGATGAAAACTCATAGGAAGCAACATAGTTCTTTGATATTCTTGAGATACTAGAGGGTAATACTCGAAGGAGGGCCGAAATAGGGGTTGCAGAGATGTATTGATCTACAAAAGCCAAGTGCTTTGACTTGTCTGAGAAATGGAATCAAAGGAGAACAAAATGGTCGAAACCACATATGTAAATTATCAAACCAAGGATACAAGACGAACCTATAACAAGGGGGTATTTATATTTTTACGATAAGCTTCCGTGATAAGATCTGCATTGTGTCCATGGGCATGAACACAAAGTTCAAGATCGACTCCCACTTCTCCAATGCATGACCTTTCATTCACTTCTCGCATTTCAAAAAATGAAATTTAGTTGTTGAAAGTTTTACCTGGTGCAATGCAAGATAAGTATGACCCGTGAAATCTTATGGGTTTAGTCAGATTAGGAAGGCATTGGTTCAACCCATCGGGCCATCTTATGAACATATACCACAAACTTGAGGAGTAATTAGCACAAGCTCGAAAGTAGATCCTGGTTGAAAAAGCAAGGGTACAATTTTACCAAAGGCAATATATACCCATGGAAAGGCTCACAAGGTTATTGAATATGAAGGTCACACTCGGATAATAATCCAACAAGGGGTCTTATGGTCTATAATGGAGCTGATGCGAGTATCGGTACACCATCAGAGGAAGAAGGAATGAAAGGGCATCGGATTATAGAAATAACTAACTAATTCAAAGCTCAAATGCAAAGGAATTATCATTTCCAAATCAAGGGATCAGAAGCCAACGGTCTGATTAAGAATGGATAAGTTGAATAGACTTAGGAGTACAATCGATGGCAATTTGATTGGTCGATAACCAGCTCATGTTCAAAATGACATCTGAGTCGGAAAGATAATTTAAAAGGATCGACTGATGATTGCGTGCATTCGCACTCATGTTGAATCAATAGGATCAAAATGTCGGTGTCAAAGGAGACTAATGAATATTGCCATACATATGGGAAGCATCCCTAATGCAAGCAGGCAAGTATTTGCAGAGCAATAAGCTGCTAAGGATTTTCGGAGGATAGAATAGTATATCAAAGAATTTTGTGAAACACATGATCAACTAGGGATGAACAAATCCTCGATAAGTGTGAGGAATTATTTGCAGGTGTATTGATGATGAAAAGAGATAACAATAGGCACAAAGGATTCTTGAGATATTGGAAAATATTCCATGGTATCTACTAATAACAAGAGCATCGTGGACTGATGGTATGGACGGAGAGTGTATGTATTTATCCGTAGGGATATATCGGTGGTTGGAAATTGCAAAAGTGGTGTGCACAAGTCTCAAGAGAATATTGGAGAGTATCTCCGGAATCTTCTGGTGGAGTAGGCAGTGATCTATAATAAGGGGCTCTCCGCGAGAAAGTAGTTACGAGAACCTAGAGTCAGATTTAGTAAAATCTTTTAACTCGAATAGAAGAGAGATCAGAGTCCAAGAATATAGACGAGGAGTAAAAGATCCTAATACCGCCCAATGGCGACGTGGGGCCGTAAGCCACACAGCCATGCTAGTAAAAGTTTTTCAAAGACTAGACTCAACTTAGGCCAAGGAGTTTGGAAGGGGGATTCCTACAGGCAGTCGGCTCTGATACCTACTTGTGACGCCCTTGATTTGACCGTACATTAATCATACACGCAAATGTGTACGATCAAGATCAGGGACTCACGAGAAGATATCACAACACAACTCTAGACACAAATTAAAATAATACAAGCTTTATATTCAAGCCATGGGCCTCGAGGGACCAAATACATCAACTCGAATACAGAAGAGTTAGCGGAAGCAACAATATCTGAGTACAGACATAAGTTAAACAAGTCCGCCTTAAGAAGGCTAGCACAAAAGTAGCAATGATCGAAAATGCGAGGCCTCCTGCCTGGGACCTCCTAACTACTCCTCAAAGCCTAACTCCATGTAGAATCATCCTCGGGATCCTCTGGCTCTTGGACTCCATCATATGATCGCAATAACCTGCAGGGAAAAAAAAGAAGTAGCAAAGCAACCGTGAGTACTCATCCAAAGTACTCGCAAGCAAGGTGTCGGTGCAAAAACCGGCGGATCTCGGGTAGGGGGTCTCGAACTGTGCGTCTAGGATCGATGGTAACAGGAGACGGGGGACACGATGTTTACCCAGGTTCAGGCCCACTCTATGGAGGTAATACCCTACGTCCTGCTTGATTGATCTTGATGAATATGAGTGTTACAAGAGTTGATCTACCACGAGATCATAATGGCTAAACCCTAGAAGCCTAGCTTGTATGACTATGGTAATGAGTATATCCTTTCCGGACTACCCCCTCCGGTTTATATAGACACCGGGGAGGGAACCTATGGTTACATAGAGTCTATTACATAAGAAGGAATCTTCATAGTCGGTTCGCCAAACTTGCCTTCCACGCCAAGGAGAGTCCAATCCGGACACAGGTACAGTCTTCGGCCTTCATGTCTTCACAGCCCATCAGTTCGGCCCATGGATAATAGGCCGGACGCCCGAGGACCCCTTAGTCCAGGACTCCCTCAGTAGCCCCCGAACTAGTCTTCAATAGCGAGGTGTTCGGGACACAAATTGTCTTCGGCATTGCAAGGCGGGTTCCTCCTTTAATGATCTCCAAGTGATGTATTCGGCCATCAGTTCAATGTCGTGCCCCTCGGCTTCTGCACGTTAAATAACTTCGCCTTCCATGTGTCAAGCGAAGGTGGAAGGTCAGGGTATTTTGCAGATAACACCCCGTCCATGCAAGGAAGAGCACCTTTTAAAGAGATTGGATCCTAGATCCGTTCGGTGCCACACAGAGGAAATCGTCGGAAACTGCTTAGGAGAAACCATTCCAGCATGGCTAGTGCCCCCAGCTCCTCCACCCTTTCTGGCCCAGAGAAAGGCTAGTGGGAGAGGTGTACAGTGTCCCACAGTTAATTGACGAAGCTGGAGACACAGGGATTTCTTCCCCCCGCAGATCAAGTTTCTATTCGAGCGGGGCTAGATTCCTTTGACGGTGAGATTCAGGCAGAGGACTTCCCCAATCCATCCGGGGGAGAGCGAGTATGTTTCGTCCCCTACCTGCTAAGGGGCGTTGGATTTCCCATTCATCCATTCCTCCGAGGGCTTTTGGAATACTATGGCCTCCAGCTGCACAACTTCACCCCTGCCTCCATTCTGCACATTGCGGGTTATGTCTCTTTATGCGAACTATTCCTGGGTATCGAGGCTCATTTCGAGTCGTGGATGAAGTTGTTCTGTCTTGTCCCGCGTAATCACGAGGGGTCAATATTTGAAGTGGGTGGAGCCGAAGTATGGCGTATCGCTGATACTAGATATCTGTCCGGCACACCAAGGAAGGCTTCCGAAGAATGGTCTTCCGAATGGTTCTATATTGAGGACGTCGCGCTTCCTGACCCAGTTCAAAAGGGTCTTCCTGAATTTGCGAGTGTTCCGCTGAAGAAACGCCATTGTTGGTGTCCCCGGAGTCTTGAAGAGGATGACATCGCAGACGTTTGCCAGCTTATGAGCAAGATAAAGACGTTCGCTCAGTCCGGACTCAAAATAATCGGAGTAATGGCGACCTCCATAGTGCGAGGGGTTCAGCCACTACAGTACAGAGGGTTGCCCATGTGGCACTACAATGGAGAGGATGACGGCTCCCTCTATGGCTGGAAGGGTACGGATACCCACGCCGCTCTGGCCAAAATATTGGCCGAGCTGTTTAAAGGGGAGGAAGAGGAGTTTCTTCGCATTAAGCGCAGACATGGGTATTCTATGTATGATCCTCCCAGTTGGGTAAGATTCGACCCCTCTATTCCACTCATTCCCCTTCTGGATTACTTTTGATAAATTTCAAGTCTGTCTGTTATGACAGCACTGGCGGAAGGTCACCAAGGACTTCATAGTCCTGCCCCATAGCCGGAGATCCACAACCGGGAGCTAGATCCTGGGTTTGAAGAGGATCCGGATATATTCGTGGTGCTTGCGGGGGGAGTGTTTTACCAGACAAGCTATGACGACACAGAAGTGGCCATCATCGCCGACTACCCTGGCCTTCTTCCTGCTTCACATGTAAATAATTAAGAAACACCTTCTCTAAAAGAGTGCTCTTATTCTGCCTCACCCACCGCACTGTATCGTGCTTCACAGGGGAGACGTTTGGCGATTTCGAAGAGATCGACTCCCGCGCCGGGCAAGCCTTCGAAGAGGAAGGCGGGTGAAGACACAGCCAGGACTTCATCGAGGAAGTACGGATAAACATGCTTTTCAGCAGTCGCATCCGACTATGACTCATGTGTTTGTTTGGTTACAGGAAGAAGGTTCGCCAGAGTGTGTCCGGGGATCCGGTCGATGGTGTTCCCAACAACCGGGATTTAGATCCAATCGGGGAGACTAGGGCTGGTGCAAGAACAGCGCCGGACTGCCCTTCGGCCGGGGGTTCGGAAAATATGTTCATCACCAACTCAGAGGTAGAGAGTGCCATGAACCATCGGTGCTGCAGGGCTGTCTTGCGAAACCCCAAGTTCTTGGAGGAGGCTTTTAATGCCTTTAGCTCGGGCGACGCATACATCCGAGCTGCTCGAGATGGGCTTAGAAGAGCCACGAAGCAATATCTGACAGATGTGCAGGTAAGTTTTCTTTGTCAAAAAAGGATAACCATATGCCCGTAGCCCCCGAGACTGAAAGCAGTTGGCACAACTGATTTAAGGATCGTTGTATGACCAGGTCCTTACAAAGAAGAATTGCTTGCTAGCCCAGGAGGTGGAGCAGTGCCGGGCGCAGCTAAATGCTGCTACTGCCGAACTGGAAAATGTTAAGAAGTCGTCTTCTGGTAGTGTTCCCCTCTACCGAAGAACAATAATTATATACCAACTGTACTAATTCTGCTGTTGATCGCATAATAGGGTTGTCTGATCAACTTGAAGAGAACTTGAAGATCGCCCAAGAGGGGGGAAAAGAGGCGAAAAGGCAACATGCCGCAGGCGAGCATGTGCTGACCCGCGTCAGAGACGAGAAAAACAAGCTACAGGATTCCAACACTTCATTGGGTGAAGAATTGAAAGATGTTCGAGCCCAGCTAGCCGATTCAGTGAAGGAGAGCAAGAAGCTGTGGGGCGGCATATTCAGTATGTGCCCGAACTATTTTTAAAGTAGTTCAGAGATAAATGGGACTGATATAGTCATGTTTGCAGGTATATTGACAGGCCGTCCTGAAGAGAAGGTGTCCGGATCATCGAGTGATCTGCTGCAAAGACTGTCACAAGTGCATGAACATGCTCGGCTGGCCATGCGGAGCGTTGCCAAGGCCTTATGGCCCTCCGCCTCCCCTCCAGGAAGTATGGAGGAGCTTGTAGAGCTGTTCAAGGGAGCGCGGCAGCCTATCCGACTATGGAACATATCTTCCTGGCAAGAGGGCGCGCGAGAGGCCTGAGCCATGGTGAAAACGCGATATACCAAGCTGGATCCAAATCACATGGCTCAGGTTGGACCGTTAGGGTCAAATGGGGAAGAAATTCCCGTTAGTTTAGTATATGACCAAGTAGAGGTGGCCGCCAAATATTCCCAACAGGATTGTAAGTTAGACCGCCTGTTGGAAGGTGTAGAGGAGGAAGTGTTCGAGTCCAAGTGACTGTGCACTTTCCTCATTATGTGGAACTCTAGCTGAATTGTATATCATTTGTCGTGGCATACCTTTTCGCTTCAACCTCCGGACCCGAAGGTGCGGAGTGTTTCTGAATACCGTCGCGACTGAATAGGCCGGGGTATGCCTGGAAAACTAGGCGTAGCGGTCATAGTTTCTTGAACAGACAAGTTGTATCCGGCTAGCTATGTTATATTACATTGGTATCATAAGAAACATCTTCGAGAGAGAATAGTTCCATTAAGGGTTCCTTTCCCTGGGTGTGCATGCATTTAATGTACATGTCCGAATTGTGATGCGAGCACCACAGTTTGTATAACTTCTGGGGGTGCACAATGGAGTGAGTTTAGAAAACATCTTTAATTCACCGACCGAATATTCCCTTAAGAGCGCTAGCTTTCGGCTTCACCCAGTCTGAGGTACACATCCGGATGACCCAGCAGTAACAATCGCAGAGGTGCTCCCTGTATGCCCTGGCCAAACTAACTGGAACGTAGGGCATAACCACAGGAGCCAGGCAACCCAGCTTGGTCAAAACTTAAGTCATATCGATGCATATAGTGGCAAAGAAAAGGTACATATGGAAAAACTCATATGTGAGGAGCTTAATGGTCAAGGAATGACAAGAACCTTTGTCCTAGAAGCCCCCAGGTACAAGTGACGTACATATTCAGAGATGTATGTGTCAATGGTGTGCGGTCTAGCCGTACCAAAGCGTTAAAGCGAGAAAGAAAAAGTAATCAGAAAAGAGAGAAAAAATAATGGAAACTACAGGGGAGGAGGAGACGAACAAGGGGTTTGGCGCTAGGCATAGAATCTTCGGAGTCTGGCCGCGTTCCAGGGGTTCGGCTCGAGGCGATTGTCTAATGCATCGCAAAGACGGTATGCTCCTCCGGTGAGAACTTCGTCAATTATGAAGGGACCCTCCCATTTGGGCTTGAGTGTGTCCTTTTTCTTCTACGGCAGGTGCAAAATGAGTTCGCCAGTGTTGTAAGTCTTGGCCCATACTTCTCTGCTTTGATATCTTCGAGCCTGTTGTTGGTAAAATGCTGAACGGGCTTTTGTGACATCGCGTTCCTCCTCCAGGGCATCTAGGTTGTCTTGCCGATCAAGCTCGGCTTCTCTCTCTTTGTACATACACACTCGAGGTGAGTCGTGGATAATATCACAGGGCAATACGGCCTCTGCGTCATACACCATGAAGAATGGTGTGTATCCGGTAGTACGGTTGGGCGTGGTCCACAACCCCCAGAGTACGGAGTCGAGCTCCTCAACCCAGTGCTTGTCTGATTCTTTCAAAGACCGCACTAGTCTGGGCTTAATGCCGCTCATAATATGACTGCTGGCTCATTCGACTTGACTGTTGGTTTGTGGGTGGTAGACGGAGGCGTAATCGAGTTTATACCCAGATTAATACACCAGGTTTTTACCTCGTCGGCTGTGAAATTAGAGTCGTTGTCGGTGATGATGTTGTGTGGGACACCATAACGGTGCACAACACCGGATATGAAGTCTATCACCGGGCCGGACTCAGCCGTTTTGCCGGTTTAGCCTCTATCCACTTAGTGAATTTGTCCACCATAACCAGTAGATTTTTTCTTATGGCTTCCGCCTTTAAGGGGTCCAACCATATCCAGTCCCCAGACCGTGAAAGGCCAAGTGATCGGGATAGTCTGTAAGGAAGTTGGGGGCATGTGGCTTTGCTTGGCGAAGAGTTGGCATCCGACGCAGCATGGACGAGGTCCTGTGCGTCTGCTCAGGCTGTCAGCCAATAAAACCTAGTATGGAAGGCCTTGCTAACAAGAGCCCGAGCTGCGGCATGGTGTCCACCGAGACCGGTGTGAATTTCCGCTAGAAGCTGCCGCCCCTCTTCTTCGGAGATACATCTTTGAAGTACTCCAGTGGTACTTTTCTTGTAGAGCTCTCCGTCGTGAACCTTGTAGGCCTTCGAGCGTAGGACAATGCGGCGAGCCTCATTCTGGTGTTCGGGGAGCTCCTTCCTATTAATTTAGGCCAAGAAAGGTTCGGTCCATGGAGCAATTCCTACCATAATGAGATGGGCCGACGGTGTTACCTCGGTGTTACTTTCTCGGGCGACGTGATGAAATTCGAGCCCCTTGAAGCGAGCCGACATTTTTAATACGGAATTACGATAAGCTGCCGTCTTTGGATCTTTGGCTTCAAAGTCGCCGTTTATTTGAGATATGGCAAGGTTCGAGTCCCCGCGCACCTCCAGGCGTTGTATGCCCATGGATACGGCCATCCGAAGACCATGCAGTAGGGCCTTGTATTCGGCTGCGTTGTTAGAGTCTGTGTATAATATCTGGAGTACATACTGGACGATGTCTCCAGTGGGGGATGTTAACATGACTCCCGCTCCCAGCCCTGCCAACATTTTGGAGCCGTCAAAATACATAACCCAATTGGAATATGTGCCATACTCTTTAGGGAGTTCGGCCTCTGTCCATTCGGCGATGAAGTCGGCCAGTACTTGGGATTGATGGCTCATCATGGCTTGTATGTTATGTCAAATTGAAGTAGCTCTATGGCCCATTTGGCGATCCATCCCATGGCATCGCGGTTGTTTATTATGTCATTGAGTGGGACCTCAGAAGCCACCGTGATTGAACACTCCTGGAAGTAGTGTCGTAGCTTGCGGGATGCCATGAAGACCGCGTATGCTATCTTTTGGTAGCGGGGGTACCGGGATTTGCATGGTGTGAGGACAGTTGATACGTAGTATACTGGTTTTTGGAGCGAAAATTTGTGTCCGTCTTGTTCTCATTCGATGATGATCACAGCGCTCATCACCTGATGTGTTGCTGATATGTATAACAACATGGGCTCGCCAGTGTTTGGTGCGGCCAGGATTGGGTTGCTTGCTAGGAGGGCCTTTATTTCCTCCAGTACGGCAGTCGTCGCGTCTGTCCATTGGAAGTTATTAGTGCACCATAAGAGGTGATAGAGTGGTAGTGCCTTTTCTCCTAATTTGTAGATAAAGCGGCTTAGCGCCGCTACACATCCAGCTAGCTTTTGGACCTGTTTGAGGTCTGTTGGCGTAGCCAACTGTGACAGAGCTTGGATTTTAGCTAGATTTGCTTGGATTCCTCTATTGGAAACGATGAAGCCCAGTAGTTTTCCAGCGGGGACGCCGAAGACACACTTTTCCGGGTTGAGCTTACTGTCATACGCCCGGAGGTTGTCGAATATAAGACGTAAGTCGTCTATTAGTGTTTCGATGTGCCTAGTTTTGATGATGACGTCATCGATGTAAGCTGCTACCGTTTTGCCGATCTGTTTCTCAAGGCATGTTTGAATCATGTGTTGGTATGTGGCGCCGGCGTTCTTGAGCCCAAAGGGCATGGTATTGAAGCGGAATGGCCCATATGGGGTGATAAATGCTGTTGCGGCTTGATCGGACTCCTTCATTTTGATTTGATGGTATCTGGAATATGCATCAAGGAAACACAGTGAGTCGTGTCCTGCGGTGGCATCGATGATTTGATCAATGCGGGGAGGGGGAAGGGATCCTTAGGGCAAGCATTGTTGAGGTCTTTGAAATCGACACACAGGCGCCAGGATTTGTCCTTCTTTGGTACCATCACCAGGTTTGCCAGCCAGTCTGGATGTTTGATTTCTCTAAAGAATCCGGCCTCGATGAGTTTGGCCAGCTCCTCCCCCATGGCTTGTCGCTTGGGTTCGGAAAAGCGCGGCAGTGTTTGCTTAACCGGTTTAAATCCCTTTAATATATTGAGGCTATGTTCGGCCAGCCCGCGTGGGATCCCTGGCATATTTGAAGGGTGCCAGGCGAATATGTCCCAGTTTTCGCGCAGGAATTGTCGTAGTGCGGTGTCAACTATTGGGTTCAGTTGAGCTCCGATAGATGATGTCTTCTTGGGGTCTATTGGGTGGACCTGGAATTTGACTATTTCTTCTGCTGGTTTGAAGGATGTGGATTTAGGGCGTTTGTCGAGGATCACATCGTCCATGTCCACCGTGGAGCATAGTGCGGTTAATTCTTCAGCCGCGAGGGCTTCGGATAGCGCCTCCAGGGCCAGGGATGCGGTTTTGTTTTCAGCGCGGAGTGCTATCTCCGGATCACTAACGAGCGTGATTATACCGTTTGGTCTGGGCATTTTGAGCTTCATATACCCATAATGGGGTATGGCATGAAAGCGTGTAAAAGCATCCCGCCCCAACAGGGCGTGATATCCGCTGCTGAAAGGGGCCACTTGGAAAGTTATTTCTTCAGACCAATAGTTCTTCGGCGTGCCGAATACTACATCAAGTGTGATTTTGCCCGCGCACCTCGCCTCCTGACTGGGAATAATTCCTCGGAAGGTTGTGTTACTTTGCTTGATGCGGCTCCTGTCTATTTCCATTTTATGGAGTGTGTCCTCATAAATGAGGTTTAGTCCACTGTCGCCGTCCATGAGGACCTTGGTAAGTCGAAACCCGTCCACGATGGGACTGAGGACTAACGCGGATGGCGATCGTACTGTTCTGTACTTTGGTTCGTCACCGGCGTTGAATGTTATACTTGTGTCGTTCCAGGGGTTTATTTCAGCAATTTGGCAGACCTCGGTGAGCTCGCGAAGCGTCCTTTTGCGCTTGTTGTTTGAAGCAAATGTCTCAAAGACCGTCAATACTCTTGAGTTATCGTCCTCTGGGGGATGTCGTTCTAGGTCATCCTTGATAAGGATGTCCTCGCCGCTCTTGGCTACCTGTCGTAGTATCCAACATGCTCTAAGGCTGTGGGTTGCCACGGTATCTGGTGTTGTATGTATTTTGCATGGGCCATCGAGCCACCCCATCAGAACGGTGACGTGCCACATAGCAGTTTTGTGTTTCTTGACTGTTGGACTGGGCGTGCCACGAGGGTGCACCCTTTTCGCATGTAGGGAGAGTTGAGTTGGGACTGACGGTTCCCAGCAAGTTGCCTGAGTTTTCCAGGCGCTCTCCATCGCGCTGTACTTTTGTACGATGGTTGCTAAGTCAGCGAATTTCAGTATGCGGCGGCGATTGATGGCGTTGAGGATTCCTTCGTCCGCGCAATTGTTGCAGAACGCTGATATTGCGTCCTCGTCATGGAAATCTTTTACCTTGTCTTTGACAAGGAGGAATCTGGCCCAGAAGTGGTGGACCGTTTCCTGAGGCTGTTGTTTTATGCTCATGAGAGCGTCTATGTCCGGGTGGGTGGGTGGAATTAAATCCGTACCCCGACCTGACCGATTATTCGGAGTCTAACGACCTTCCGGGCTTAACAGTCCGGGTTCTGGAATATCTTCTGATTGTTTCGGACCGCCGTCCGATGCTATGTTCAGAGGGCTGGTCGCATCCTTTCGCATGTGAGTATCCGGCTCTTCCTGATCGGCGATTCGAACATAGTCCATCTTCGGTATAGAAGAAGACTCGCTGTCCTGCTCCACGACTACCGCAATCTGATGGGTGACCGGTAGGGTCTTGATTTCTCCTTGATCGGTTTTATGCCCGATCTGATCGTAGTTTGTGGCTATTCCCAAACCGGCGATGCGATCTAGGAGTTCTTTCAAAGACGAAAACTCCGTCGGATCCATCTGCTCGGAGTGCTCGGAGTTGATGCGAAGGGTTTTTTTGATGGCCCGAGAGGTCACCATCAGCTCAACGGCCGAACGGGCGATCATGGTAAAGCCGCCCAGCAGGAGGGTTTGGCCTGGGGCCAGAGCTCCCCCGGAGGTGATGTTGTCTTTAAGGACAAGGCGAGCCATCGAGCCTTTAGCCGACGGCACAGTGGAACTCTCAATGAAAGCACAAAGGTCGGTGTCAAAACCGGCGGATCTCAGGTAGGGGGTCCCGAACTATGCGTCTAGGATCGATGGTAACAGGAGACGGGGGACACGATGTTTACCCAGGTTCGGGCCCTCTCTATGGAGGTAATACCCTACGTCCTTCTTGATTGATCTTGATGAATATGAGTATTACAAGAGTTGATCTACCATGAGATCGTAATGGCTAAACCCTAGAAGCCTAGCTTGTATGACTATGGTAATGCGTATATCCTTTCTGGACTACCCCCTCCGATTTATATAGACATCGGGGAGGGAATCTAGGGTTACATAGATTCGGTTACATAAGAAGGAATCTTCATAGTCGGTTCACCAAACTTGCCTTCCACGCCAAGGAGAGTCCAATCCAGACACATGTACAATCTTCGGCCTTCATGTCTTCACAGCCCATCAATCCGGCCCATGGATAGCAGGCCAGATGCCCGAGGACCCCTTAGTCCAGGACTCCCTCACAAGGATCTACACTACAAATGCATTGGTATCAATGAAATGGGTAGTATCTGTGGACTGAACTGTAGAATGCCAGAATAAGAGGGGGATAGCTAGTCCTATCGAAGACTACGCTTCTGGCAGCCTCCGTCTTGAAGCAGTAGAAGAGAGTAGCTGGTAAGTTAACCAAGTATCATCGCATAGCATAATCCTACCCGGCGATCCTCCCCTCGTCGCCCTGTGACAGAGCGATCACCGTGTTGTATCTAGCAGTTGGAAGGGTGTATTTTATTAAGTATCCGGTTTTAGTTGTCATAAGGTCAAGGTACAACTCCGGGTCATCCTTTTACCGAGGGACACGACTATTCGAACAGATAAACTTCCCAGTAGGGGTGCACCATGTTTCCCAACACACTCGATCCCCTTTGGCCGGACACACTTTCCTGGGTCATGCCCGGCCTCGAAAGATCAACACATCGCCGCCCCACCTAGGCACAACAGAGAGGTCAACACGCCAGTCTAAATCCTATAAGCGCAAGGGTCTGGGCCTATCGCCCATTGCACACCTGCACATTGCGTACGCGGCCGGTGAGCAGACCTAGCAACCTCCATTACAAATGAAGTTGCGTTACATGGTCCAACTCAACGCGTGCCACTTAGTCGCTGAAGTCAAGAAGGCTTCGGCTGATACCACAACGTCGAGTGCCCATAACTGTTCCCGCGTAGTTGGTTAGTGCATATAGGCTAGTGGATAGACTCAGATAAAATACCAAGATCTCGTTAAGCGTGTTAATTGATATAACCGCGAATGCCGACCAGGGCCAGGCCCACCTCTCACCTAGGTGGTCACAACCTGGCCTGTCGCTCTGCCACAAAGTAACAGTCTGGGCCGTTGGGAACCTAGGCCCACCACTACCTGGATGGAACCACCTACCTCTTCAGCCCACACATCTGAATCACTTGTGGGTACTCTACGAGCCGACCCGACTTTAGTCACCACATGTATCACATATTATGTATATAAGTACAAACCCGTGATCACCTCCCAAGTGATCACGACCCGATAGTATAGCATGGCAGACGAACAAGAATGTAGGGCCACTGATGGAATAACTAGCATCCTATACTAAGCATTTAGGATTGCAGGTAAAGGTAACAACAGTAGTAGCAAAGACAGGCTATGCATTAGAATAGGATTATCGGAAAGCAGTAACATGCTACTCTACTCTAATGCAGGCAGTAGAGAGAAGAATAGGCGATATTGGGTTGATCAGGGGGGGGGGGAGCTTGCGTGGTTGCCCTGGCAAGGAGGGGTCATCGTTGATGTAGTCGATGACGGGGGTATCGGTAGCGGTCTTTGTGTCTGCCGAAAAGAAGTAACGGAGGGGGAACACAATAAATAACAGAGCAATCAAAGCATCATAAAGCATAACATGGCATACATGGTGCTAGGGGTGACCTAACGCAGTACTAGATGCTACCGGCGAAGGGGGGAAACATCCGGGAAAGTATTCCTGATGTTTCGCGTTTTCGGACAGACTGACCGGAGGGGAAAAGTTGCATGTTCGTTATGCTAGGGACGTGTGGCGAACGAACGGACTGCGTATTCGGATTCGTCTCGTCGTTTTGAGCAACTCTCATGTACAAGGTATTTTTATCTAACATACGATTTATTTTATATTATTTTATAAAGAATTAATCATTTTATGGATTATTATTATTTAGTTGATTTAAAAAAGAATTAATGCGTCATCATGATGTCAGCATGACATCAGCGGTCAAAGTTGATCGTTGACCAGTCAAACTGACGCGTGGGTCCCATTCGTCATAGGCTCAGAGTAATTAAGCAAGGTTAATTGGTTTTAACTAAAAGATTAGATTAACTAATTTTAATTAGTTTAGTTAAATAGAAATAATTAAGTTAATTAATTATTTGATTGATTTTTCATTATATATTTATTTATTTCTTTTTTTTCTTTTTTTAATAAAAACTCTCTGGGGCTGGGCCTCATGTGTCCTTGTCACTGGGCCAAAGCGGGTTAACGGGCACGGGTGTAGTGGACGTGGGCGTGGGCGCCCGTCGGGGCTGGACCCAGGTGAAGTGGACGGAGGCCTGGGGCGCCGGCGGGCCGGGGCCGCTGCTAGCGGCGGCAGCGATGAGCGGAGCGTGAGGCCGACGGCGGCGCTGGGAGGAGGAGCCGAGTAGGCACAGGCGGAGGCGAGCGCTGTTGGCGGAGCAGCAGCAGCAGGAGGAGCAGGAGCTAGATAGCAGGTGCGGCAGCGATGGTGGGCTCGCCGGAGCGCCGGCGCACGTGGCAGAGGCCAGCGGCGGCGGAGCGAAGGCGGGCCGTGATATGCGAGGAGGGGGCGTGCGGGCAGGGGCGGCCGCGTGGAGGAGCAGCGGCGCTGGGGAAGCAGGGCGTGAGCAGGCGAGCTCGGTGCGGGAGCCGTGGTTGACGGCGGGCGCGAGCGCTGGTGGCTCAGGCACGACCCGATGCGAGTGAGCGCGCGTGGGTGCGCGGGCAGCAGGAGGAGGAGACGCACGGCGGGCGTGCCGTGTGGGCAAGCGCCGGCCGGAGGCAACGCCAAGCAGGGGGCGACGCGGACATAGCGCATCGGAAGCGGGGCGAGGCGAGGCGCTGTCGGGGGCGCAGGGGCGGGTGTTACGAACAAGCCCGCGGTGCAGGTGGCTGCGGCGAGGGCATGCACGAGCGCGCACGAGGCGCGGCGAGCACATCTACGGGGAGGACGACGAGCGTGGTGACCTGCGGGGAAAGAGGAGGGGAGGTAGTGATTCACCCCCGTTGCAGGGGTTTGGTTCGGCGAGGCGCGATGAAGCTACGTGAGGAGGAGGACAGGGACGAGCGAGGTCAAGGTGGCAGTGCTCTGGGGATGTGGATGTTGGTGCTCTAGCGGTCGATGGAGTCATGGTGGTGGTGATGGTCGATGAGGGTGACGGGGTCGAGCGGCGGGCGTCTGCGGTTTGTTTCCATCCCGATCCAGATCGGGATCGAGAGAGGAGGGAGACGAGGGAGTGAGAGGGGAGACCAGTGGGGGAAGTGTGGGTTACGGCTAGGGTTCGGTCGGGGGTATGTGTAGGCCGGGATGGGCCAGTGGGCCGAAACCCAGTGAGAGGGGGGGCTATTACTATCCTTTTGTTTTTGTTTTGATTTTCCTCTTTTATTTATTTTTCCTTCAATGTTTCTTTCAAATTTTAACTTAGTTCAATTTTTAAAATTTCAAAACAGCACCTAAATTTAGTATGTCAAATATACCACCGCCACATTAATTTGCTACCCAAGCTAAAATAGTTTCGTAATTATTTAATATTTAAAATTATTTAAATAATAGTTTTCGCTACAGTTTTGTTCAGTTTATAGTATTTTAAACATTTTATAAAGGTGTGGCTTCCCCACCATAATTACCTATGCAATATTTGGTTCACTCCGAACATTTTAGTTTTAATATTTGAAATTTTTTATTGTTTGCTTGAATTTGAATTTGAATCACTTTCGAACTAACACGAGATTAGCAACAGTAATCGAAGTGACGTGGCATCATTAGCAGAGAATTACTGTAGCTTAATTATCTGGGCCTCACAGTTCTCCTCCACTACAAGAAATCTCGTCCCGAGATTTAAGAGGTGGAAAACAGGGGAAAGGTCTGGTTACGAAATTCTAACGAATCTTCTCGGTCTTGGTTGCTCTTCTCGAAGAGGTCGATCCATAGCGTTGATGTCTCCATTCCTATGCATCAATGCATCATGATGAAGTTGTCGTCCTTCCTTCAGGATCTTCATCGTACTTACGAAAGGATAAGAGGGGGAAATCTCTATAAGGACGGATTCTATCAAATTGAGCATCGGACGGTTTACTCAGGGTAAGAAGCATAAGTATCTCTCGAATTGTAACTTAAAAAGACATCGCGAGCAAAGTAAGAAGGTACCATGAGAAGTTTCAAACGGATAGGAAATTGGTCGATGTCTGAAACAAAGTGTGATAGTGTCGGCGTTCTGGGAATGGGGGTCCCCATACTTGCCTGCCTGTGGCCCACAGCGTGGCTTTGCTGGCAGGCCTATACGGCCCATCTTCATCAACAAGGAATCAAGACCCTCGCGAGGGGCTAAGTCTCGCGAGGCGGACTACACAGGACCTCCTCAGGAGCAGCCTCATCAGGCCGGCCCGTGAGGGGCTGAGAGTTCAAAGTCGGGCAAACCTCATGAGGTTTCTCGTGACGTAAGCCATGACAATCGAGGCTAGGCGGGCGCCAGCGCGCGTAGCGTCCTTGTTTCCTCTTTAGTGCTAAGTGGGCAAGCGCAAGCGCGGAGTACCGAGGCATCAAGCAAAGGTTTCCATATTGGTGCAACGAGACCAAGACCAGAAGGGCGGTAAGACGGAGGTCACCATGGAGCCCAAGACGGCGTCACAACCAGAACCTTTGGCAGGTGAAGACCACCTTTTGTCAGGATAGCTTGTACTAGCTGTCCCCTTTCAAATTGGCCGTTGTTGGCTCCCTTCCCGCCCAATATTTGGGGAGAGGACCAGGGCCGATATAAATAGAGCTAGCCACCACCGTAGCTAGAGAGAGAGGGACGGGTCAAGAACAGAACCCTAGACCGCATCCTCACACACAAGAACACCTCAACCTCGGGAGGCTGTTCTTCCCCTTGTACTATTCATCCTCAGCCCAAGAGGCAATCCACCACCACCACACTGGAGTAGGGTATTACAACACAACGGTGGCCCGAACCAGTATAAATCTTGTGTCCTTTGTGTTGCGAGTTCGTCGAGTTAGTTCGTGATAAGTAGGCTAAGTTAGGACGCGGATCGATAGGGGGGGAGTTCTTCACGCGCACCCTAGTGTTCGAACCTTAAGGGTTTTGTCGGAACCCGTGATCCGACATTTGGCGCGCCAGGTAAGGGTGCACCGGAGCTTCTTCCCCACCAGATGATCCGCCGATGCTCCATGGTTCCAATGTCTGGTGACCCGAGGGCTGACGACGACCGATGGGCAGCCTGGCCCGCCCGGGCGGCGCCGCCTGCCCAGGAAGACCTCAACCCCGCGTCTCAGGCGGCTGATACGTCTCCAATGTATCTATAATTTTTGATTGCTTCATGCTATTATATTATCTATTTTGGATGTTAATGGGCTTTATTTTACACTTTTATATAATTTTTGGGACTAACCTACTAACCGGAGGCCCCGCCCAAATTGCTGTTTTTTGCCTATTTTAGGGTTTCAAAGAAAAGGAATATCAAATGGAGTCCAAACGGAATGAAACCTTCGGGAACGTGATTTTCTCAACAAACGCGATCCAGGAGACTTGGAGTGGCCGTCAAGAAACAAGGGAGGAAGGCACGAGGCAGGGGGGCGCGCCTACCTCCCTGGGCGCGCCCTCGACCCTCGTGGGCCCTCCGTTGCTCCACCGACATACTTCTTCCTCCTATATATATATATCCACGTACCCCCAAACATCCAGGAGCACCATGAAAACCTAATTCCACCACCGCAACCTTCTGTACTCGAGAGATCCCATCTCGGGGCCTTTTCCGGAGCTCCAACGAAGCGGGCATTGATCACAGAGGGCCTCTACATCAACTCCATGGCCTCTCCGGTGATGTGTGAGTTGTTTACTTCAGACCTACGGGTCCATAGTCTTTAGCTAGATGGCTTCTTCTCTCTCTTTGATCTCAATACAAAGTTCTCCCTGATTCTCTTGGAGATGTATTCGATGTAATCTTCTTTTGCGGTGTGTTTGTCGAGATCCGATGAATTGTGGGTTTATGATCCAGATTATCTATGAACAATATTTGATTCTCCTCCGAATTCTTTTATGTATGATTGGTTTATCTTTGAAAGTCTCTTCGAATTATCAGTTTGGTTTGTCCTACTAGATTGATCTTTCTTGCAAAGGGAGAAGTGCTTAGCTTTGTGCTCGATTCCAGTGACAGAAAGGGAACTGACACGTATTGTATTGTTGCCATCGAGGATAAAAAGATGGGTTTTATATCATATTGCATGAGTTTATCCCTCTACATCATGTCATCTTCCTTAAAGCATTACTCTGTTCTTATGAACTTAATACTCTAGATGCATGCTGGATAGCGGTCGATGTGTGGAGTAATAGTAGTAGATGTAGAATCGTTTCGGTCTACTTATCTCAGACGTGATGCCTATATACATGATCATACCTAGATATTCTCATAACTATGCTCAATTCTATCAATTGCTCGATAGTAATTCGTTCACCCACCGTAATACTTATGCTCTTGAGAGAAGCCACTAGTGAAACCTATGGCCCTCGGGTCTATCTTCCATCATATTAATCTTCCAATACTTAGTTATTTCCTTTGCCTTTTATTTTACTTTGCATCTTTATCATAAAAATACCAAAAATATTATCTTATCATATCTATCAGATCTCACTCTCGTAAGTGACCATGAAGGGCTTGATAACCCCTTTATCACGTTGGTTGCGAGGTCCTTATTTGTTTGTGTAGGTGTGTGGGACTTGAGCGTGATCTCCTACTGGATTGATACCTTGGTTCTCAAAAAATGAGGGAAATACTTACGCTACTTTGCTACATCACCCTTTCCTCTTCAAGGGAAAACCAACGCAGTGGTCAAGAGGTAGCAAGAAGGATTTCTGGCGCCGTTGCCGGGGAGATTCGTGCCAAGTCAAGTCAAGATTTGACTCCAACAACGAGTCATTTTTGGCGCCATTACCAAGTACCCATCACAAACTCTTATCCCTCGCATTACGTTATTTGCCATTTGCCTCTCGTTTTCCTCTCCCGCACTTCACCGTTGCCGTTTTATTCGCCCTCTCTCCCTCTCTCCCTCTCTCTCTGTTCCCCTTCTCTTTTTCTATTTGCCTTTTTGCCCGTTTCTTGTTTGCTTGTGTGTTGGATTGCTTGCTTGTCATGATGGCTCAAGATAATAATAAATTGTGTGACTTTACCATACCAACAACAATGATTTTCTTATATCATGATAAATGTTTATTATTCATGCTAGAATTGTATTAACCGGAAACATAATACATGTGTGAATACATAGACAAACAGAGTGTCACTAGTATGCCTCTACTTGACTAGCTCATTAATCAAAGATGGTTATGTTTCCTAACCATAGACAAAGTAATTGTTATTTGATTAATGGGATCACATCATTGGTTGAATGATCTGATTGACATGACCCATTCCATTAGCTTAGCACCCGATCGTTTAGTATGTTGTTATTGCTTTCTTCATGACTTATACATGTTCCTATGACTATGAGATTATGCAACTCCCGTTTACCGGAGGAACACTTTGGGTGCTACCAAACGTCACAACGTAACTGGGTGATTATAAAGGAGCATTACAGGTGTCTCCAAAGGTAGATGTTGGGTTGGCGTATTTCGAGATTAGGATTTGTCACTCCGATTGTCGGAGAGGTATCTCTGGGCCCTCTCGGTAATACACATCACATAAGCCTTGCAAGCATTACAACTAATATGTTAGTTGTGAGATGATGTATTACGGAACGAGTAAAGAGACTTGCCGGTAATGAGATTGAACTAGGTATTGGATACTGACGATCGAATCTTGGGCAAGTAACATACCGATGACAAAGGGAACAACGTATGTTGTTATGCGGTCTGACCGATAAAGATCTTCGTAGAATATGTAGGAGCCAATGTGGGCATCCAGGTCCCGCTATTGGTTATTGACCGGAGACGTGTCTCGGTCATGTCTACATTGTTCTCGAACCGTAGGGTCCGCACGCTTAAAGTTACGATGACAGTTATTATGAGTTTATGCATTTTGATGTACCGAAGTTAGTTCGGAGTCCCGGATGTGATCACGGACATGACGAGGAGTCTCGGAATGGTCGAGACATAAAGATTGATATATTGGATGACTATATTCGGACACCGGAAGGGTTCCGGAGAAGTTCCGGATAAAACCGGAGTACCGGAGGGGTTACCGGAACCCCCCGGGGGCTTAATGGGCCTTATGGGCCTAATGTGGAGAAGAGGAAGGGGCTGCCAGGGCAGGCCGCGCGCCCCCTCTCCCCCTAGTCCGAATTGGACAAGGAGGGAGGGGTGGCGCCCCCCCTTTCCTATTCTCCCTCCACCTCTCCTAGTTGGACAAGGAGCGGGGAGGGGAGTCCTACTCCCGGTAGGAGTAGGACTCCTCCTGCGCCCTCCTCTAGGCCGGCGCACCACCCCCCCTTGGATCCTTTATATACGGAGGCAAGGGGGCACCCTAGAACACACAAGTTGATCCTCGTGATCGTTCCTTAGCCGTGTGCGGTGCCCCCTGCCACCATATTCCACCTCGGTCATATCGTTGTAGTGCTTAGGCGAAGCCCTGCGTCGGTAGAATATCATCATCGTCACCACGCCGTTGTGCTGACGGAACTCATCCCCGAAGCTTTGCTGGATCGGAGCCCGGGGAGCGTCATCGAGCTGTACGTGTGCTAAGAACTCGGAGGTGCCGAAGTAACGGTGCTTGGATCGGTCGGATCGGGAAGAAGACGTACGACTACTTCCTCTACGTTGTGTCAACACTTCCGTTGCGATCTACAAGGGTACGTAGATCATACTCTCCCCTCTCGTTGCTATGCATCACCATGATCTTGCGTGTGCGTAGGAAATTTTTTGAAATTACTGCGTTCCCCAACAGATGCCGCTACCCATCTGAATAGCTTAGTTGATTTGTGTGATATGCAAAAGAAGAAAGATGTGGATAATGATATTGTTAAATTGAAGCTACTTCCGTTTTCGCCTTTGCCTAAAAATAGTATTGATTCATGGAATAAGTGCAAAGATGCTTTTATCTCTAAGTATTTTCCTCCCACTAAGATCATCTCTCTTAGAAATATTATGAATTTTAAGCAACTTGATCATGAACATGTTGCACAATCTTGGGAGAGGATGAAATTAATGATACGTAATTGCCCTACACATGGTTTGAATCTTTGGATGATTATACAAAACTTTTATGCCGGATAGAACTTTGCTTCTAGAAATATTTTAGATTCAGCCGCGGGAGGCACTTTTATGGAAATCACTTTAGGAGAAGCTACTAAACTCCTAGATAATATTTTGGTTAATTATTCTCAATGGCACACCGAAAGATCTACTAATAAAAAAGTGCGTGCAATTGAAGAGATTAATGTTTTGAGTGGAAAGATGGATGAACTTATGAAATTGTTTGCTAATAAGAGTGCTCCTACTGATCCTAATGATATGCCTTTGTCCACTTTTATTGAGAATAATAATGAATCTATGGATATGAATTTTGTTGGTAGGAACAATTTTGGTAATAACGTGTATAGAGGTAATTTTAATCCTAGGCCGTTTCCTAGTAATTCCTCTAATAATTATGGTAATTCCTACAACAATTCTTATGGAAATTATAATAATATGCCCTCTGATTTTGAATCTAATATTAAATAATTTATTACTTTGCAAAAGAGTTTCAATGCTTTGATTGAAGAAAAATTCCTTAAGATTGATGAGTTGGCTAGTAACGTTGATAGAATTTCTCTTGATGTTGATTCTTTGAAACTTAGATCTATTCCACCTAAGCATGATATCAATGTGTCTCTCAAATCCATGAGAATTTCCATTGATGAGTGCAAAGAAAGAACCGCTAGGATGCGTGCTAAGAAAGATTGTTTTGTGAAAGCGTGTTCTTCTAGTTTTCATGATAATAAGGATGAAGATCTAAAAGTTATTGATGTGCCTCCTATTAAATCTTTGTTTTGCAATATGAATCTTGATAATTATGGGGCTGAATATGAGCCACCTTTACCTAGAAGGCGTTCCAAAAATTCGGAGTCTTTAGATCTTGATGCTAAAATTGTTAATAGTGGGATTGAAGAGGTTAAAACTTTAGATATCAATGAACCCACTATTTTGGATTTCAAGGAATTTAATTATGATAATTGATCTTTGATAGATTGTATTTCCTTGTTGCAATCCGTGCTAAATTCTCCTCATGCTTATAGTCAAAATAAAGCTTTTACTGAACATATCGTTGATGCTTTGATGCAATCTTATGAAGAAAAACTTGAGTTGGAATTTTCTATCCCTAGAAATCTTTATGATGAGTGGGAACCTACAATAAAAATTAAAATTAAAGATCATTTGTGCTATGCCTTGTGTGATTTGGGTGCTAGTGTTTCCACGATTCCAAAAACTATGTGTGATTTGCTTGGTTTCTGTGATTTTGATGATTGTTCTTTAAACTTGCACCTTGCGGATTACACTATTAAGAAACCTATGGGAAGAATTAATGATGTTCTTATTGTTGCAAAGAGGAACTATGTGCCCGTAGATTTCATTGTTCTTGATATAGATTGCAATCCTTCATGTCCTATTATTCTTGGTAGACCTTTCCTTAGAATGACTGGTGCAATTATTGATATGAAGGAAGGGAATATCAAATTCCAATTTCCATTAAATAAAGGCATGGAACACTTTCCTAGAAAGAAAATTAAATTACCATATGAATCTATTATGAGAGCCACTTATGGATTGCCAACCAAAGATGGCAATACCTAGATCTATCTTCGCTTTTATGCCTAGCTAGGGGCGTTAAACGATAGCGCTTGTTGGGAGGCAACCCAATTTTATTTTTATTCCTTGCTTTTTGCTCCTGTTTAGTAATAAATAATTTATATAGCCTCTGTTTTGGTTGTGTTTTTTTGTGTTTAATTAGTGTTTGTGCCAAGTAGAACAGTTGGGAAGACTTGGGGAAAGTCTTTTTGATCTTGCTGTAAAAAACAGAAACTTTAGCGCTCACAAGAATCGCTGCCATTTTTATTTGGAAGGTGATATTTAGTGAATTCTTTTTGCAGATGATTAATAGATAAATTACTCACGTCCAGAAATTTATTTTAGAATTTTTGGGGTTCCAGAACTTGCGTTAGCTACAGATTACTACAGACTGTTCTGTTTTTGACAGATTCTTTTTTTTGTGTTGTTTGCTTATTTTGATGAATCTATGGCTAGTAAAAGAGTTTATAAACCATAGAGAAGTTGGAATACAGTAGGTTTAACACCAATATAAATAAAGAATGAGTTCATTACAGTACCTTGGAATGAGTTCATTACAGTACCTTGAAGTGGTCTTTTGTTTTCTTTCGCTAACGGAGCTCACGAGATTTTCTATTTTGAGTTTTGTGTTGTGAAGTTTTCAAGTTTGGGGTAAGATTTGATGGATTATGGAACAAGAGTGGCAGAGTCCTAAGATTGGGGATTGCTGGCACGTAATTTCGAGATTAGGATTTGTCACTCCGATTGTCGGAGAGGTATCTCTGGGCCCTCTCGGTAATACACATCACATAAGCCTTGCAAGCATTACATAATATGTTAGTTGTGAGATGATGTATTACGGAACGAGTAAAGAGACTTGCCGGTAACGAGATTGAACTAGGTATTGGATACCGATGATCGAATCTCGGGCAAGTAACATACCGATGACAAAGGGAACAACGTATGTTGTTATGCGGTCTGACCGATAAAGATCTTCGTAGAATATGTAGGAGCCAATTCGTAGAATATGTAGGAGCCAATATGGACACCGGAAGGGTTCCAGAGAAGTTTCGGATAAAACCGGAGTACCGGAGGGGTTACCGGAACCCCCTGGGGGGTTAATGGGCCTTATGGGCCTAATGTGGAGAAGAGGAAGGGGCTGCCAGGGCAGGCCGCGCGCCCCCTCTCCCCCTAGTCCGAATTGGACAAGGAGGGAGGGGCGGCGCCCCCCCTTTCCTATTCTCCCTCCACCTCTCCTAGTTGGACAAGGAACGGGGAGGGGAGTCCTACTCCCGGTAGGAGTAGGACTCCTCCTGCGCCCTCCTCTAGGCCGGCGCACCACCCCCCTTGGATCCTTTATATACGGAGGCAAGGGGGCACCCTAGAACACACAAGTTGATCCTCGTGATCGTTCCTTAGCCGTGTGCGGTGCCCCCTGCCACCATATTCCACCTCGGTCATATCGTTGTAGTGCTTAGGCGAAGCCCTGCGTCGGTAGAACATCATCATCATCACCACGCCGTTGTGCTGACGGAACTCATCCCTGAAGCTTTGCTGGATCGGAGCCCGGGGAGCGTCATCGAGCTGTACATGTGCTAAGAACTCGGAGGTGCCGGAGTAATGGTGCTTGGATCGGTCGGATCGGGAAGAAGACGTACGACTACTTCCTCTACGTTGTGTCAACACTTCCGTTGCGATCTACAAGGGTACGTAGATCATACTCTCCCCTCTCGTTGCTATGCATCACCATGATCTTGCGTGTGCGTAGGAATTTTTTTGAAATTACTGCGTTCCCCAACAGTGGTATCAGAGCCTAGGTTTTATGGTTTGATGTTATATGCACGAGTAGAACACAAGTGAGTTGTGGGCGATATAAGTCATACTGCCTACCAGCATGTCATACTTTGGTTCGGCGGTATTGTTGGATGAAGCGGCCCAGACCGACATTACGCGTACGCTTACGCGAGACCGGTTCTCCCGACGTGCTTTGCACAGAGGTGGCTTGTGGGTGACAGTTTCTCCAACTTTAGTTGAACCGAGTGTGGCTACGCCCGGTCCTTGCGAAGGTTAAAACGGAGTTAAATTGACAAACTATCGTTGTGGTTTTGATGCGTAGGTGAGATTGGTTCTTACTTAAGCCCGTAGCAGCCACGTAAAACTTGCAACAACAAAGTAGAGGACGTCTAACTTGTTTTTGCAGGGCATGTTGTGATGTGATATGGCCAAGACATGATGCTAAATTTTATTGTATGAGATGATCATGTTTTGTAACCGAGTTATCGGCAACTGGCAGGAGCCATATGGTTGTCGCTTTATTGTATGCAATGCAATCGCGATGTAATGCTTTACTTTATTGCTAAACGGTAGTGATAGTCGTGGAAGCATAAGATTGGCGAGACGACAACGATGCTACGATGGAGATCAAGGTGTCGCGCCGGTGACGATGGTGATCATGACGGTGCTTCGAAGATGGAGATCACAGGCACAAGATGATGATGGCCATATCATATCACTTATATTGATTGCATGTGATGTTTATCTTTTATGCATCTTATCTTGCTTTGATTGACGGTAGCATTATAAGATGATCTCTCACTAAATTATCAAGAAGTGTTCTCCCTGAGTATGCACCGTTGCGAAAGTTCTTCGTGCTGAGACACCACGTGATGATCGGGTGTGATAGGCTCTACGTTCAAATACAACGGGTGCAAAACAGTTGCACACGCGGAATACTCAGGTTATACTTGACGAGCCAAGCATATACAGATATGGCCTCGGAACACGGAGACCGAAAGGTCGAGCGTGAATCATATAGTAGATATGATCAACATAAAGATGTTTACCGATGAAACTACTCCATCTCACGTGATGATCGGACATGGTTTAGTTGATTTGGATCACGTGATCACTTAGAGGATTAGAGGGATGTCTATCTAAGTGGGAGTTCTTAAGTAATATGATTAATTGAACTTAAATTTATCATGAACTTAGTCCCTGATAGTATCTTGCTTGTTTATGTTGATTGTAGATAGATGGCTCGTGCTGTTGTTCCGTTGAATTTTAATGCGTTCCTTGAGAAAGCAAAGTTGAAAGATGATGGTAGCAATTACATGGACTGGGTCCGTAACTTGAGGATTATCCTCATTGCTGCACAGAAAAATTACGTCCTGGAAGCACCGCTGGGTGCCAGGCCTGCTGCAGGAGCAACGCCGGATGTTATGAACGTCTGGCAGAGCAAAGCTGATGACTACTCGATAGTTCAGTGTGCCATGCTTTACGGCTTAGAATCGGGACCTCAACGACGTTTTGAACGTCATGGAGCATATGAGATGTTCCAGGAGTTGAAGTTAATATTTCAAGCAAATGCCCGGATTGAGAGATACGAAGTCTCCAATAAGTTCTATAGCTGCAAGATGGAGGAGAACAGTTCTGTCAGTGAGCATATACTCAAAATGTCTGGGTATAATAATCACTTGATTCAGTTGGGAGTTAATCTTCCAGATGACTGCGTCATTGACAGAATTCTCCAATCACTGCCACCAAGCTACAAGAGCTTCGTGATGAACTATAATATGCAAGGGATGAATAAGACTATTCCCGAGCTCTTCGCGATGCTGAAAGCAGCGGAGGTAGAAATCAAGAAGGAGCATCAAGTGTTGATGGTCAACAAGACCACTAGTTTCAAGAAAAAGGGCAAAGGGAAGAAGAAGGGGAACTTCAAGAAGAACGGCAAGCAAGTTGCTGCTCAAGAGAAGAAACCCAAGTCTGGACCTAAGCCTGAAACTGAGTGCTTCTACTGCAAGTAGACTGGTCACTGGAAGCGGAACTGCCCCAAGTATTTGGCGGATAAGAAGGATGGCAAGGTGAACAAAGGTATATGTGATATACATGTTATTGATGTGTACCTTACTAATGCTCGCAGTAGCACCTGGGTATTTGATACTGGTTCTGTTGCTAATATTTGCAACTCGGAACAGGGACTACGGATTAAGCGAAGATTAGCTAAGGACGAGGTGACGATGCGCGTGGGAAACGGTTCCAAAGTCGATGTGATCGCGGTCGGCACGCTACCTCTACATCTACCTTCGGGATTAGTATTAGACCTAAATAATTGTTATTTGGTGCCAGCGTTGAGCATGAACATTATATCTGGATCTTGTTTAATGCGAGACGGTTATTCATTTAAATCAGAGAATAATGGTTATTCTATTTATATGAGTAATATCTTTTATGGTCATGCACCCTTGAAGAGTGGTCTATTCTTATTGAATCTCGAGAGTAGTGATACACATATTCATAATGTTGAAGCCAAAAGATGCAGAGTTGATAATGATAGTGCAACTTATTTGTGGCACTGCCGTTTAGGTCATATCGGTGTAAAGCGCATGAAGAAACTCCATACTGATGGGCTTTTGGAACCACTTGATTATGAATCGCTTGGTACTTGCGAACCGTGCCTCATGGGCAAGATGACTAAAACACCGTTCTTCGGTACTATGGAGAGAGCAACAGATTTGTTGGAAATCATACATACAGATGTATGTGGTCCGATGAATATTGAAGCTCGTGGAGGATATCGTTATTTTCTCACCTTCACAGATGATTTAAGCAGATACGGGTATATCTACTTAATGAAACATAAGTCTGAAACATTTGAAAAGTTCAAAGAATTTCAGAGTGAAGTGGAAAATCATCGTAACAAGAAAATAAAGTTTCTACGATCTGATCGTGGAGGAGAATATTTGAGTTACGAGTTTGGTGTACATTTGAAACAATGCGGAATAGTTTCGCAGCTCACGCCACCCGGAACACCACAGCGTAATGGTGTGTCCGAACGTCGTAATCGTACTTTACTAGATATGGTGCGATCTATGATGTCTCTTACTGATTTACCGCTATTGTTTTGGGGATACGCTCTAGAGACGGCCGCATTCACGTTAAATAGGGCACCATCAAAATCCGTTGAGACGACGCCTTATGAACTGTGGTTTGGCAAGAAACCAAAGTTGTCGTTTCTAAAAGTTTGGGGTTGCGATGCTTATGTGAAAAAACTTCAACCTGATAAGCTCGAACCCAAATCGGAGAAATGTGTCTTCATAGGATATCCAAAGGAGACTATTGGATACACCTTCTATCACAGATCCGAAGGCAAGACTTTTGTTGCTAAATTCGGGAACTTTCTGGAGAAGGAGTTTCTCTCGAAAGAAGTGAGTGGGAGGAAAGTAGAACTTGAAGAGGTAATTGTACCTGCTACCTTATTGGAAAGTAGTACATCACAAAAAACTGTTTCAGTGACACCTACACCAGTTAGTGAGGAAGCTAATGATGATGATCATGAAACTTTAGATCAAGATACTACTGAACCTCGTAGATCAACCAGAGTGAGATCCGCACCAGAGTGGTACGGTAATCCTGTTCTGGAAGTCATGCTACTAGATCATGATGAACCTACGAACTATGAAGAAGCGATGGTGAGCCCAGATTCCGCAAAGTGGCTTGAAGCCATGAAATCTGAGATGGGATCCATGTATGAGAACAAAGTATGGACTTTGGTTGACTTGCCTGATGATCGGCAAGCAATTGAGAATAAATGGATCTTCAAGAAGAAGACTGACGCTGACGGTAATATTACTGTCTACAAAGCTCGACTTGTCGCAAAAGGTTTTCGGCAAGTTCAAGGGATTGACTACGATGAGACCTTCTCACCCGTAGCGATGCTTAAGTCTGTCCGAATCATGTTAGCAATTGCCGCATTTTATGATTATGAAATTTGGCAGATGGATGTAAAAACTGCATTCCTGAATGGATTTCTGGAAGAAGAGTTGCATATGATGCAACCAGAAGGTTTTGTCGATCCAAAGGGAGCTAACAAAGTGTGCAAGCTCCAGCGATCCATTTATGGACTGGTGCAAGCCTCTCGGAGTTGGAATAAACGTTTTGATAGTGTGATCAAAGCATTTGGTTTTATACAGACTTTTGGAGAAGCCTGTATTTACAAGAAAGTGAGTGGGAGCTCTGTAGCATCTCTGATATTATATGTGGATGACATATTACTAATTGGAAATGATATAGAATTTCTGGATGGCATAAAGGGATACTTGAATAAGAGTTTTTCAATGAAAGACCTCGGTGAAGCTGCTTACATATTAGGCATTAAGATCTATAGAGATAGATCAAGATGCTTAATTGGACTTTCACAAAACACGTAGCTTGACAAAGTTTTGAAGAAGTTCAAAATGGATCAAGCAAAGAAAGGGTTCTTGCCTGTGTTACAAGGTGTGAAGTTGAGTAAGACTCAATGCCCGACCACTGCAGAAGATAGAGAGAATATGAAAGATGTTCCCTATGCTTCAGCCATAGGCTCTATCATGTATGCAATGCTGTGTACCAGACCTGATGTGTGCCTTGCCATAAGTTTAGCAGGGAGGTACCAAAGTAATCCAGGAATGGATCACTGGACAGCGGTCAAGAACATCCTGAAATACCTGAAAAGGACTAAGGATATGTTTCTCATATATGGAGGTGACAAAGAGCTCATCGTAAAAGGTTACGTTGATGCAAGCTTTGACACTGATCCGGACGATTCTAAATCGCAAACCGGATACGTGTTTACATTAAACGGTGGAGCTGTCAGTTGGTGCAGTTCTAAACAAAGCGTCGTAGCAGGATCTACATGTGAAGCGGAATACATAACTGCTTCAGAAGCAGCAAATGAAGGAGTCTGGATGAAGGAGTTCATATCCGATCTAGGTGTCATACCTAGTGCATCGGGTCCAATGAAAATCTTTTGTGACAATACTGGTGCAATTGCCTTGGCAAAGGAATCCAGATTTCACAAAAGAACCAAGCACATCAAAAGACGCTTCAATTCCATCCGGGATCTAGTCCAGGTGGGAGACATAGAAATTTGCAAGATACATACGGATCTGAATGTAGCAGACCTGTTGACTAAGCCTCTTCCACGAGCAAAACATGATCAGCACCAAGGCTCCATGGGTGTTAGAATCATTACTGTGTAATCTAGATTATTGACTCTAGTGCAAGTGGGAGACTGAAGGAAATATGCCCTAGAGGCAATAATAAAGTTATTATTTATTTCCTTATATCATGATAAATGTTTATTATTCATGCTAGAATTGTATTAACCGGAAACATAATACATGTGTGAATACATAGACAAACAGAGTGTCACTAGTATGCCTCTACTTGACTAGCTCATTAATCAAAGATGGTTATGTTTCCTAACCATAGACAAAGTAATTGTTATTTGATTAATGGGATCACATCATTGGTTGAATGATCTGATTGACATGACCCATTCCATTAGCTTAGCACCCGATCGTTTAGTATGTTGCTATTGCTTTCTTCATGACTTATACATGTTCCTATGACTATGAGATTATGCAACTCCCGTTTACCGGAGGAACACTTTGGGTGCTACCAAATGTCACAATGTAACTGGGTGATTATAAAGGAGCATTACAGGTGTCTCCAAAGGTAGATGTTGGGTTGGCGTATTTCGAGATTAGGATTTGTCACTCCGATTGCCGGAGAGGTATCTCTGGGCCCTCTCGGTAATACACATCACATAAGCCTTGCAAGCATTACAACTAATATGTTAGTTGTGAGATGATGTATTACGGAACGAGTAAAGAGACTTGCCGGTAACGAGATTGAACTAGGTATTGGATACCGACGATCGAATCTCGGGCAAGTAACATACCGATGACAAAGGGAACAACGTATGTTGTTATGCGGTCTGACCGATAAAGATCTTCGTAGAATATGTAGGAGCCAATGTGGGCATCCAGGTCCCGCTATTGGTTATTGACCGGAGACGTGTCTCGGTCATGTCTACATTGTTCTCGAACCGTAGGGTCCGCACGCTTAAAGTTACGATGACAGTTATTATGAGTTTATGCATTTTGATGTACCGAAGTTAGTTCGGAGTCCCGGATGTGATCACGGACATGACGAGGAGTCTCGGAATGGTCGAGACATAAAGATTGATATATTGGATGACTATATTCGGACACCGGAAGGGTTCCGGAGAAGTTCCGGATAAAACCGGAGTACCGGAGGGGTTACCGGAACCCCCCGGGGGCTTAATGGGCCTTATGGGCCTAATGTGGAGAAGAGGAAGGGGCTGCCAGGGCAGGCCGCGCGCCCCCTCTCCCCCTAGTCCGAATTGGACAAGGAGGGAGGGGTGGCGCCCCCCCTTTCCTATTCTCCCTCCACCTCTCCTAGTTGGACAAGGAGCGGGGAGGGGAGTCCTACTCCCGGTAGGAGTAGGACTCCTCCTGCGCCCTCCTCTAGGCCGGCGCACCACCCCCCCTTGGATCCTTTATATACGGAGGCAAGGGGGCACCCTAGAACACACAAGTTGATCCTCGTGATCGTTCCTTAGCCGTGTGCGGTGCCCCCTGCCACCATATTCCACCTCGGTCATATCGTTGTAGTGCTTAGGCGAAGCCCTGCGTCGGTAGAATATCATCATCGTCACCACGCCGTTGTGCTGACGGAACTCATCCCCGAAGCTTTGCTGGATCGGAGCCCGGGGAGCGTCATCGAGCTGTACGTGTGCTAAGAACTCGGAGGTGCCGAAGTAACGGTGCTTGGATCGGTCGGATCGGGAAGAAGACGTACGACTACTTCCTCTACGTTGTGTCAACACTTCCGTTGCGATCTACAAGGGTACGTAGATCATACTCTCCCCTCTCGTTGCTATGCATCACCATGATCTTGCGTGTGCGTAGGAAATTTTTTGAAATTACTGCGTTCCCCAACAGATGCCGCTACCCATCTGAATAGCTTAGTTGATTTGTGTGATATGCAAAAGAAGAAAGATGTGGATAATGATATTGTTAAATTGAAGCTACTTCCGTTTTCGCCTTTGCCTAAAAATAGTATTGATTCATGGAATAAGTGCAAAGATGCTTTTATCTCTAAGTATTTTCCTCCCACTAAGATCATCTCTCTTAGAAATATTATGAATTTTAAGCAACTTGATCATGAACATGTTGCACAATCTTGGGAGAGGATGAAATTAATGATACGTAATTGCCCTACACATGGTTTGAATCTTTGGATGATTATACAAAACTTTTATGCCGGATAGAACTTTGCTTCTAGAAATATTTTAGATTCAGCCGCGGGAGGCACTTTTATGGAAATCACTTTAGGAGAAGCTACTAAACTCCTAGATAATATTTTGGTTAATTATTCTCAATGGCACACCGAAAGATCTACTAATAAAAAAGTGCATGCAATTGAAGAGATTAATGTTTTGAGTGGAAAGATGGATGAACTTATGAAATTGTTTGCTAATAAGAGTGCTCCTACTGATCCTAATGATATGCCTTTGTCCACTTTATTGAGAATAATAATGAATCTATGGATATGAATTTTGTTGGTAGGAACAATTTTGGTAATAACGTGTATAGAGGTAATTTTAATCCTAGGCCGTTTCCTAGTAATTCCTCTAATAATTATGGTAATTCCTACAACAATTCTTATGGAAATTATAATAATATGCCCTCTGATTTTGAATCTAATATTAAATAATTTATTACTTTGCAAAAGAGTTTCAATGCTTTGATTGAAGAAAAATTCCTTAAGATTGATGAGTTGGCTAGCAATGTTGATAGAATTTCTCTTGATGTTGATTCTTTGAAACTTAGATCTATTCCACCTAAGCATGATATCAATGTGTCTCTCAAATCCATGAGAATTTCCATTGATGAGTGCAAAGAAAGAACCGCTAGGATGCGTGCTAAGAAAGATTGTTTTGTGAAAGCGTGTTCTTCTAGTTTTCATGATAATAAGGATGAAGATCTAAAAGTTATTGATGTGCCTCCTATTAAATCTTTGTTTTGCAATATGAATCTTGATAATTATGGGGCTGAATATGAGCCACCTTTACCTAGAAGGCGTTCCAAAAATTCGGAGTCTTTAGATCTTGATGCTAAAATTGTTAATAGTGGGATTGAAGAGGTTAAAACTTTAGATATCAATGAACCCACTATTTTGGATTTCAAGGAATTTAATTATGATAATTGATCTTTGATAGATTGTATTTCCTTGTTGCAATCTGTGCTAAATTCTCCTCATGCTTATAGTCAAAATAAAGCTTTTACTGAACATATCGTTGATGCTTTGATGCAATCTTATGAAGAAAAACTTGAGTTGGAATTTTCTATCCCTAGAAATCTTTATGATGAGTGGGAACCTACAATAAAAATTAAAATTAAAGATCATTTGTGCTATGCCTTGTGTGATTTGGGTGCTAGTGTTTCCACGATTCCAAAAACTATGTGTGATTTGCTTGGTTTCTGTGATTTTGATGATTGTTCTTTAAACTTGCACCTTGCGGATTACACTATTAAGAAACCTATGGGAAGAATTAATGATGTTCTTATTGTTGCAAAGAGGAACTATGTGCCCGTAGATTTCATTGTTCTTGATATAGATTGCAATCCTTCATGTCCTATTATTCTTGGTAGACCTTTCCTTAGAATGACTGGTGCAATTATTGATATGAAGGAAGGGAATATCAAATTCCAATTTCCATTAAATAAAGGCATGGAACACTTTCCTAGAAAGAAAATTAAATTACCATATGAATCTATTATGAGAGCCACTTATGGATTGCCAACCAGAGATGGCAATACCTAGATCTATCTTCGCTTTTATGCCTAGCTAGGGGCGTTAAACGATAGCGCTTGTTGGGAGGCAACCCAATTTTATTTTTATTCCTTGCTTTTTGCTCCTGTTTAGTAATAAATAATTTATATAGCCTCTGTTTTGGTTGTGTTTTTTTGTGTTTAATTAGTGTTTGTGCCAAGTAGAACAGTTGGGAAGACTTGGGGAAAGTCTTTTTGATCTTGCTGTAAAAAACAGAAACTTTAGCGCTCACGAGAATCGCTGCCATTTTTATTTGGAAGGTGATATTTAGTGAATTCTTTTTGCAGATGATTAATAGATAAATTACTCACGTCCAGAAATTTATTTTAGAATTTTTGGGGTTCCAGAACTTGCGTTAGCTACAGATTACTACAGACTGTTCTGTTTTTGACAGATTCTTTTTTTTGTGTTGTTTGCTTATTTTGATGAATCTATGGCTAGTAAAAGAGTTTATAAACCATAGAGAAGTTGGAATACAGTAGGTTTAACACCAATATAAATAAATAATGAGTTCATTACAGTACCTTGAAGTGGTGTTTTGTTTTCTTTCGCTAACGGAGCTCACGAGATTTTCTATTTTGAGTTTTCTGTTGTGAAGTTTTCAAGTTTTGGGTAAAGATTTGATGGATTATAGAACAAAGAGTGGCAGGAGCCTAAGATTGGGGATTCCCATGGCACCCCAAGGTAAAATTCAAGGACACCAAAAAGCCTAAGCTTGGGGATGCCCCGGAAGGCATCCCCTCTTTCGTCTTCGTCTATCGGTAACTTTACTTGGAGCTATATTTTTATTCACCACATGATATGTGTTTTGCTTGGAGCATATTGTATGATTTGAGTCTTTGCTTTTTAGTTTACCACAATCATCCTTTCTGTACACACCTTTTTAGAGAGACTCACATGAATTGAAATTTATTAGAATACTCTATGTGCTTCACTTATATCTTTTGAGCTATATAGTTTTTGCTCTAGTGCTTCACTTATATCTTTTAGCGCACGGTGGTGGATTTGTTTTATAGGAACTATTGTTTTCTCATGCTTCACTTATATTATTTTGAGAGTCCTTTAGAACAACATGGAAAAAATAAACAATTTCATATAAGTGCATTGAATACTATGAGAAGTTTGATACTTGATAATTGTTTTGAGATATGGAGATGGTGATATTAGAGTCATGCTAGTTGATTAGTTGTGAATTTGAGAAATACTTGTGTTGAAGTTTGTGATTCCCGTAGCATGCACGTATGGTGAACCGTTATGTGATGAAGTTGGAGCATGATTTATTTATTGATTGTCTTCCTTATGAGTGGCGGTCGGGGACGAGCGATAGTCTTTTCCTACTAATCTATCCCCCTAGGAGCATGCACGTAATACTTTGTTTCGATAACTAATAGATTTTTGCAATAAGTATGTGAGTTCTTTATGACTAATGTTGAGTCCATGGATTATATGCACTCTCACCCTTCCACCATTGCTAGCCTCTCTAGTATCGCGCAACTTTCACCGATACCATAAACCTACCATATACCTTCCTCAAAACAGCCACCATACCTACCTATTATGGCATTTCCATAGCCATTCTGAGATATATTGCCATGCAACTTTCCACCGTTCCGTTATTATGACACGCTTCATCATTGTCATATTGCTTGCATGATCATGTAGTTGACATCGTATTTGTGGCAAAGCCACCATTCATAATTCTTCATACATGTCACTCATGCATCATTGCACATCCTGGTACACATAGGAGGCATTCACATAGTCATATTTTGTTCTAAGTATTGATTTTTAATTCTTGAGTTGTAAGTAAATAAAGTGTGATGATCATCATTATTAGAGCATTGTCCCAATGAGGAAAGGATGATGGAGACTATGATTCCCCCACAATTCGGGATGAGACTCCGGACAAAAAAAGGAGAAAAGGCCAAAAAGGAAAAAAAAGAAGGCCCAAAAAATGAGAGAAAAAGAGAGAAGGGACAATGCTACTATCCTTTTTCCACACTTGTGCTTCAAAGTAGCACCATGATCTTCATGATAGAGAGTCTCCTATGTTATCACTTTCAAATACTAGTGGGAATTTTTCATTATAGAACTTGGCTTGTATATTCCAATGAAGGGCTTCCTCAAAATGCCCTAGGTCTCCATGAGCAAGCAAGTTGGATGCACACCCACTTAGTTTCTTTTGTTGAGCTTTCATATACTTATAGCTCTAGTGCACCCATTGCATGACAATCCATACTGACTTGCGTTGATATCTATTGATGGGCATCTCCATAGCCCGTTGATACGCCTAGTTGATGTGAGACTATCTTCTCCTTTTTGTCTTCTCCACAACCACCATTCTATTCCACCATAGTGCTATATCCATGGCTCACGCTCATATATTGCATGAAGATTGGAAAAGTTTCAGAACATCAAAAGTATGAAACAATTGCTTGGCTTGTCATCGGGGTTGTGCATGATTCAAATATTCTATGTGGTGAAGATAGAGCATAGCCATACTATATGATTTTGTAGGGATAACTTTCTTTGGCCATGTTATTTTGAGAAGACATAATTGATTAGTTAGTATTCTTGAAGTATTATTATCTTTATGTCAATATTAAACTTTCATATTGAATCTTTCGGATCTGAACATTCATGCCACAATAAAGAAAAATCACATTGAGAAATATGTTAGAAAGCTTTCCACATCAAAAATTCTTCTTTTATCATTTACCAACTCGAGGACGAGCAGGAATTAAGCTTTGGGATGCTTGATACGTCTCCAAGGTATCTATAATTTTTGATTGCTCCATGATATTATATTATCTATTTTGGATGTTAATGGGATTTATTTTACACTTTTATATCATTTTTGGGACTAACCTACTAACTAGAGGCCCAACCCAAATTGCTGTTTTTTGGCCTATTTTAGGGTTTCAAAGAAAAGGAATATCAAACGGAGTCCAAATAGAATGAAACCTTTGGGAACGTGATTTTCCCAACAAACGTGATCCACGAGACTTGGAGTGGCCGTCAAGAAACAAGGGAGGAAGGCACGAGGCAGGGGGCGCGCCTACCCCCCCGGGCGCGCCCTCCACCCTCGTGGGCCCTCCGTTGCTCCACCGACGTACTTCTTCGTCCTATATATATATCCACATACCCCCCAAACATCAAGGAGCACCATAAAAACCTAATTTCACCGCCGCAACCTTCTGTACTCGAGAGATCCCATCTTGGGGCCTTTTCCGAAGCTCTGCTGGTGGGGGCATTGATCACGGAGGGCCTCTACATCAACTCCGTGGCCTCTCCGGTGAAGTGTGAGTAGTTTACTTCAGACCTACGGGTCCATAGTTATTAGCTAGATGGCTTCTTCTCTCTCTTTGGATATCAATACAAAGTTCTCCTCGATTCTCTTGGAGATCTATTCGATGTAATCTTCTTTTGCGGTGTGTTTGTCGAGATCCGATGAATTGTGGGTTTATGATCCAGATTATCTATGAACAATATTTGATTCTCCTCTGAATTCTTTTATGTATTATTGGTTTATCTTTGCAAGTCTCTTCAAATTATCAGTTTGGTTTGGCCTACTAGATTGATCTTTCTTGCAAAGGGAGAAGTGCTTAGCTTTGGGTTCAATCTTGCGGTGCTCGATCCCAATGATAGAAAGGGAGCCGACACGTATTGTATTGTTGCCATCGAGGATAAAAAGATGGGGTTTATATCATATTGCATGAGTTTATCCCTCTACATCATGTCATCTTCCTTAAAGCATTACTCTGTTCTTATGAACTTAATACTCTAGATGCATGCTGGAGAGCGGTCGATGTGCGGAGTAATAGTAGTAGATGCAGAATCGTTTCGGTCTACTTGTCTCGGACGTGATGCCTATATACATGATCATACCTAGATATTCTCATAACTATGCTCAATTCTATCAATTGCTCGACAGTAATTCGTTCACCCACCGTAATACTTATGCTCTTGAGAGAAGCCACAAGTGAAATCTATGGCCCCTGGGTCTATCTTCCATCATATTAATCTTCCAATACTTAGTTATTTCCTTTGCCTTTTATTTTACTTTGCATCTTTATCATAAAAATACCAAAAATATTATCTTATCATATCTATCAGATATCACTCTTGTAAGTGATCGTGAAGGACTTGAAAACCCTTTATCGCGTTGGTTGTGAGGTTCTTATTTGTTTGTGTAGGTGCGTGGGACTTGAGCGTGATATCCTACTGGATTGATACCTTGGTTCTCAAAAACTGAGGGAAATACTTACGCTACTTTGCTGCATCACCCATTCCTCTTTAAGGGAAACCAACGGAGTGCTCAAGAGGTAGCAGCGGTCCGCGCCCCAAACACCGCGGGGCGTGGGCGGCGCGGCCACTCACCCTCTGCTCTTACCCCCCGACAGACGCGAGCCGCTGCAAGGACTGCCAGCCACACCGCGGCGACGGTGCCGCACACCAGGAGGGAGTAGGCGAACATGCGGGCCGCGCTTACAGTGGCACGGGAGCTGCTACGGTGCCGGATGATGGAGAGCGGCCGAGGTGCCCTGCTGGAACGCGTTGCCGAGCTCCTGGACGTGGCAGCCTCAGGAGCACCGCCTTTCTGCTACCAGCTCACGCCCCAGGCAGCGGCGGGATCCCACGGCGGGCCTCACCGCGCCCGTGTACCCCCAAGTGCGCCCGGGGGCTTCGTCGACATCAGCGCGGTCCACGGTGGAGGGCGTCCCCTCGCATCCGAGCCACCTCGGATGGGCGCGGGCACGAGCGACCTCGCACACAGCCTCATCGGAGCATCGCCCCACCATCCTCAAGACAGCGTGACAGGCCGAACGACATGGAGCGTGGGGCACTTCGGCGAGGTCTTCGGGGCAGCGGCCTAGAAGGCCTACATGCCCCACATGATGGATCAGGCGTACACGCCGGAGGACGACCCCAGCTCCTTCCTCATTCCAAGATGGGAGGAGGAGGCGTTAGGAGCTGAAGCCTTCCAGGAGCCGCCAGAGAGCCCCGCCGGCCGCGCCATCAACGAAAGATATAGGGTACCATTAATCCCTCAGGGGCAAGCTTACGCTAACCATGAGTCACAGATGAACCAGGTCACGGCGCCAAACGATGGTTCCGGCAAGGCAATGCCCACCCCGATAGGAGAGACCCGCTGGGGGTTGCGTGGAACGGGCCAGGAGCAAGGCCCCTCCCTGTGTCGCACGGAGCAAGGCAACGCCCGGAGGTAGGCCCTCTCCTGGGGTGGCATCGGCGACCTTTCCCCCGGCAGAGGACCCGTGGTCGCCGAGGGCGCCGCTGGCGTCCCCCTGCCCTCGTTAGTCCGTCCTGGTTTCCGGTCGTCCCAGCGGTGGTACGGGGTGGCGCAAGGTGGGGCCCTCGTCAGGCGATATGAAGTAAGGCTCACGCCTGTGAAGATCGCCACCTGTGACACTCTCACGTAATAATGAGTGGGGCTGTACACGCCCGGGAGCCTCAGGAGAGCCGCCCTCGGGCCTCGGGGGCTCCCTCCCACGCCCAGTGGCAGCACTTAGCTCCACGCTGGTGAGAAGATGTCGAAGACTAGACTAGGTGCCGGACGCGGCCATTTGCTTTGGATCTCTTTTCTGTAACCCTACCTTCTGGATTTAGATTTAAGTTGAAGTTGAATTTTATTTGATGCGCGCGGGGGGGGGGGGGTTGCCTTTTCTCGTTCGAGCTATTTCTCTTAGTTTAGTTCTTGCCTTATTTCGAAGTTCGCGCCAATCGCTCCCACCTTACGGGCCCCTCGCGAGCCGGGCTGGGCATGAAGCACACGAGCCACGCACGCGCCAAGCCATGGCTGGCGCTTTCTTATCACGCGGCCCCCTCGGGCGTGTCGACGAACTCCTCAGGGAGCTTCTCAAAACCCGCAATCTCTTGGGCCGGTTTTGGGCTTGTCCAAGCTAAGGTAAACCGCAACAACAACCTTGCCCTGGCATGCGTAAGCTCGTGAAGACGCGTACCCAATTTGACGCAGAAGGATAAAATCTATGATTGTTTACATGAGGGGCTCCCCCTCTCAAAATGCTCTTACAATCTTCCAGGGCCACGCCCAAGTTTCTACACGGTAAACGGTAGGGGAACGAGGGATCAGCCGGATATGTCGCTCGCCGCGTCCCCCATGTCACCTGTAGATGCACCGCTAGCGTTGCTGTCGCCATCGTTGGCATCGCCCACACCTTCACCCGCGCCGGCGTCACCGTCGTCAACCACGTCGCCTTCGTCTGCCACAACCACTACCCCATTGTCGTCAGAAGCGAAGGCCCTGACCAGTGCATCCACATTGTCTTCAACCCATCGCGCCAGGTCGTGCCGGATGGCTTCCGGTACAGGAGCAATGGCGGCGTCAAAATCGAAGTTGGCGTCGATGTTCCGGAGGTGGCTGAAGACGCGGGAGAACGCGCGCCCAAGCTGACTGCGACTCCTCTCCTCAACGAGTTGGCGAGCCCTCTCAGAATGGTTCTGCAGGCGCGTCACCACATCCCCAAAGAAGCGGAGGTGGCTGGCGTGGTCGTTTGCATGGGGATGAGGAGCATTCTCATTGCAGATATGGCCCAGGGCTGTGTTGGCCCTATTCCTGAGGTCCTCGAGCATGGGGGCGTGCACACGCTCCAACGTCTGCCGCTCGAGCACTTCATCCCTGTTCTGCCGCATGACGAACTCGGCATCGACGACCTGCTTTCGAAGAGAGAGCAGCTTGGCACGGGTGGAAGCTAGCTTAGCCTGTGCTGAGGACAGGGCTGATGTTGTGGCCTCCTCGCGCCGCTCCACCTCGACCAACCTGGACTTGAGGGCAGCAGTCCTACCAGCGACCCCAGCTTCCACAAGCTTCAGCTTCAGGTTGTGCCTGCTCTCGAGGTCAGCGTGAGCCTCGGCCACCCGGCGGTCGACCTCCTCCTGGGCCCTGACCTCGCGCGCACCAACGTCGTCCTCCGCCCGAGCAACCGGGTGCTCCCTCGTCTCCAGCCGTTCGTGTTCAAGGCTGCGCTCCACGGCTTCCAGCGCCAGCACCTCCTCGCGTTTCCAGATCTCTTCCTCCTCGGCAGGCGACCCCCTCAAAGACGCAAGGGCAGCCCTGCGCGCCTCCACCTGCTGATCCAAGATAGCGCTCCAGGCTTGGAGCTCCCACGCGCGTTTCTCCGCGGCCTTGCGACGGCAGTCAGCTTCACGAGCCTCCTCCAGAGCTTGGGAGTAGGCCTCACGGGAGGCTGCAAGGGAGGCCTCAGCCTTCGTGTTATCCAGCTCGCGCTAGTGGCGCCCGAGGTTGATGGCCACTTTCAGCTTGTGCCACTCCTCCGCCAACCGAAGGCCCTCGGTCTCAAGGCGCGCGTCGACACCCACAAGTTCTTCACTGAGTCGGTTCATCGCGCCCATCGCCTCCTGGAAGAGCTCCTGACGAACAACGCTCTGCCCACGCTCGAACTCGCGCACACGGCCCATCTCGCCCTCCGCTACAGGGGCTGTGGGCGACGCCGGACGGGGTGCGCCCCCTCTCAGCTGGAGGCTGGGGGCTGGCGCGACCCCAGGCGCCAGCCGGCCCTCGCGAGAGGCCCGAACTGAACGGGGCCCGCTGCTTGAAGAGGGCCCCAGGATCGAAGCCAGCCAGCTGCCGACCGTGACCAGGGGAGGAGCCCTTGGCACGCTTGCTGCGCTCCGAGCAAGGCCGTGAAGGAAGGATGGCGAAGGCACAAGCTCAAGGAGCCTTGATGATGGGCCAACTCATGCGGTTGACCCCGCGTCGTGGGCAGCGCATGAGCCTGCAGCGCTCGGGCTTGGCGGGTGCAATGGGACGAGAGGGAGCTACTTCTTAGGAGATTTTACGGCCTTGGCAGAAGGGGTCTTGAGGGGACAATCATCAAGAAGGAAAGCGGCACATAGAAGATCACCAAGATAAGGTACTTACTCGTCAACGGCGATATACTTCCTCCGTTTCAATGGCCCGAAGGTGCCACTGCCGTAGCTTGGGGACCCCTTTCTCTTGCAGAGTTCTGCGAAGTCCACGCACAGCCGGCCGAAGCACTGGACATGGAGGCCGACACGAGGCGCGGCTGGAGAAGTGCTCAAAGGGGCAGCCTCAGAAGTGCCATGCTGAGGAGAACCGACTGGCTCTACCTCGTAGTGACTTGCAGAGGCCTCAGGAGCCCCGGCCGCGGGAGACGCGGGCTGCATTGCCCCTTCAACCGCCGCCCTAGGGCAAGAGTCACGAGACCCCGAGGTCGACGCTTTAGAAGCCCTGGGTGGCATCAACACCTCGGCACCTTCACTATCGGCCCCCAACGGTGTATGCCCCCTACACCAACACTTGGGGCGAGCTCTGCGCCAGCGTCGAGGAAAGGAACCACGACTATGGGGTTCTCGCGGGCCCCACGAGGCCAGCAGGGCGCAACCCCCACTTGTCGAAGGAGGGCATCTGCTCCGTGAAGGACATCTTGTTCAAGCAGCGGTACAAAACACAACTCTTCCTTGGCAAGTCGTCCGGCAACGGGACGCCCGTCAGGCCTCATGGGGGAGCTTAGACTCCTGGAGTCTCATGTGGTCCTGGCTGCTGAGCAAGGCCCACATCGGCCGGGAGTGGTGCTGAAGCGGAGCAATTCGGCGCCAGACGAACTCCCTCACCACCATAGGCGCAGTCACGCCAAGGTCTTTGAGCCATCTCAACCTCAGCCAGACGGGGACAAGGCGTGGATCGGCGAGCCTCCGGTGGCACCAACCGGAGTTAGGAATGGCGGGCTCACATGAAGAATAGAGCAGGGGGCTAAGCACTCCAGCGTCAACAAACACCCACCGTGTCCGGAACCCGCTCACGGATGGTGGAAGCTCAAAGTCAATCCCGTCGCCGCCACGGCCTGAAAGCTCAGGCACCTGGAGCTCTGCTTAGGATCAATCAGGTGCAGCGAGAAGAAGTGGCGGAAAAGAGCCACGGAAGGAGCAATGCCGACCATGGCCTTGCAAATGAAGGCGAAGACGGCAAGCAGGGTCACGGATTGGGGATCAAGGTGCAGCATGTGGATCTGATAATGGGAAAGCACTGCGCCGAGGAAGGGGGAGAAAGGAGGGACCAAGCCGGCCCAGAGGGCGTCGATGAAGAGGGGGACCTCAATGGACGTCCGGTCAATGCGAGCACGGGAAGCAGGCTAGGCCACCGTCTCTCCCCACTCGTTGAAGCCGGATGCGAGCATGGGATGCACCTTGCCCATGGCCTCATCGTTGAGCACCCGCGATCGGCCTACTGCGGGCTCGGCGGCCGGGGGCGCACTAGCCGAAGACAAAGGCTTCTTCCCTTTATCCGCTTGCATCGGCGCCATGACGATGGGGCGAGCAGAGCTAAGGTCAGATTGGAAAGAGGAGCAGAGTCTGGGGAAGCAGAGGAATTGGAGGAGAATGGTGCAAGTGATGGAAGAATAACCGTGTAGACCACGGTGGCCGTTTAGCCAGGCGGGTATCAAGGCAGCGTGGGGAAGCAGAGACACCCACGTCCAATCAACCGCCACATGTTGACCAAGGCCGCGGGCTGTTGGGGCCCACGGCGCTCCGCACTTGACCCTTGGCTTCGCCTCGAAGTCAAGCCCAAGCACGCCTTGGGCCCGGGGGCTACTATCGGCGTTCTGGGAACGGGGGTCACCAGACTTGCCTGCCTGCGGCCCACGGCGTGGCTTTGCTGGCAGGCCTATACGACCCATCTTCATCAACAAGGAATCAAGACCATCGCGAGGGGCTACGCCTCGCGAGGTGGACGACACATGCCCTCCTCAAGAGCAGCCTCATCAGGCCGGCTCGTGAGGGGCGGAGAGTTCAAAGTCTTGCAAACCTCGCGAGGTTTCTCGTGACGTAAGCCATGACAATCGAGGCCAGGAGAGCGCCAGCGCACGTAGCGTCCTTGTTTCCTCTTTAGTGCTAAGGGGGCAAGCGCAGGCGCGGAGTACCGATGCATCAAGCAATGCTTTCCATATTGGTGCAACGAGACCAAGAGCAGAAGGACGGCAAGATGTTGGTCACCATGGAGCCCAGGACGGCGTTACCACCAGAACCTTTAGCAGGCGAAGACCAACTTTTGTGAGGATAGCTTGTACTAGTTGTCCCCTTTCAAATTGGCCATTGTTGGCTCCCTTCCCACTCAATATTTGGGGAGAGGACCAGGGCCTCTATAAATAGAGCTAGCCACCACCGTAACTAGAGAGAGAGAGAGGGATGGGTCAAGAACAGAACCCTAGACCGCATCCTCACACACAAGAATACCTCAACCTCAGGAGGCTCTTCTTCCCCTTGTACTGTTCATCCTCAGCCCAAGAGGCAATCCACCACCACCACACTGGAGTAGGGTATTACACCACAATGGTGGCCCGAACCAGTATAAATCTTGTGTCCTTTGTGTTGCGAGTTCACCGAGTTAGTTCATGAGATCTAGGCTAAGTTAGGATGCATATCGATAGGGGGGAGATCTTCGCGCGCACCCCAGCATTTGAACCTTAAGGGTTTTGCCGGAACCCGTGATCCGACAGATAGGGGTCCAGAGCAACGAGATTAAGTATTGCATCTGTTACCAGAATAGATCACTAGGTAGGTGGCCCGTGAATTACATACGAGGCCACACGCGAGGAATAACTTGGGAAATCGGTGGGTGTGCAGGAGAGTCAGGTTTCGATCCCGTGGAACTCTGGGTTATGGGCCCACCATGTGGGTTAAAAGTAGAAAGGGCGGTGATATTTAGCACAGTCATGATAACAAGGCATGTCAGAGGATAGCCTATCAATTATGCCAGCAACGTCGGTACCAAGGGAAACGGACAAAGAGAACCATCTTCCTGCTTGTTGAACGAGGCGGTCCAATAGGTAAAGTTCTCATCCATTGGTGGCTACCAGAATGTTATCCACAATATTAACAGGGTCTTGCTGATAGAATTATACACCAAGGTGTTTACATAAGCAGGAGAATATTACTGCTTAGATCATATAGATCACAAGAAAGGTTAAACCAAACATGGAAAGTAAAATGTGATTATTAGATTAAACAGAACAATCGAAAGGAAAATGTGTTTAAACACATATTTTAGGGGTATATCCTTCCCAAGGACAAGCAGAGCATGATATCTTTGACAGGATAAAAGTAGAAACCCATTTAGGTAAGGGAGAGGAATTTCATGACATTACCCATACAACGGTGTTTGGATAATTGATCAAGAAAAAATTAGAATTGCACTTAAAATGTTCTTGTTGATGAACGGAGTACCACAGACATGCTTCGAGATAGCATCGACATGGTCTTCAAGCAAAGATAGGACTTTGGGTACACAAAGGATCCATCAGGAACACTTACAGAATAAGACTTACAATTTCTTCATGAAAGAATGGATAACCATGCTAATAAGGAAACTATAACAGTAGGTCCTCCGACCATGTGTGCTAGGCATGACATCACCTTACTGGATCAAAAGAAAAGACCAGTGTTATAATTCTTGGTAATATGTTCCAACCATCTTATCTGACCGAGATTCAGATCTGATTGGTGTCAGGATACCTCAGACTCGGGATGCCTGAGAAGAAAAAAGGGTGCAACTCAAATTGACGAGATGACATTGTAGGATTCTCGGGAAATTAACTATGTAAGCGAGTTCTGGAACAAAAGTTCATCATTAAACCAAGGAGAGAATGAGGAGGTGGCTGATGAACTCACCGACAATCCATCGAGATTTCCAAAAGATGGATTTCCACCATTATGTGAACAAGGAGATAACAATTGTCCTAACAAATGTTATAATGATGTATGCTTGAGGAAAAACATACACAATTAGACATTGGTTGAAAGGAGCGCCCGAAGTATGGGTTTTGATAGCATGACCAGTGTTAGAATGGTGATTCAATAACCAATAGTCTAAGAATGAACGGTCGCCCATTAACTTCAAAGCAATAGGGTTGCTAGAAGTTTTGAATCCACACATCATTGGTCAATTGTTGGTATCCAGGTTACAAACAACACGGGGACCAAGGAATGATGGGAAATGGTGGGAAGTATTACTTGTACCAGGAATTTCTTAACCGGTGATGAAATTCCCATGACATTCTTGATGTAAAAGATGGTTATACTCCAAGGTAGAACATAACATAAGGTAGATAGAAGGGAACTCAAGGTACTACACAAAACACGAACAAGTTTGTGTTGGAGGGAAGGCAATAACGTTGTCGATGGTAATGCAAACCATCGGGAGGCAAGGATGGTATTCCTCATCAAGAGTTCGATAGATATATTGGAAGAGCTCAGAATGTTGATGATGATCATGACTCATTTGTCGAGAGAGTTCATGAAGATGTAATCGATCGGCGATGACATCAAGTCAAATGAATGATGAAGCGAAAGGTTATCGGAACCAAGGGCACGACAAAAACTCAAACTCAAGCTTGCCTTTCAAGTTGAATGATATGACGAGGAAGATCAACGTAAGCTTAGCTCATCGTCGAAAGCTGTGCTCCGGGAATAAGGACCAGGAAGTATAGTTAAAATCATCATGATAATGATATAGCTAAACAGGAAAGGAATGGAGTGATCGGCTTCAAACTCGTAAGCAAAGAAGATTACTAAGAGTTCCTGAATTGTAGTACGGAAACGTTTCAGTTATCGGTGTCCTTGAGTGTTTAACTACTCAGAACATGTGGAAAATCTAGAATCGGTGAGAAGTAATACTAGATGAAAACTCATAGGAAGCAACATAGTTCTTTGATATTCTCGAGATACCAGAGGGTAATACTCGAAGGAGGGCCGAAATAAGGGTTGCAGACATGTATTGATCTGCAAAAGGCAAGTGCTTTGACTTGTCTGAGAAATGGAATCAAAGGAGAACAAAATTGTCAAAACCACATATGTAAATTATCAAACCACAGATACAAGATGAACTTATAACAAGGGGGTAATTATATTTTTACGAGAAGCTTCCATGATAAGATCTGCATTGTGTCCATGGGCATGAACACTAAGGATGGCAATGGGTCGGGTTTGGATCGGGTTGAACAATATCAAATCCATATCCATATCCATGAAGGCAGTCCCAGCCCATCCATGAAATATCCATGGGCGAAAAATTGTGACCATGTCCAAATCCGATGGATATCCATACCCATTGGATATCCATCGGGTCCTCTCAAGACCTATACATAAGACATAACTCATTGCACAATGTGCACTCTGCATTGGCGTGCTCACTCCCTGCCGTGCAGTCATAGCCCTTGCATTGTCCCACTGTTGCGGCCATGCATCAATGCGTGTGTGGAAAAGCGAAGACAGAGGGGTCAAGGAGATATGGAGCTGGGTTGTCGCAGGCCAGTAGTGGCTGCTGCAGCGATCCACCTTAGTGGGGGTAGCGGCTGGCAGCGGCGGCCACCTCTAGGGCTATGAGAGGAGTAACTCAAGGAGATGGCACCGATTCTCAACCATGAGTCATTTAATTAGTGTAGATAATAGGATGAGAAGGTGTGTTGGAGTATGTTATGGTGGGGATTGTGTAATTTCTTTTGGATGTTTTAGATAAAGGATAAAATTATATTGGGACATGTGAATATGGGGTAGGGATTGCAGAATATTGCTTGTTAAGTCAGACGATCGGGTCGGGTTTGGATATATCCATGGGTACAAGATTATGTCCATGTCCTATCCATGAGTAATCGGGTCAGGTTTGGGCGCTGCCCATGGGCGCAAAAGCATATCCAAACCCTATCCATTCGGGTTGGATATCCATGGGTATCCATGTCCATGGATAAAATTGCCATCCTTAATGAACACATAGTTCAAGGTCGACTCCCACTTCTCCAATGCATGACCTTTCATTCACTTCCCGCGTTTCAAAAAAATGACATTTAGTTATTGAAAGTTTTACCTGGTGCAATACCAGATAAGTATGACCTGTGAAATCTTATGGGTTCAATCACATTAGGGAAGGCGTTAGTTCAACCCATCGGGGCATCTTAGGAACATATACCACAAACTTCAGGAGTAATTAGCACAAGGTCGAAAGTAGAGCCTGGTTGATAAAGCAAGGGTACAATTTTACCAAATGCAATATATACCCATGGAAATGCTCACAAGGTTATTGAATATGAAGGTCACTGTCGGATAATAATCCAACAAGGAGTCTTGTGGTCTACAACGGAGCTGATGCGAGTATCGATACTCTATCAAAGGAAGAAGGAACGAAAGGGAATCGGATTATAGAAACAACTAACTAATTCAAAGCTCAAATGCAAAGGAATTATCATTTCCAAATCAAGGGACCGGAAGCCAACGGTCTGATTAAGAATGGATAAGTTGAATAGACTTAGGAGTACAATCGATGGCAATTTGATTGGTCGATAACCAGCTCATGTTCAAAATGACATCTAAGCCGGAAAGATAATTTAAAAGGATCGACCAATGATTGCGTGCATTCGCACTCATGTTGAATCAATAGGATCAAAATGTCGGTGTCAAAGGAGACTAATGAATATTACCATACATATGGGAAGCATCCCTAATGCAAGCATACAAGTATTTACAGAGCAATAAGCTGCTAAGGATTTTCAGAGGATCAATAGTATATCAAAGACATTTGTGAAACACATGATCAACTAGGGGTGAACGAATCCTCGATAAGTGTGAGGAATTATTTGCAGGTGTATTCATGATGAAAAGAGATAACAGTAGGCACAAAGGATTCTCGAGATGTTGGAAAATATTCTATGGTATCTACTAATAACAAGACCATCTTGGAATGACGGTATGGACGGCGAGTGTATGTATTTATCCGTAGGGATATATCGGTGGTCGGAAATTGCAAAAGTGGTGTGCACAAGTCTCAAGAGAATATTGGAGAGTATCTCCGGAATCTTCTGGTGGAGTAGGCGGTTATCTGTAATAAGGGGCTCTCCGGGAGAAAGTAGTTACGAGAATCTAGAGTCAGATTTAGTAAAATCTTTTAACCCGAATAGAAGAGAGATCAGAGTCCCAGAGTATAGACGAGGAGTAAAAGATCCTAATACCACCCCATGGAGACATGGGGCCGTAAGCCGCACATCCATGTTAGTAAAAGTTTTTGAAAGACTAGACTCAACTTCGGCCAAGGAGTTTGGAAGGGGGATTCCTACAGGCAGTCGGCTCTGATACCAACTTGTGTTGCCCTTGATTTGACCATACATTAATCATACACTCAAATGTGTACGATCAAGATCAGGGACTCGCGGGAAGATATCACAACACAACTCTAGACACAAATTAAAATAATACAAGCTTTATATTACAAGCCATGGTCCTCGTGGGCTCGAATACATCAGCTCAAATACAGACATGTCAGCGGAAGCAATAATATTTGAGTACAGACATAAGTTAAACAAGTTTGCCTTAAGAAAGCTAGCACAAAAGTAGCAATGATCGAAAAGGCGAGGCCTCCTGCCTGGGACCTCCTAACTACTCCTCGAAGCCAAACTCCATGTAGAATCATCCTCGGGATCCTCTGGCTCCTGGACTCCATCGTATGATCGCAATAACGGAAAGGGGGAAAAGAAGTAGCAAAGCAACCGTGAGTACTCATCCAAAGTACTCGCAATCAAGGATCTACACTACATATGCATTGGTATCAATGAAATGTGTAGTATCTGTGCACTGAACAGCGGAATGACAGAATAAGAGGGGCATAGCTAGTCCTATCAAAGAATATGCTTCTGGAGGCCTCCATCTTGAAGTAGTAGAAGAGAGTAGATGGTAAGTTAACCAAGTACCATCGCATAGCATAATCCTACCTGGCGATCCTCCCCTCGTCGCCCTGTGAGAGAGCGATCACCGGGTTGTATCTGGCACTTGGAAGGGTGTATTTTATTAAGTATCCAATTCTAGTTGTCATAAGGTCAAGGTACAACTCCGGGTCTTCCTTTTACCGAGGGACACGGCTATTCGAATAGATAAACTTCCCTGCAGGGGTGCACCACCTTTCCCAACATGCTCGATCCCCTTTGGCCAAACAAACTTTCCTAGGTCATGCCCAGCCTCGGAATATCAACACGTCGCCGCCCCACCTAGGCACAACAAAGGGGTCAACACGCCGGTCTAAATCCTATGCGCGCAGGGGTCTGGGCCCATCGCCCATTCCACACATGCACGTTGCGTACACGGCCGGTGAGCGGACCTAGCAACCTTCGTTACAAAGGAAGTTGCGTTATGCGGTCCAACCCGGCGCGCGCTGCTTAGTCGCTGACGTCAAGAAGGCTTCGGTTGATACCACGACGTTGAGTTTCCATAACTGTTCCCGCGTAGTTGGTTAGTGCGTATAGGCCAGTGGCCAGACTCAGATCAAATACCAAGATCTCGTTAAGCGTGTTAATTGATGTAATCGCGAATGCCGACCAGGGCCAGGCCCACCTCTCACCTAGGTGGTCACAACCTGCCTTGTCGCTCTGCCACAAAGTAACAGTCGGGGGCCGTTGGGAACCCAGGCCCACCACTACATGGATGGAACCACCTGCCCCTTCAGCCCCCACATCGGAATCACTTTGCGGGTACTCTACGAGCCGACCTGACTTTAGTCACCACATGTATCACATATTATGTATATAAGTACAAACCCATGATCACCTCCCAAGTGATCACGGCCCGATAGTATAGCATGGCAGACGGACAAGAATGTAGGGCCACTGATGGAATTACTAGCTTCCTATACTAAGCATTTAGGATTGCAGGTAAAGGTAACAACAGTAGTAGCAAAGACAGGCTATGCATCAAAATAGGATTATCGGAAAGCAGTAACATGCTACTCTACTCTAATGCAAGCAGTAGAGAGAAGAATAGGCGATATCGGGTTGATCAAGGGGGGGGCTTGCCTAATTGCTCTGGTAAGAAGGAGGGGTCGTCGTTGTTGTAGTCGATCATGGGGGTATCGACAGCGGTCTCGGGGTCTTCCAGAAAGAAATAACGGAGGGGGAACACAATAAATAATAGAGCAATCAAAGCATCATAAAGCATAACATGGCAATACGCGGTGCTAGGGGTGACCTAACGCAGTACTAGGTGCTACCGGCGAAGGGGGAAACATCCAGGAAAGTATTCCCGGTGTTTCACGTTTTTGGATACACGGACCGGAGGGGAAAAGTTGCATGTTTGTTATGCTAGGGATGTGTGGCGGGCGAACGAACTACGTATTCGGATTCGTCTCGTCGTTATGAGCAACTTTCATGTACAAGGTATTTTCATCCGACGTACGGTTTATTTTATATTAATTTATAAAGAATTAATCATTTTCTGGGATTATTATTATTTAGTTAATTTGAAAAAGAATTACTGCATCATCATGATGTCAGCATGACATCAGCGGTCAAAGTTGACCTTTGACCAGTCAAACTGACGCCTGGGTCCCGTTCCTCTTAGGCTCAGAGTAATTAAGCAAGGTTAATTAGTTTTAACTAAAAGATTAGATTAACTAATTTTAATTAGTTTAGTTAAACAGAATTGATTAACTAATTATTTAATTTTTTATTATATATTTATTTATTTCTTCTTCATTTCTGTTTTTAATAAAAACGTTCAGGAGCTGGGCCCCATGTGTCATTGGCACTGGGCCCAAGCGGGTTAACGGGCACGGGAGTAGTGGGCGTGGGCGTGGGCGCCTGTCAGGGCTGGACCCAGGCGCAACGGATGGAGGCCTGGGCGCCGGCGGGCTGGGGCCGCTGCTGGCGGCAGCGGCTTTGAGCGGCACGTGAGGCCGACGACGGCGCTGGGAGGAGGAGGCAGGTAGGCACAGGTGGAGGCGAGCGCTATCGGCGGAGCTGCAGCAGCAGGAGGAGCAGGAGCAAGGCAGCAGGTGCGGCGGCGATGGTGGGCTCGCCAGAGCGCCGGTGGCAGAAGCCAGCGGCGGCGGAGTGGAGGCAGGCGGCGGTATGCGAGGAGGGGGCGTGCGGGGATGGGCGGCCGCGGGGAGGATCAGCGGTGCCGGGGAAGCGGGGCGCCAGCGGGCGGGGTCGGTGCAGGAGCCGCAGTCAATGGCGGGCGCGAGCGCTAGTGGCTCGGGCGCGGCCCCGCGCGAGTGAGCGCGCGTGGGTGCACGGGCGGCAGGAGGAGGAGCCGCACGACATGCGTGCGGTGTGGGCAGGCACCGGCTAGAGGCAACACCAAGCAGGGGACGGTGCGGACATGGCGCATCCGAAGCGGGGCGAGGTGAGGCACTGTAGGGGGCATGTGGGCGGGTGTTGCGAACAAGGCCGCGGTGCAAGTGGCCGCGGCGAGGGCATGCGCGAGCGTGCACGAGTGTGGGCGCACACGAGGTGCGACGAGCACATCTACGGGGAGGACAGTGGGCATGGTGACCTGCGAGGAAAGAGGAGGGGAGGTAACGGCTCACCCCCGTTGCAGGGGTTCGGTTCGGCGAGGCGCGATGAAGCTACGCGAGGAGGAGGACGGGGATGAGCGAGGTCGAGGCGGCAGTGCTCCGGGGATGTGGCTGGTGGTGGCTGGCGGTCGACAGTGTCATGGTGGTGGTGATGGTCGTCGAGGGCGACGGGGTCGAGCGGCGTGCATCGGCGGGTTGTTTCCATCCCGATCCAGATCTGGATCGAGAGAGGGGGAGACGAGGGAGCGAGAGGGGAGATGAGTGGGGGAAGTGTGGTTACGGCTAGGGTTCGGTGGGGGGTATGTGTAGGCCGGGATGGGCTAGTGGGCCGAAACCCAATGAGAGGGGGGCTTTTACTATCCTTTTGTTTTTGTTTTGATTTTCCTCTTTTATTCATTTTTCCTTTAATGTTTCTTTCAAATTTTAACTTAGTTCAATTTATAAAATTTCAAAACAGCACCTAAATTTACTATGTCAAATATACCACTGCCACATTAATTTGCTACCCAAGCTAAAATAGTTTCGTAATTATTTAATATTTAAAAGTATTTAAATAATAGTTTTCGCTACAGTTTTATTCAGCTTATAGTATTTTAAACATTTTATAAAGGTGTGGCTTCCCCACCATAATTACCTATGCAATATTTGGTTCACTCCGAACATTTTAGTTTTAATATTTGAAAACTTTTATTGTTTGCTTGAATTTGAATCGCTTTCGAACTAACATGAGATTAGCAACGGTAATCGAAGTGACGTGGCATCATTAGGAGAGAATTACTATAGCTTAATTATCTGGGCATCACAAGAAGAATAAGAAGACTACTGCCACAGTGCTTGGCAAGCCTTCCATGAGGGAAGATGTAGAAGAGGAGGAAGAGGACCGAGCTGCACCCCCTGCCAAGTCTCAAAAGCTCATGGCATATGCCATTAAGACAAGTGTTGCTCCTTCCAAGCCCAAGATCAAAGCTCTAGTTCCTGCACCCAAGAGATCATCAAGGAACATCCCAGCTGCTGAAAAGAACAAGGCCCTAGTGCCAGAAGTTTAGGAGGATGAAGAGCCACAAGTCCTCAGAAAATTGAAGCCAAAAAATCCAAATCTTGATGATGGACATCCAGTGGCTGAAAACATGAAGCTTTGGAAGGATAGTGGACTAAAAGAAAGGAGGAAAGTGCATCCATACTTAGTGAGGAGAAGAATAGCTTGTGACTATCATTTCCACACTCGTGAACAACAAGATTTTTATGAGACAGTTCTGCTTGACAAGAAGCCCATCATAAGCAACATGAAATGGTTGGATTGGAAGTACATCGATGCCAATTAATATTACTTCCCCGTATTCATGAGAGCTTCAGGCTTACAAGTGTTGATGCTTTTGTTGCACAAAAGCTCACAAAATGGAATGATGGGATGGTGATGCAGTTTTACTCCACATCACACTTTATCCAGATGGCAGAATTGTGTAGATGATTGAGGGCACAAGATATCGATCATCTATATCTAAATGGGTCACTCTCATCAGTGCCCCAAAAGAAGGAGAAAATGACATTGATGTCTATGGGAAGCCCAGGATGGATCATAACACTATGGCAGATATGTATGAGACCTTTACTGATGAGGCTTTGGATACACACAAGTTTGGCTCCATATACTATCTGCTTGCTGATTTGGCCACCATAAACTACATTTTGAGGCACACCTTCTTGCCTACGTCTGGAGATGAGAGGATGATTCGTGGCCACTCCATCAACCTGCTCCACTTCTTTGATATACCACAGAAATTCAAAGTCATGAGCCTGATTGTTGAGACAATCAAAAGGACTGCTTCGAACCAGAAGAGGTCATGTGGATATGCACCACACATCCAGATGCTTATCAACTCCAAGGTTGGTCCAGGCACATATCTACTTGACCGATAGCACCTTCCTCTTCAGCCAGAGTTTGAACACAACGAAGTGGTGATGGATACTTCACATCCAACTTCTATTGAGGCTCAAGAGAAGGCAGAGAAGGCAAAAGCAGCAAAGGCATAAAATGCACCAAATGCATCAATATTCAATCTAAAATCAAGGCAAGACCGGTTGACATATCTACTAAAAGCAACACTGAGGATTGATCGAAGTCTGGCCAACTTAGCCAAGAACCATGAGATCCTAGAGCGGATAGTTGAATACAAAATGTACAAATCTATGTGAAGGTCACTGAGATACAATCTATTGTCGAGAAGCTGAGAGATGATGCTGAGGATAGAGATGACATACCTACCACTGACAGATTTCAAATAGTGCCAAGGGCAACCAGGTCATCAGTTGTGCCAGTAGCAGACACCAGGACAACACACACTGCACCTGCCGCCACTGCTACAGTGCCACCCCCAATATCAACACCACCAGCTCAACAGACATCAGCGGAGGCATTTGCAGAAGCCTTTCTCTCAACGCCATCTACGCACACCAGAGCAACAAGCCAGAAGACCCCTTCAGGAGCTCCCGAAGATCGTGCCTAGAGTGTCGCATAGCACTATAATTTTTCAAGCTTTTTGGTAACTTGTTGTCAAAGGGAGAGAAAATGTATAGATCATAGGCTTCGAGAGAGAGTGTGTCTCGTTCTTTTGCTCATCGGTTTTTATTGACAGTTGCTACCTCGTCAGTTTGGTTTGTGCTAATTATTGCCTTATGCTCGTGAGATATTTTGTGTGGTTGTGTGATTGATCATACTATGCTTAATGTGTGATCTATGCCTATCTCTATGATTATTTGTGTATGATCATTCACTTATGTATTTGGTGCTACGTGCATGTTATTTCACTCTTATCATTTTGTGTGCTGCACCAAGATGTATGTGACATGGAAGAGTGACCCATGATCCTAATCGATTGTGCATTCGCATACAAACGCAAATCTTAAATAATGCACAAATTTAGGGGGAGCTCTTTCTTATCACATACTTCTCAAAGCGACGGTCCATTTCATTCATTTTATCATTTGTCGAAGCTTTGATCTATATGTTGTCATGAATTACCAAGAAGGGGAGATTGAAAGTGCAACTAATCCCCGGGTGGTTTTGGTAATTCATAACAACATATATCTCATTGAACTAATATCCATTCAAGATAAATATTCCAGGAAGTTAAATGAATGGCATGGCATGGACCAGAGATGTGGACCCCTCAAAATGCTAAGGACAAATATTGGCAAAATCTCAAGACTCTTCATCTTTATTTTAGTGATCCAAGATCACATTGAGTCCATAGGAAAGCCAATACTATTAAAAGGGGATGAGGTGTTGCTTAATGGCTTCCTTGCTCAAATGCTTAGTGTTATTGCTCCAAAACCCTCAGCCACTTTCTCCATCCAAATATGTCAAAAACCTAAACTCCAACTTGGCCCCACCAATTCCTCCTACCCAGAGCCACCAAGTTCATATGACATAGCCACAACTAGAAACCCTAACAGTTCAGTCTCAATGATACGTGTCTCAGTCTCACCGAGATGGCCTTGCCAGCGCTCTGTGACTTGTTGCATTTATTTCGGTCTCACCGAGTTATGCAATCGGTCTTCACTGAGTTGGCCTGACAGATTCTATGTTGCCTTATTGGTTCCCTTTGGTCTCACCAAGTTGATGCAATCGGTGCCACTAAGATGAAGTTTTCCCTAAGCCCTAGCAAATCGGTCCCACCGAGTTGTTCCAGTCAGTCCCACCGAGATTCCTAACGTTTACATTTTTGAACAGATCGGTGCCACCGAGTTTAACCATTCGGTCCCACCGAGATCAGTCAAATGTGTGTAATGGTTGGATATTGTGTGGAGGCTATATATACCCCTCCACCTCCTTCTCCATATGTGAGAGGGCCATCAGAACGTGCCTACACTTCCACCATACATTTTCTGAGAGAGAACCACCTAGTCATGTGTTGTGATCATGATATTCCAGTCCTACCACAAGAATCTTGATAACTAGCCTTTCCCAAGTTGCTTTCCACCCAAATCATCTTTCCACCATAGCCAAATCTGAGAGAGAGAGAGAGTTTTGTCTTGGGGTGACTATCATTTGAAGCACAAGAGCAAGGAGTTTGAGGGAGTCCTGGATTAGGGGGTGTCCGGATAGCCGGACTATACCTTCGGCCGGACTCCTGGATTATGAAGATACAAGATTGAAGACTTCGTCCCGTGTCCGAAAGGGACTTTCCTTGGCGTGGAAGGCAAGCTTGGCGATACGGATATGTAGATCTCCTACCATTGTAACCGACTCTGTGCAACCCTAGCCCTCTCCGGTGTCTATATAAACCGGAGGGTTTTAGTCCGTAGGACAAACAACAATCATACCATAGGCTAGCTTCTAGGGTTTAGCCTCCTTGATCTCGTGGTAGATCTACTCTTGTACTACCCATATCATCAATATTAATCAAGCAGGACGTAGGGTTTTACCTCCATCAAGAGGGCCCGAACCTGGGTAAAACGTGTCCCCTGCCTCCTGTTACCATCCGCCTAGACGCACAGTTCGGGACCCCCTACCCGAGATCCGCCGATTTTGACACCGACATTGGTGCTTTCATTGAGAGTTCCTCCGTGTCGTCACTTTTAGGCCCGATGGCTCCTCCGATCATCAACGACGATGCGATCCAGGGTGAGACTTTTCTCCCCGGACAGATCTTCAAATTTGGCGGCTTTGCACTGCGGGCCAATTCACTTGGCCATCTGGAGCAGATCGAAAGCTACGCCCCTGGCCATCAGGTCAGATTTGGAAGTTTAAACTACACAGCGGACCTCCGCGGAGACTTGATCTTCGACGGATTCGAGCCGCAGCCGAGCGTGCCGCACTATCACGATGGGCATGATCTAGCTCTGCCGCCGAACAGTGCCTTGGAGGCCGCACCCGCATCAGCTCCGACCCTTAATTCGGAGCCAACTGCGCAAATCGAGGATGGGTGGTTGGACACCGCCTCAGGGGCTGCAATCTCTACGGCAATCGAGCCAAACACTAGCCCTATTCTCTGCGAAGCCCATGACTCCAAGGAGCCGGACTCCTCTCCAGACTCCGAGCCCTCCGCGCCCTTACCGATCCAACCCGATTGGGCGCCGATCATGGAGTTCACCGCCGCGGACATCTTTCAGCACTCGCCCTTCGGTGATATTCTGAATTCACTAAAGTCTCTCTCTTTATCAGGAGAGCCCTGGCCGGACTATGGTCAACAAGGTTGGGATGCGGATGATGAAGAAATTCAAAGCCCACCCACCACCCACTTCGTAGCCATTGTCGATAATTTAAACGACGTGCTCGACTTCGACTCCGAAGACATCGACGGTATGGACAACGATGTAGGAGATGAACATGAACCAACGCCTATAAGGCACTGGACAGCCACCTCATCTCATGATGTATACATGGTGGACACACCGAAAGGAAGCGACGACGAGGAACACAGGGATGCAACGAGGGATCGTTCACTCGAAAAGCAATCAAAGCGGCGACGTAAGCGCCGCTCCAAGCCCCGCCTCGACAGAGACAGCAGCCATACAGACCCAGCCATAGAGCAGGACGAGCCGGCGGATGACGAACATGCCTTTGAGCAACCGTCCGAACAGGGCAACTTGGATAAACAAACCGAACACCCCGTCCCCGGCGAAAGCAACAGTCTGGACGACCTTACGCCGGATAGGCTCATGGAGTAGAAGAACCTCCACGAAGGGCTCGTCGCTACTGCGCGTAGCCTGAAAAAGCAGAAGCGGAAGCTCAAAACTGCGGAAGATGCACTCAGAATCAGATGGAGCAAAGTACGCAACACCGCAGACAAGTATGGCGGCAGTCGCCGCACAAAAAGCAATCCAAAGCGAAAGCTACTGCCTGAATTTGACGAGGAGGCCTTAGAGCCCCCGCAGTCAAAAAATAGGAAAGCCACCCGGTCGGATAGGCGACCGCATGGCCAGCATGGAGCGGCAAGCGGCGACGCACACAAGCCGACACGCGATCCACCAAAGGATCCACATCAAAAAGATGGCCCAGCCAGATCTATCTACGGGCCAAGAAAGCAAGCTCTAGTAAGCAATGCAACACAACAAATATCCGAACATCACGGCACACCCCAAATACAGGGGTGCCGCACACCCCCTATGTTTCATCGATGAGGTGCTGGACCATGAATTTCCAGCGGGATTCAAGCCCGTAAACATAGAGGCGTACGACGGAACAACAGACCCTGGGGTCTGGATCGAGGATTATATCCTCCACATACACATGGCCAGAGGAGATGACCTCCATGCCATAAAATACTTACCCCTCAAGCTTAAAGGGCCAGCCCGGCATTGGCTCAAAAGCCTTCCCGAAAACACCATTGGAAGTTGGGAAGAGCTTGAGGATGCTTTCCGGGAAAATTTTCAAGGGACCTATGTCCGCCCTCTGAATGCAGACGATCTCAGTCACATAACTCAATAGCCCGGAGAGTCAGCCCGGAAATTCTGGAACAGATTTCTTACTAAAAAGAATCAGATAGTCGACTGTCCGGACGCCGAAGCCCTAGCAGCTTTTAAGCATAACGTTCGAGACGAATGGCTCGCCAGACACCTCGGCCAAGAAAAGCCAAAACAATGGCCGCATTAACAAGCCTCATGACCCGCTTTTGCGCAGGAGAGGACAACTGGTTGGCAAGATGTAGCACCAGCGACCCAAGTACATCCGAAGTTAGGGATGGAAACGGAAAACCCCGACGCAACAAGGACCAGCGCCGGAATAAGAGAAACAGCCCAAAGAGCACGGCGGTCAACGCCGGATTCAAAAGCTCGTGGCAGAATCAGAGAAAGCCACCCCTCAAGGATAACAGGGACGAGCTATCCAACTTAAAAAAATCTTGGACAAGATATGTCAAATACACAGTACTCCCGGGAAGCCTGCGAACCATACCCACAGAGATTGTTGGGTTTTCAAGCAATCCGGCAAACTCAACGCCGAACACAAGGGGCTCGACACACCAAGTGAGGACGACGACGAACCCCACAAGCAGAGCACCAGGAAACAAAAGGATTTCCCACAAGAAGTCAAAACAGTAAACTTACTTCACGTGACGAACAGAATGGCGCCAACAGAGATACGCGCCATATGACCTATCCCAAAGGAGTCTCGCCAACGGTTGTTAAAACCGATCACCTTCGACCATCAGGATTACTCTAGAAGTATCCGGAACGTAGGCTGGACTGCCTTGGTATTAGATCCAATAATCGGCGGACTCCACTTTACAAATGTCCTGATGGACGGTGGCGGTGGTCTAAACCTGTTATACCAGGACACAATCCGCAACATGGGGATAGACCCAACAAAAATTCGCCATAGCAAAACCTCCTTTCAAGGGGTAACGCCAGGCCCGGATGCCCGTTGCATGGGTTCTCTCCGGCTAGAAGTTATGTTTGGCTCCCCCGATAACTTCCGTCGCGAACAGCTAACTTTCCACATCGCCCCATTCTCAAGTAGCTATCAAGCATTGCTGGGACGCGAAGCTTTCGCCTGCTTTAACACAATACCGCATTATGCATCTCTCACGCTTAAGATGCCCGGTCCACGAGGTTTCATCTCACTAAAGGGAAAACATTGAGTGTTCGCCCCGCGCGGAGGACAGTGCGGCTGCCTTGACAGCCCCACAATAAAGCGGCTACACCAGCCAAAGCACCTAAACAGGTCGTCAAGACAACAGACACGGCTAGACGAGTCCGGCATAAACATACAATTGATAAAGGCTTAATAGCCGTATACCCCCTCCCCAGTTGTTCATGTGGCCACAAAAGTCTTCGAAATGCTATTCAATCTCCCGAAAGACATGATGGCTCCCCCCCCCCCCCCCCCCCCCTTAACCCTAGCCCCCACCCCCCGGTGATATCCACCTCCGACCGTGGAAATCATCATCCAACCCACCCATTCTCTCCGGCATCAAGGTTTACCCCCTTGGGGTTTGATCTCGATGGCGGTCCAGGCTTCCATTGCTCTTGGTTTTGATTTTTCTCAAGGAATGGGTCTCGCACAAGAGATCTGGCGATCCATGAGGCGCACGGTTCATCCCACTGATGGTTCTGGTCACTTCATCATGGTGGTTTCATTTGCAAGGCATAATTTCCGCCTGACTGAGGAGAATGTTGCCCTAGCTCTAGAGGCGGCGATCGGGGGATATTGTTCTTCATTAAAGGTATCATGTTTATGTGATCGTGTTTTCTCCTTTAATGTCTCATGCAAGGAGGTTGGCTTTTTCATCTTGCACCAACGCAATCATGTTTGCCCGCAATTCAAGTGTCATTTTCATCTTTGGGGCCATGGAGGTCCAGATTGGACCAAGGAATTTAGATCTTGGCAAGTTGAATGCAATGATGAATGGATTCTAGTCAGCCCATCTAAGCGTCGAGCAAGTCTTGGCATGGCTGCTATGAAGCATGCTCCTGCAAAATCATCTTTGCATTCTAAGGATGGACATCATCCTCGAAAGAGTTTACGTTTTGCAACCTTTCTTAATTATGATGCATGCAAAGGGTATCGTTACAATGCCACTGCCGAGGACATCCTAATGGTACAGCAGGATGCAGGCTATTCTACTGATCCCCAGGAGTTGATAGTTTCAAAAGATAATTCTTTGTCTAAGGATCAAGCCATGCAGATTATTAGCTCGCCGCCGGTGGCTCACCCACCGGAGCTGGAGGCAGAGTTACAATTTGGATCTGTTTCCCCTGCCGACTGTCATTCTCGGGATACGGTTCCAGATAATAACAATAGGATAATATTTTCACCTGATATTGTTTCCGTCAGGTGGACTCCCTTGGGCTCTAGTCAAAACCCTCTAATTCTATCAGATGACGATTCTGAAGATGGTGGGCCTTGTCCTACTCCTTCAGACCAAATCCGACCTGCCAGCCCGGTCAGCGCGGTGCAACTTTCACCCAAGTCACCCGTGGAAATAGTACGTGACCTCCAGGGTTTGGATGAGGTCATTGAGGAAATTGCTGCCCAAGTTTGGGATTGTCCATGTTGCTTGGGCATGGGGCACACGCTCGATCGATGCATGAACAAGGTGCGGTGCCGTCGATGCTTCCGGCTCGGTCACGTTAAAAAATGTTGCACAAGGTCACCTCCCAATTTAAAGGTTTGGGTTCCTAAACAAACCAGCCCAACTACCAACCTCGAGTCTCGCGCCTTCAAGCATAGCCCGGACTCTTCGTGCTCCCAAACATTGGAAAGATCCCCTGGCAAAACCCCTGGCTCTCCTGCCCTGCAGTCTGGTTATTCCATGCCACCTCCATCAAACCGTACGCCCACCAATACCTCTGCTTCGCCGCTGCCGTCCATGGCGAACTATTAGCTTGACCCGAGAAGGTTTTTGCCGGCGGGACATGATATCGTCGACGCCAGCCCGCAGCGACTGCCGCGTACGTTCTACATGCCAGCCTGTTCACCACCCCGCCGCCATGAAGCCTACATGGTGGGGATTGTCGAGCCGATTCCCCAGCCAGAGGATGTACCTCATCTCCGCCAACAGGTCAGAGATTTTATCATCGATGAGCTCCAACTGCCAGTTCTTTCCTCTCAAACGTGGTTCCAGGGCGTCGGTCTGTATCAGATGCAAGACCCAGTTATTCGTAGCGCCCTAGTTAATCATGCCCCTTGGCCTCTTGGATTAGATCACAATGGCTAGGAAATCTTTGTTAGATTCATAAATCACGATGATGGAGAGGGGTATAGAGCACTTTAAGGGCACAGAACTGAATGGCTCATGTTTATTGGGGTGCCTTTAGATTATCGCAATGAAGAGATCCTGTCTGAAGTAGTGGGAACTTTTGGGCAGTTTCATTATTGGAATCATGAGGATGACCGCTTGGTTCGATCTCTGGTTTATGCATCTTTTCCAGATAACTTGCTTGTACCAAGAGATGTTGTCTTCCGCAAGTTTGCCAATGTTGGAGGTGTTATTGTTTCCTGGACTGCCTCCTGCAGTATCTTAACCGCTGCCTTTGCTGAGCAACTTCCTCAGGATGAAGATGTGATGCCAGTTGATGGGAATCCTCATCCAATGCCAGGCCATCTTTAACCCGCAGAGAACTTCTGGGCAGTGCCACCTTATCGTGCCCTTGGATGGAATGACATCCCACAGCCGGATGATCCACAGCAGCAGCAGCCTCAGCAGGATGGTTGGGGTGCTTGGAATGAGCCAGTTGAGGAACAGGCTGGGGAGCAACCAGAGGTGCAGCAAGATCAAGCTTCCATGGTTTTAAACCCCTCAATGGGCTCCAATGATTCTTCACAGCAGAACTTTGTGGTTGATGGGCCCCCTTTGAATCATTTCTAGGGCATTGTACCAGTGCTTGAGGGTGATGGGCCTGCTGGCCCAATAATACAAGAGGAGGTAGATGGGGCAAATGTGGAGATTGGCCCACTGCAACACCTGAATGTGCCTGAGGATGATATCTTGGTTCAGGAGTTAAACAATGAGGTTCAGGCAGAAGTTCAGGCTAATGAAAACCAGTTAGAAGCTCCAATTGTACTTGAAGACAATAACAACCTTGCTATTGTTCCATACCGCCTCCCCTACAACCACCACTTTTGTTGGCGCTGCCAGAGTTGTCTATGGGCTAGTTCTTCCACCTAACATAATTTGGCAGCGGACTTTTGAGTCTCTATTGCCTAGTTTTCTGACTGCATCAGTTCCCAAGCAACTGCCTATGGTGATTCACAGTGCTCCCCTCAAGAGATCCTGGTTGCAAGCTTTTCCACAGGAAATGTCCTTCATTTGGCCACCTGCACTGTCATATGAACAACACCTGCCACTCCCTCAGCTGCCCTCACCTCATAGGCCAGTTGCTAGGAAATTGTCTTTTGATGATGGGCTCCCTAGCATCTCTGCACCTGAAGTTTCATTGGACATTGTGCAAGCCCCACCACCTTTTGTCAGTGTACCGGCTGTTGTGCAGAAGAAAGTAAGAAAGCCAAAGTCTCTGGTGGTTCCTAAGACTGATTTCTCTGATAGACGAATGACTAGAAGCGCTGCCAAGCTGCAGGGTTTCAAGCCCACATCTGCAATTCCAGTCAAGCCCAGACCTCTACGACAGCCACGGGCAAAGAAGCCCAAGCTACAGGAGGCCACTCACCAGAAAGGAAGCCCCATGGCGCCAGATCCAAGCCCTGCACCTATACCAATCCAGGTTATGCAGAATCTGGGTGCCTCTTTAGGCATTCCTCTAGAGAAACTGTCTGTGGAGCAGCTTATGGCTGAGCCCAAACAAGCTCAACAGCCAGACATGCCCAATGATGAGTAATTCATGCTGTCATATCATAGGGAGGCAGGCCCTTTGTCCTACCATTTATTATCTTTTGGGTCTACTACTAGCTTTTTCAGACTTCTGTGGATGTTTTATGGTTGTGAAGACTTCTCTGAACTATCTCATGCAGTCTGCTGCTTATATTTTGTGTCAGTATTATTATGTGATATTGTGCTTGTCCTACTCCTTCACATTGTTTTATCATGAGTACTTACATTAATAAGAACTGGAAAGTACTCTGCTGGAATGTCAGAGGACTGAATTCTGAAGTTAGGCAGAGGGCTGTGAGAGCTAAAATTGAAGAGAGACAGTGTTCTGTTGTCTGCTTACAAGAAACTAAATGTGATTTCTTTGATCAAAGGTCTATTAGGAAGTTTTGTCCTAGAAGATTCGATAATTTTGTGTACTCTCCCTTTGTGGGTGCTTCTGGTGGGATCATTGTCTTATGGTGTTCATCTGCTCTGGTTGGTACTCTCATCGATCTGCAAAGCTATGGTATTGTCATAAATTTCTGCTCCACACAAAATAACCAAACTTGGACCTTGGTTAATGTCTATGGTCCATGCCAGGGAGAGCTTCGAGATGCTTTTGTGCGTTGGTTATATCATACTCAAATCCCACAGGATGAACTCTGGTTATTCCTAGGGGATTTTAACTTCATCAGATCACTGGATAATAGAAATATGTCTGGGGGTGACATTAATGATATGTTCATTTTTAATGAAATCATTGGCAATCTCGGCCTTATTGAGTTGCCTCTAAAGGGGAGGTCATATACCTGGTCAAATATGCAAGAAACTCCTCTTTTGGAACAATTGGACTGGTTCTTTACAACTCCTTCTTGGACTGCAGAGTATCCCAATACCATGGTATACCCACTGGCCAAAACTACTTCTGATCATGTGCCTTGTGTGGTCTCAGTCTCCACCTCCATACCCAAAGCTAAGGTTTTTCGTTTTGAAAACTACTGGGTTGATATGCCTGGGTTCATGGAGTGTGTTCAAAGATCCTGGTCCGCCCCCACAAACTTATCTAACTCTGCTGCCATCCTAACCCATAAATTTAAAAGGTTAAGGTCAGAGCTTAGGAAATGGCACACAGGTTTATCTAGGCTGAAGCTGTTGATGAATGCCTGCAATGCAGTTATCCTTGCTTTTGATAACTTAGAAGAAAGCAGGCCTCTATTTAGACCTGAATTTAACTTCAGGAAAATTGTAAAGTTACACCTGGAGGAGCTTCTTCACCTGCAGTACATTTATTGGAAACAAAGGTGTACCATCAGGTGGATCAAAGTGAGGGAGGAAAACTCCAAGTTTTTTCAAGCTATGGCAACAGACAGATTTAGAAGAAATTCTATTTCCAGCTTAGTAAATGATGATGGTGTGACCTTATCAACCCACAGTGAAATGGCTGGGCTTCTCTGGTCCTCATATAAGGATAGATTGGGAGTTACATGTGGAATTGACATGTTGTTTGATCTTAGGGCCTTGATATAGCCTGTCCCTGGGTTAGAGGCCTTATCTGGGCCTTTTACTGAGGATGAGGTCAATGAGGTTTTAAAACATTTACCTCTTGATAGAGCCCCAAGACCAGATGGTTTTACTGGTTTGTTTGTTAAGAAATGTTGGCACATAATTAAGGATGATTTCCTCAAGTTAATACAGGACTTTTATGAAGGAAGAATCTCTCTACAGAGTATTAATGGATCTCTTGTCACACTCATCCCAAAAATCCTTTCCCCTGAGGGACCAAATGACTTTAGGCCAATCTCTCTCACAAATACTTGTCTGAAATTTCTAACTAAGCTACTGGCTAATAGACTGCAGAAGGTCATCCTCACATGCATCCATAAAAATCAATATGGCTTTCTTAAGTCAAGGTCCATTTAGGATTGCATTGCTTGGAGCTTGGAGTACATACATCAGTGTCACCAATCCAAAAGACCCATCCTTATCATCAAGTTGGATTTTGCTAAGGCATTTGATACTGTTGAACATGACCTGATTCTGCTGATGTTGAAATATAAGGGATTTGATGCAAAATGGATTGGATGGATCAAGGAACTATTGTCATCTGGATCTTCTTCTATCTTATTGAATGGTGTGCCTGGCAAACAATTTGTTTGCAAACGTGGTGTTAGGCAGGGGGATCCTCTTTCTCCTCTTCTGTTTGTCATTGCTGCTGACCTTCTCCAATCTGTGGTCAACCACATGCTGCAACAGGGCCTACTTAATCTCCCCATTCCTTCTAATGACCTAGATTTTCCAATAGTCCAGTATGCAGATGACACCTTGTTTATCATCCAAGCTAATGAAGTTCAACTTCTAGCTCTCAAGCAAATGCTGCTGGCCTTCTCCAAATCAACTGGTTTGAAAGTCAACTTTCAGAAGTCTTGCATTCTGCCAATCAATGTCTCACAGGAAGAAACTAATAGATTGGCTGCAATATTTGGATGTCAGGTTGGGTCTCTTCCTTTCACCTATCTAGGTTTACCTGTGGGCACCACAAAGCCAAGGGTGCAAGACCTAGTGCCTGTGGTAGATAGAGTGGAAAGAAGACTCTCTGCTAGCTCCTCCCTCCTCTCCCAGGGGGTTAGACTGCAACTGCTAGTGTCTGTTCTTACCTCCTTGGCAATATATTTCCTTTGCAGTCTTAGCTTGCCAGTTGCTATCATTAATCAGCTTGAGAGAATAATGAGGCAATGTTTATGGAGGGGAAACTCTGATAAACCTTGCAATCCAGAACAAGGCCTTGCTCACCAAACACCTACACAAGTTTTACAACAAGGCTGATATACCATGGGTTTCCTTGATCTGGGACACTTACTATAATGGAGTGGTCCCTCATGCAACAGTTCAGTGTGGATCCTTTTGGTGGAGAGATATCATGAAAGTAAATGACATTTATAGATGTCACTGTATTATTACAATCAATGATGGAAACATCTCTCTCTTTTGGCATGATACATGGATCTTAGGTGGAAGCCACCAACCAATTAAAGAGAGACTTCCTAGGTTGTTTTCATTCACACTGGATGATAAGATCTCGGTCAGAAATTTCATTGAGGATTTTGATATCTCAACATACTTCCAATTGCCATTATCCTAGGAAGCAATGAATGAATCGGTGTCTCTAAATTCTGATCTATCAACCCTGCAAAGGAGGCCTCTTGAACCTGATACCTGGTCTTGGACACCTGGTAATGGTCAATACTCTGCCAAGAGTTTTTACATCATGGCCCATGCTCACCTACCTGACGATGATCCCTGTAAATGGATATGGAAGAGCAAGTGTGTTATGAAAATAAAAGTTTTTGCCTGGCTCATGCTAAATGATAGGCTCAATACAAGGGATATGTTGCTTAGAAGACATTGGAGGTCAGAGGAGGATGATAATTTATGCCCACTGTGTGTGGCCCATTTGCATGAAGACAGAGACCATCTTTTTTTCCAATGCTCTTTCAGCACCAGAGTTTGGAATTATCTGCAGATTAACTGGTATGCAGGGCTAGCTCCTCGTGAATGCATCCTGGCTGCCAAGAGAAGCTTCAACCACCCCTTCTTCTTTGAAGTAGTTTACCTTGCTGCCTGGAGTATTTGGATCACGAGGAATGACAAGATCTTCAGGCATATTAGGCCAACCTTTGGCAGATGGAAAGCAAAATTCATCCATGACATTACTCTGCACTCTTATAGGATGAAGGCCTCGATCAAGCAATCTCTCCTGGACTGGATTAATGCTTTGCCTTAATCATGTGGCACATGTTGTTGTATATTTGTATATTTGTACAGGTATAGGTAGGTCTCCTGTCTCATAGTTAGTCTTACCTTTGAACTTCTTTGTACTTTTTGGGCCAAGTTTTAATAAAGGTTGTGGGGCTGTTGCCTCACAGTGTTCAGTCAAAAAAAATAGCCGTATACCCCTGTACTAGGGGCTCCGCGCATATAAAACAAGAGACAATAAAGCTCAATTTTACCCATTTTGATTTATACTTTGTTTATTTAGTATAACTCATGTTCGGCACAATCTTTCCTAAACTAAGTTCCTCTCTTTTACAGATGAACACCGTGCTACGCCCGTCCAGGATACGGCACAACGGAGACACAGGCGCAGACGTGCAGCAGGGACCCGTTCCAAGGATTCTTTTCAGATTAAGACCCTGCGTAAACCTTTTTTACTGTCTCTTGTTGATACACATCCCCTGGTTTCTTGGTATAACCAAGGAGGAGGCTGGCGTTTTGGCATGTGGCCACGTCAGAGTTTTGTGCGTACCTGGACACTAGGGGCTTATTACTAAGGGCGTTATCCCGCCCGCCCTCATAAAGACCGAATACCTTAGGGAGTGTTCGGCGTCGTGAGTTTGGCCTTATATGCATCAGCTCCGAATAATGTCTTTGGTCAAATGTTGGGTTTGCCCGGCTCCTGTGTTTTGCTACCTTACGTTCTGCTCTATCGGCTAAGGCGGCACCAGGAGAACTACTGCGATTGTGCCCCGGTTCGGCCAGGCGAGCACCTCAGTAGAGAAAGCCGAAAACTGACTGTCATGATATAGCGTGAGACTGGTCAACCACTCGATGATTTACCGGAATCTTTAGGATTCCTCCGCATTAACGAAGGGCCGCTTCCCGGCCAGGCACATACGCGCCCCGAGTTCGGGCGAGCGCAGTCGCCACCAGGGGCTATATAAGTAGCCTCACTGTCAAACTCCTATGGCTAAGTGAAAGTGATAAAGCATCATAGTCCGATTGCCTAGTTCGTTGCGCTATCACCTTCTTTGTAGGACCAAGACGTTGGATCAAGTGTGAAAATGTGCCTTCTGCGAACACCCCCGCATTATGTGCGTGGGCGCTGAAGCCGACGACTGCCATCTTTCAGATTATATATACACATACGTTGAACGACCGCACAGGAGGTATTATAATACTTGCAGGCACAAGTATAAAAAGCTTCTACAATTTATCAAAATATTGTTTTACAATAATATATGATATTCGAATATAGTATCCTTTGAGCACTGCATCTCTATTAAACGAGCACCTTGCAGAACTTCCTGAAAATAGTGCTCGGCAGGTACTCGGCTTCCATCCGAGTCTAGGGATGCAACGGCGGTGGCCTCCATTTCCGCCCAGTATGTCTTCACACGGGCAAGAGCCATCTGCGCACCCTCTATGCACGCTGACCTCTTCATCGCATCGATATGCGGCGCCGCACCAAGGAACTTCTGCACTAAGTTGAAATAACTTTTCGGCTCCGGCCTCTCTGGCCACAGATGACTCATGACATACTTCATGGCGAGTCTGGACAACCTATTTAGCTCGGCCCATTCGGCCAAACAATCGGCTAATGACAGTGGACGCTCTGGATTGTGGAACTGCAACCAAAAGAGCTTTTCCACTTCGCGATCTTCTTGATCTCGGAAGTGTTCGGCCGCATCTGCAGCACTCGCTGCCAAATCCAGATAGGTGTCCGCCATACTCCACATCCGGTCTAACGGAGCATGTTTAGGATCACAGAACTTCCTCCGCAGCATAAAGGGCTTTCCAGCCGCGATCTCTCCGGCCTGACGCAACTCCTCCTTCATAGCTCGCATTGCAGAGCGAGCATCCTTGGCATCAGAAACGGCCTTCTCCAGGCCCGTCTGTTCCGCCCGATCTTCTTTTTCAAGAAGCTTGCAACGGCCAGCAGCGTTCTTCAGCTTCACGGCCATCTTGGCCATTTCCTTCTTGCTTTGGCAGTGAGCAGCCTGTTCGGCTTTCAGCTCTTCAATTGCCTTTCCGGCAGCCGCATCACTTTTCCTGGCTTGCTCCTTGGCTCAGGCAAGTTCCGCCCGAAGATTCTCCATGGCTGCAGCACCATCTGCATCAAGCGCACACATTGTAAGATACTGGCATAAAGCTCCTCTTACCAGGTGCCGCCGGAGGAATTACATACCTTGTGCCTCGTCAAGCCTCTTATTGACAAGTGCGATGTCGGCATCTGCCATGTCAAGTTGCCACTTTAGCTCGGCAAATTCGTCAGTCCGGCTTGCCACCGGACACTTCGCCACCTACGTATGAAGGCGGCATATTAGACCTGGGATTATGATCCTCCACGCGCCGTCACTTTTGACAACGCACAGAGTCTCAGGGGCTACTATCTACACAGGGCGCATCTTATTTATGTGCAACTGTCCAAAAAGGGTACATTATTTCGCATACCTCAAAACCTGTCAGCAAACTCCTGACGGCCTCGTGCAATCCGCTTGTAACACCCCGGATGTAATTTACCTTATATGTATCCCAACTCTTGCCGTTTCCGGCCTAAGTTATTTTATTTTCCTCGGGTTCGGGTTTTTGTCTCCGTGTGTTGTTGCCTTTTTCATGCATCTCTTATCATGTCATCATGTGCATTGCATTTGCATACGTGTTTGTCTCATGCATCCGAGAATTTTCCCCGTTGTCCGTTTTGCATTCCGGCGCTCCTATCTCCTCCGGTGGCCCTTTCTACCTCTTTTCATGTGTGGGGGTTAAACATTTCCGGATTGGACCGAGACTTGCCAAGCGGCCTTGGTTTACTACCGGTAGACCGCCTGTCAAGTTTCGTACCATTTGGACTTCGTTTGATACTCCAACGGTTAACCAAGGGACCGAAAAGGCCTCATTTGTGTTGCAGCCCAACACCCTTCCAATTTGGCCCAAAACCCACCTAAACCTCTCCTATCGTCTGGAGCGTTCGATCACGATCGCATGGCCGCAAATCGCACTCCATTTGGAGCTTCCTAGCTCCCTCTATGCCTATAAATAGTTCCCCTCACAAAATCCCGGGTCTCTTCTTCCCCAAACCCTAAAATCCGCGCTCTGCCGCCCGGACATGTCCGTTTTCGGCCGGACGAAGCCGCCGCCGCCGTCCGCACCACTCCGAGTGTGACACCTGTCGCCGCCGCCCCGCTGGCCGCGTGGCCCACCGAGCCCACGCGCCGGCCCCCGCGGCCCACATCGCCCGAGCGCCGCCCCTCGGCCTCCCGTCACCTCGCGCCACCGCCAGCTTCGTCTCCAGTCACCGCCGCCTGCTCTCCGGCCACCATGACCTCGCCGGAGTTCGTCTCTGTGCCGGCCGCCTCGACCTACCGCGCCTCTGCCTCTCCGCCACCTCCTCCTCCGCCACGCGCCGCCGAGGACTCGCCGTCCCCTGCCGCGGCCACCTCGCTGGTGGGACGACCTCCTCCTCCGCTGGATCCCCATCGCCGGCAACCTCAACTCCGGCGCCGTCGTTCCTCGGTTTCCGTGCCATAGATCCAGATCGAGACCTGAAACTTCTCGGTTGACCTAATTTTCCCTCGAACCTTTTTTTTGCAATATTTCATCATGTCGTAACTCCGCATCCGTAGCTGCGATTTGCGCGTGTAGCATTTCAAAATGTTTGTCTCAGAGAGTACATCATTTCATCTCATTGCATCATTTTCATTTGATCTCATATTGATGCCCGAAATTCTGTTGGAAGAGGGCTATGTGATAAAATTGTCAGATCTGTTTCATCAAATAGATATTTGTCATTTTTGCCATGATTAATGTGTGCATGATATGCTCCTGAGCTCTACATGTGTTTTGTTATATGCCATGCCATCTTTACAGAGGTGCTTACCATGTATTTTTGTGATATGTGTGGTGACTAGCACAAGCTTGCAAAGTAGCGTATTCGGTAATGCTGATTTCAGGGACTTAGAATTTCTCTAAGTCCTTGTCCTGATTTTGTCATTATGTCATATGTTCATGTTGTTTCCTAGTGATTCATGCCTCTTTTGAGGATGACTAGTAAGGATGATTTGTTAACATTGTGGTTATATATCCATGAATGTCTTTGTTTGCATTTATGGAGCACCCTAGCTTGAGTCAATCGAGCTCTTCTTTTGCTATTTCGTAAATCCTGACAGATTGTTGACTCGTTAGCGATTTTGCAGAGGATGTTGCTATTGATCCGTGCATGCTATGTGGTTGTTCTTGCCATGTCTAGCTTCTATGCCTTGTATTCTTGATGGGTGTATGCTTAGTTTGTCATGACATGCTCTGTAGTGAGTGCATCGAGCTCGTGAACATGTCTACTCGTTAACTGATTTGCATGCTCCAGTTTTTCACTAAGTCTGTAATCTGATTATGTTTTTGCCATGTTCACATGCTTGCAATTGTATTTTCTGATCCCTTTTGACTCAAGGTCACTAAGGGACTTTTGTTAAGTTCTTTGAGTAGCTTCATACCATGCCTTGCTTTGCCATGTAAAGTTCCTGTAGCATATATTTTTCATGCTCCAAAGTGTGCTACCTGATGTTAAATTCCAGACTTGTGTTAATCTCACTAAGTCTGAAACCTGTTATCATTTGCACTTTTGCCATGCTTGTTTGAACCTGTTAATGGATGAATTGTCCGTATCTCAGTGTTCATCTTTTGTAAAGCATCATGAGTGGATCCCTGCCATGTATTTGTTTGTCATGTTTGAGTGCTGTAGCATAATTATCTTGATGCTTTTAGATGGCTACTTGCTGATTATCGCAGACCGGTGCCATATTTGTTTTGCTTGCCATTTCCAAACCGTGCATCCGATTCCGGTGATCTTTATATCAATTTCAACCGAAATCACCTCACCTTTCCAGTGGCACTCTTGGATTTCCAAGTTGAGGCCAGGTTCAATCATTCCTTGTCAAATCTTGCATATGCATCACATATCGCATCCCGCATAGCATACCATGTTCGCATCATGTTGTTTGAGCATTGCACATGGTTGATTGTGTTCCTTTTGCTTGTTTGTCTTGTTTGGGTAGAGCCGGGAGACGAGTTTGCTAACAAGGAGCCCATTGAGTTTGCTTACGAGGATCAAGTCAACTCTGACAACTTTGCAGGCAAGATGATCATACCCTCGAAATCACTTCTATCTTTGCTTGCTAGATGCTCGCTCTTTTGCTATGCCTATGCTACGATACCTACCACTTGCTTTCATGCCTCCCAAATTGCCATGTCAAACCTCTAACCCACCATGTCCTAGCAAACTGTTGATTGGCTATGTTACCGCTTTGATCAGCCCCTCTTATAGCGTTGCTAGTTGCAGGTGAAGATTGGAGATCGTTCCTTGTTGGAACATTGTTTATTGTTGGGATATCACCATATTATCTTGTTTATCTTAATGCACCTATATAGTTGGTAAAGGGTGGAAGGCTCGGCCTTTTGCCTAGTGTTTTGTTCCACTCTTGCCGCCCTAGTTTCCGTCATATCGGTGTCATGTTCCCGGATTTTTTGCGTTCCTTACGCGGTTGGGTTATAATGGGAACCCCTTGACAGTTTTACCATTGGTTTTACCATTCGCCACCTAGCCTTTTTCCCTTGGGTTTCGCGGACTCAAGGGTCGTCTTTATTTTAACCCCCCGGGCCAGTGCTTCTCTAAGTGTTGGTCCAACTAAGCGATGTACGGGGCTACCAGGGGCAACTCTGGGCTGGCCTACCCGACGTCTGGCTCATCCGGTGTGCCCTGAGAACGAGATATGTGCAACTCCTATCGGGATTTGTCGACACATCTGGGTGGTGTTGCTGGTTTAGTTTTACCATTGTCGAGGATGTCTTGTAAAACCGGGATGCCGAGTCTGATCAGAATGTCTCAGGAGAAGGAATATCCTTTGTTGACCATGAGAGCTTGTGATGGGCTAAGTTGGGACTCCCCTGCAGGGATTTGAACTTCCGAAAGCCATGCCACGGTTATGGGCAGATGGGAATTTGTTAATGTCCGGTTGTAGATAACTTGAAACTTAACTTGATTAAAATGAATCAACCGCGTGTGTAACCGTGATGGTCTCTTCTCGGCGGAGTCCGGGAGGTGAACACTGTGTTGGAGTAATGCTTGACGTAGGTTGTTCCAGGATCACTTCTTGATCATAGTTCTTCATTCATGCTTTGCCTTTTCTTCTCGCTCTCTTTTGCGAACAGGTTAGCCACCATATATGCTAGTCGCTTGCTGCAGCTCCACATATTACCTTGCCTTACCCATAAGCTTAAATAGTCTTGATTGCGAGGGTGCGAGATTGCTGAGTCCCCGTGACTCACAGATTACTTCCAAACCAGATGCAGGGACCGATGATACCATTCCAGATGATGCGCTTGAGCTGAAGTGGGAGTTCGATGAAGACTCCCGTCGTTACTATGTGTCTTTCCCAGATGATCAGTAGTGGTGCCCAGTTGGGGCTATCGGGGACCGTGTCGCATGTTGGGGTTGATCTTTTATTTTGGTACCGTAGTCGGACCATGAGTGTATTGGATGATTGTAATGTTATTCATGTATTTGTGTGACGTGGCGAGTGTAAGCCAACTATGTACCTTGTCCCCTATTATCTATTTACATGGGTTGTTGTGAAGATTACCTTACTTGCGATATTGCTTTCAATGCGGTTATGCCTCTAAGTCGTGCTTCGACACGTAGGAGATATAGCCGCATCGAGGGCGTTACACCGCTCTCCGCGGATGAAATCCTCTCAATCACCGTACCCATCAATGCACGGTGCTCCTCTGAGATAGATGCTCGCCCTAGCAGATCCTTCAGCTCCTCCGACCGCGCACCAGACGGGGCCGGACTCGTCCGATGGCCCTTTTCGAAGGCCGGACGCGGAGGGCTTTGGGGGGCCATATGACTACCTTCCGGCCCTGCCGGATTCAAAGAAACCCTCCGCGACGATACCTCAGGGTCGCCCGCCTCGCAAGGCGGTACGGCAGGGGGAGGCGTTCCTCTCTCCATCATCTCCGGAAGAAGATCCCCCGAAGACGAGCTCTGCTAAGAAGGGCTAAGGTCCGAGCTACAAGGTAAATTTTCGATTACTTTTCTCAGATATAAAGCAAGGATTTCTCTCGTTTCTTAAAAAGAAAACTCCTCTCTACTTATGGCTCGGTGGAGGGCTGATCCCCTTGAGGGCATAATTCGGCCAAAGTATCTCCCAGCACAGGACCCTCTAGCGAAGATTTCTTCCCCCGCTTTGAGGCCATGGTCTCCGGGTCTTCAGAGGCGGTCCTCTTCTTCCCCCGAGGAGAGGAATTTTCGATTCCTCCCTTTCGGACAACCTCCTTCGAGGAGGATGTAGCTTCCTTGTCCCCTCCTTCGCTTTCCTTTGAAGGCACAACCTCCAACATCCTGACTAGCACGGGACCCGGCGTGGTCTCGGGGAGGGGGGCGGACACCTGATTAGCTTTGCTTTCGCTATCCACTCCTATTTAAAGGACAGCTCTTTTAGGGGCAATTTTATGATAAATATACGGATAGCGAGTCCGGGCACAAGGCTACTTACTTGAGTATCCGGACGATTGCAGCTCAGACCCGCGTCCTCCGTAGAATCCAGACACACTACTTGTGGTCCGAAGAACAATTTGTACATCTCCACGGGCGTCATGCCAAGAAAATGTTGGAGAACTCGTGGTCCCTCCGGGTTGAACTCCCACAGGCGGAGGGGGCGACGTTTGCAGGGCAGAACTCGGCGAATTAACATAACCTGCGTCACCACGACCATAATGATGTCTCTTTCTAGGAGATCTCGGGTGCGGCCCTGCAACAGGGGCACGTCCTTTGCTGACCCCCAGTCCAGCCCCTTATTGACCCATGACGCCAGTCGTGGCGGGGGACCCGAGCAGAAAGCAGGCAACGCCACCCACTTGGCGCTCCTGGGAGCTGTGATATAAAACCACTCTCGTTGCCATAAGCTGGACTCCCCTTGAAAAGAGCCCTCGGGCCATGGAGCACCAGCATTCTTGCTTATAAAAGCACCTCCGCACTCCGCGTGCCGTCCCTCGATCATCTTCGGCTCTACTTTGAAGGTCTTGAGCCATAGTCCGAAGTGAGGAGTAATACGGAGGAAGGCTTCACACACGACGATGAATGAGGAAATATGGAGGATGGACTCCGGAGCTAAGTCGTTAAATTCCAGCCCATAATAAAACATGAGCCCCCTCACGAAGGGATCCGTCGGGAAGCCTAGCCCCCGAAGGAAGTGAGACATGAACACCACACTCTCACCAGGCTTGGGAGTGGGAATGACCTGCCCTTGAGCAGGCAGCCTATGTGAGATTTCGTCGGTCAAGAACCTGGCCTCTTTCAACTTCAGCACGTCCTCCTCCGTGACGGAGGAGGGCATCCATCAGTCTCGAAGGTCGGAACCGGACATTGTCGAAGGTCTAAAGCGCCTGATATGTGGAGCCTTGGGAGTGGGAACTCGAGGCGAAGGGCGAACTCGTTTGAGATTGAAAGAAAGGAGTAAGGCCTTGGTCTCTTTATAAGAGGTTGAATACCAAGGGCCCTTCCCGTGACCGTTTGGGACTCGCCTTTGATCGAGAAAACATACCAACGGGTACGGTTGGGTTACCCATGCCTGTATTGATGAGAATCCCAGAATAAGGGGACACGATCTCTGCTTTGACAAGACGTGCCAAGGAAACCGCCTCGCTAAACGCACTGAGGTGGGATAGTAAAACGATTCGAATAAGGACTTGGCCGTGGTGTGATGTCATGCTACGGAATACGTCAGCAGATTAGATTTGTGTAAATATTATTCTCTCTATGGCAATATGTGGAAACTTATTTTGCAGAGCCGGACACTACCTTTGTGTTCAAAATCTTCTATGAAGTACTTGGAGGAGGAACCCACCTTGCAATGCCGAAGACAATCTGCGCGCCGGACTCGTCGTCATTGAAGCCTGGTTCAGGGGCTACTAAGGGAGTCCTGGATTAGGGGGTGTCCGGATAGCCGGACTATACCTTCGGCCAGACTCCTGGATTATGAAGATACAAGATTGAAGACTTCGTCCCGTGTCCGGAAGGGACTTTCCTTGGCGTGGAAGGCAAGCTTGGCGATTCGGATATGTAGATCTCCTACCATTGTAACCGACTCTGTGTAACCCTAGCCCTCTCCAATGTCTATATAAACCGGAGGGTTTTAGTCCGTAGGACGAACAACAATCATACCATAGGCTAGCTTCTAGGGTTTAGCCTCCTTGATCTCGTGGTAGATCTACTCTTGTACTACCCATATCATCAATATTAATCAAGCAGGACGTAGGGTTTTACCTCCATCAAGAGGGACCGAACCTAGGTAAAACATCGTGTCCCCTGCCTCCCGTTACCATCCGCCTAGACGCACAGTTCGGGACCCCCTACCCAAGATCCGCCGGTTTTGACACCGACAGAGTTCATCATCAACACACCATCTATTAACTTTTGGAGAGTGGTGTCTCCTAGATTGGTTAGGAGTCGCTGGGAGCCTCCGTCAAGATGTGGAGTTGAACCGAGAAGTTTGTAAGGGCAAGGAGATTGCCTACTTCATGAAGATCTACCCGAGTGAGGCAAGTCCTTCGTGGGTGATGGTCATGGTGGGATAGACAAGGTTGCTTCTTCGGGGACCCTTCGTGGGTGGAGCCCTCCGTGGACTCGCACAACCGTTACCCTTCGTGGGTTGAACTCTCAATTAATGTGGACGTACGATGGCACCACCTATCAAAACCACGCCAAAAAATCTTCATGTATCCATTGTGTTTGCTTTCTCCAAACCATTCCCTTTACCTTCATATGCAATGTTTTACTTTCCGCTGCTATACTCTTAGAATTGCATGTGTGGGTTGATTGCTTGACTTGTGCTAATTGCTAAAATCTGCCCACAACTAAAATTGGGGAAAGGATAGATTTTTATTTGATCAAGTAGTCTAGTCACAAGACTGCAAAATACTTTCGATCCTACAACCCAAGACTACAAAATCTTCAATGCCTCCACCTGCCACAAGTTCCTCAATGGCAGCAGCAAGAACTTCAACACCGGTCATGCTCCCATCTTGCCAGCGCATCGAGGGCTTTTCAACAGCCTCAGATGCTGCATCAAGTGCCTCAGCTAGTGGGCAACCATCTTCTTCAATGCCCAAGCTTAATCAAAAGGTCACTACTGGCCGTGGAACTAGGACAAGTCCCAAAAGCAAGGTCATTGTGAATCAGGTTGACAAACATGGGCTGGTTGACGAAGATGAGCTCGCAGAGTTCCTCGGAAGGAAGCAAGAGCAAGCTGTGATTGCTAAGAATTCCTCAGTACCATTGTTGCTGGACCCCAAGAAGCTCTTGGATTTGATGGACATCTGGTGCACTAAGCCAGATACACCGCTCGATGATCTGAACCTACCTCCTGGCCCAGTCCACGTACTATATGCATTCATTTTGAATGAGAAGCACAAGATTTCAGAAGCAAAGCTGGTAAGGAAATAGCTGCTGCAAAAAGAGAAGGAGTTGAGGAAGAACATGCACTCTATATGTCCTCAGCAGCTTATGACTTTACAGTCTGAGATTCAAAACCTATCTGAAGAGTTTGAATGATAATTAAATCACTGATGTGGTGTGCTGTTGTGGTGTGCATGACAGGTTCATCACTGCAACCAACAAGGTTGTTGAAGACCACAATCAGCGTGAGGCAGACAAGTTAGGCATAGTGCCACCCTCGAGTTCTTTAGCTCCTCCACCTACTACATAGGCCAATGAGACTACACCTCCATCTCCTCGCCGTGAAACTACCAGGGAAACTAATGAAGTTGTGCCTGAAGAAATTGAACCATCAAGTTCCTCAGCAGCAGCACCAGCAACTACTTCATCTTTCAAGATAATCACCCTTACTTCTGCATCAAAAGCGAAGAAGGCCAAGGCTGCTAAGAAGGAAGCTAAAAAGAGAAAAGCTCTAGCTCCTCCCACAGCTCCTGAAATTGTGAAGAAATTAAAGATGGCAACATTATCTTCAATTGTCATTCCCATTGATGCCATTCCAATCTCATCAGCGCCCCGCTCCTGCTAATGATGATCGTCAAATTGTGCCATATGGGGTGGAATATGAAATTCCTCAGGCTGATGATGATGACGACCACTCTGCTACTACCACAGAGAAAGTGGTTGAGGAAATCAAAGTTGAAGAAGATGCTTCGCTCCACCAAGTTTTGTCATGAAGCCCTCACATGCTTTGTTGATTGAAAAACGAGCTGCTACTTCATCTGGAAGTAGTGAAGCAACTAAACAGGACATGGACATTGACGGTGCAACAACGCCCATTCTACATGATGGATTTTGGGAAGCAGCTCACCCAAATTCACCCGTCACCACTCCCCTCACTCAAGAGCCTAAGTATCCTGCGCACACTGAAGAAATAAATACAGTCTTTGAGGAAAGGCAACCATCACTACAAAGCATTCCTTAAGAGATTCCAGCTCAAGACGACCCAATAGTTGATGTCGTCTATGCATCTCCTTCACGTGCAAACTCAATTCCTTTAGCAAACACAGATTCCTTCACCAAAGATTGGCAGATTCCTCAGGCGTCCCCAATTTGACAATGCAAAATTCTTTGAAGAAAAGAACTTCATTGGTGAGTCACCATATGACTCAGCCAAGATTTGTCACCTGCGCTTCTGGACCAGAACTCAGATGAATTACTATGCTTCACTACTCTTTAACAAGAATAAAGTATTCTTGCATCACCATATTCCTCATGTGGATATGGAGTCAATTCCCTGCTTCCGGCCTGTTCTGGCTATTATTCATGATGCTGGTCTGTAACGTCCTCGATGCGGCTATATCTCCCACGTGTCGAAGCACGACTTAGAGGCATAACCGCATTGAAAGCAATGTCGCAAGTGAGGTAATCTTCACACAACCCATGTAATACATAAGGGAAAGAGTTACATAGTTGGCTTACAATCGCCACTTCACACAATACATGAATAACGCATTACATTCATCCAAATACAATCAAGGTCCTACTACGGAACCAAAATAAAAGAAGACTACCCCAAATGCTACACAGATCCCCGATCGTCCCGACTGGGCTCCACTACTGATCAACTAGAACGAAACACCACAAAGGACAAGATCTTCATCGAGCTCCTCCTGAGCTTGGTTGCGTCAACTGCACGGTCTCATCGGCACCTGCAAGCTGGTTTTGGAAGTATCTGTGAGCCACAGGGACTCAGCAATCTCGCACCCTCGCGATCAAGACTATTTAAGCTTATGGGTAAGGTAAAGGTATGAGGTGGAGCTGCAGCAAGCGGCTAGCATATATGGTGGCTAACATACGCAAATGAGAGCGAGAAGAGAAGGCAAAGCACGGTCGATACAAGTATGATCAAGAAGTGATCCTAAAACAACCTATGTCAAGCATAACTCCAACACCGTGTTCACTTCCCGGACTCCGCCGGAAAGAGACCATCACGGTTACACACGCGGTTGATGTATTTTAATTAAGGTCAACTTCAGGTTTTCTACAACCAGACGTTAACAAATTCCCATCTGCCCATAACCGCGGGCACGGCTTTCGAAAGTTCAAAACCCTGCAGGGGTGTCCCAACTTAGCCCATCACAAGCTCTCACGGTCAACGAAGGAATAGACCTTCTAGCGGGAAGACCCAATCAGACTCGGAATCTCGGTTACAAGACATTTCGACAATGGTAAAACAAGACCAGCAAAGCCACCCAGATGTGCCGACAAATCCTGATAGGAGCTGCACATATCTCGTTCTCAGGGCACACCGAATGAGCAAGACGTCGGGTAAGCCAGCCCAGAGTTGCCCCTGGTAGCTCCGGACATCGCTCAGTTGGACCAACACTCAGAGGAGCACTGGCCCGGGGGGGGGGGGGTTAAAATAAAGATGACCCTTGGGCTGGCCTAACCCAAGGGAAAGAAAAGGCTAGGTGGCAAATGGTAAAACCAAGGTTGGGCCTTGCTGGAGGAGTTTTATTCAAGGTGAACTGTCAAGGGGTTCCCATTATTACCCAACCGTGTAAGGAACGCAAAATCCGGGAACATAACACTGATATGACGGAAACTAGGGCGGCAAGAGTGGAACAAAACACCAGGCATAAGGCTGAGCCTTCCACCCTTTACCAAGTATATAGATGCATTAATTAAATAAGATATATCGTGATATCCCAACAAGTAACCATGTTCCAACAAGGAACAACATCTCCATGTTCCAACAAGGAACAAACTTCAATCTTCACCTGCAACTAACAACGCTATAAGAGGGGCTGAGCAAAGCGGTAACATAGCCAATCAACGGTTTGCTAGGACAAGGTGGGTTAGAGGCTTGGTTTAACAATATGGGAGGCATGATAAGCAAGTGGTAGGTATCGCAGCATAGGCATAGCAAAAGAGCGAGAAACTAGCAAGCAAAGATAGAAGTGATTTCGAGGGTATGGTCATCTTGCCTGAAATCCCGCAAGGAAGAAGAACGAGTCCATGAAGAAGACAAACGGACGTTGTCGAACGAATCCTCACAACACGACGTTACCGGATACAACCCGAAGAAGCACACCGGAAAGAAGCAAACAACATAGTAAACAACCACCACATAAGCATGGCATGATGCACAAACAATTATGATGCATGTCCAGTTTAATGAGGCATGGCATGGCAAAGTGCAACAAACAATACTACAAGTTAAGTGGAGCTCAATATGCAACGAGTTGCATATTGACGAAACACCACAACAAGTTATTTAGTTTGATCTTGTTTATGTACCCAACAATATTAAATGTTGTTAAACATGGCAAGAGGGTGATGCAAAGTAAAACTACCTATCTAGTCAAGTTTAAATGAGGCCGGAAGCAACGAACAACAATTCCGGTAGATCCTCATATGCATATTTTAAGGTTTGGTACTGTTCTGCCCTAATCATAATCTTAGAGTTATTAAACATGCAAAGTAAGTGAACGAAGTTAAACTAGGCATTTTTCTACCCCATTTACATATAAAGATTATTAAATTCCGAGTTACGGTTATTTAGTTATGAATTAAACCATTTTAGCATGGCATATGAGCAAAATTATCAAACAACATTTTAAACATTTTAAACATGGATGAAAATGACATATTATGAAACTAGATGCAATTCTAAGCAAGTTTCATATATAAATAATTTTAATCCGATGCACGGTTCATGAGTTATTAAATGCATGAACTCTAGGGACTTTTCTGCAAAACAGGTCTTCTCTGGAATATTAGGAAAAACCTCCTGAACTGAAAAAAAACATCACGAGCCGAATCTGCAGGCTGCTGGGGTGCTCACCATGGGCTGAGGCCCGGTTCGGTGAAGAGGTAGGCTGGAAGGGGCGGTGCAGATCTGGCCCGACTGGAAGCGGTGCTGGGCCGCGGTTGGAGAGGAGGCCGGCCCACCTGCGTGGACGAGGTCAGCGATGCGGACGCCGTTGTCCTCCTCCCGACAAGGATGAGCGGCGGCGGCTTGCAGACTCCGGCGAAATGACATGGGGAGGAGCTGGGGTTGAACGGCGGCATCAAATTCGGGCGGATCTGGACCCAGGGGACCCATTCCCGACGCCGGTGGCGCCCGGCGATGCAAGGTTGGCCAGATCTGGCAGCGATAGCCTCACCTGCGAGAGAGAGAGAACGAGAGGTGAGCGCTGGGAGGAGAAGAAAGAGAGAAGAGAGAGGGACGGCGGCAGCACTCCGGTGGCCGGTAGAAGGAGGCGAAGCGCGAGGCGGCACGGGGCTCCAGCGGGAGGAGGCATACGAGCGGGCGAGCGAGCGTGCTCGGGCGCACCACGGCAGGGCGATTCGGGCCCGGGAGGCCCGGAGCGGGCCTCCCATGGGCTCTGAGGGCCGCGGCGAAGTGCGGCGCAGGGGAGGACACGCGGCGATGCGGGAGTGGGTGGAGGGGCGGCGCGGTTGACGTGGCGGCGGCGGCGGGTGGCTCTGGCGGCGACAAGTGGCGGCGGGGTGCTGGTTGGGCACTGAAAGCGAGGTAGGAGACGACGGCGGCTGCGGGGGGAGGAGGTTTAGGCCATTTTTGGCAGGGGTAGGGCTATATATAGACAGATGCTAGGGTTAGGGGGTTAGGAGGGGTTTTCGGAGCCTCCGATCGCGATCCGACGGCTCTGGACACGAGGAGGGGTAGATTGGAGCGTGTGGGTTGTGCAGAAGGCCTCGGGCAGAGAGGAGAGAAGAGAGATAGAGGCCCGGCGACTGTTTCCGGAGACTGAAAACGTCCGACGTTTGACCGACTATAATGTCGCTATAGTTATCCGTTGGGGCATCAAATGAACTCCGAATGCGATGAAATTTGACAGGCGGTCTATCTACACTATAACAAGACCACAAGCCAACTCTCATCTCATTCCGAGAACATTTTACGACCACTTATAAAATAATATTTCGGACATGCCGCGGGCGCGTGCAAGTGTGTCTGGGCTCAGAACGGACAACGGGGAGAACTGGGAGAACCCGGACGAATGCAAGTTTTGAAAACATGATGATGCAATGCACATGATGACATGATAAGATGCAACACGCAAGCAAATGACATGGCAACAACATCGAATAACTGGAAGACACCTGGCGCATCGGTCTTGGGGCGTTACAACACTCCACCACTACGAGAGGATCTCGTCCCGAGATCTAGAATGGCACCAGAGGGACAAACGGAATAGAAAGAGAAGAGGTAAAATTAAGTTGCTTCTTTGACAAACGAGTGAAACCACGAACCTTGAAAGTTTGAACAAAAGATAGAAAGAAAGCAACGGAGATGAACGAAGTTGATAACTCTCCGTTAGAAAAGAGGAACAAGGAAGAACAATTTCGGACAGGACGTCGATTGAAAAGAAAAAAGGAGTTGCATAAGAACTTGGTAAGATGAGAAGATACTTGATGAAATCACAACATACTGCCTCCGGAGCTATTGAATGAATGGAACAAGGGGTAAGAAAAATCTCAGACAACACTCCAGTTGAAAAGAGATGCAAGGCTTGATAAGGCGAAAAGAACTTGAGCAAAAAGGGCACAATACTCCGGTTAAATGGGATAAGCAAGGAAAAGAATATGAACTTGGCTGAATGAGATGATGGGTCGAAGAGAGCAACATCACAATTCCTCCGGAAGGAAGAAATAGAAGATAATTAATTGAAAAAGAAGGAATTGAGAAGAAAATGCCAACTTCTGCCACAACTGATCTTGGAAGGCACCCTTCCAAGAAGGTTTGAACGTAGTTGTTGGGAAAGACCAACAACAAAACGAATAAGTTTGTAGTGGGCTTATGGAAAAACATCTCAAAACTATTAGGTGAAATTTTTGCCACTAACGGAACCAATAGATTGGATTGAAATCAGCAAGGAGACGAGAAACTATTTCACCGGAAGGATAAAAGAAGAACTTGGGTCACTTATGAGCACCATAGATAGCAACAATCCTTAGGGAAGGCTTTAGGTGAAACATGACACAAGATAGCTCCAACTAGTTGGTTGATGGAGTTAAAATACCTCATTCTTAATAACATGTGAATCATGAAACATGAACTCAAATTATCAAGAATGACATAATGCCACCTCGAATGATACGGTTGAAAGAATTGCACTCCGGGCAAGGGCAAGACCGTTATTGATGAAGGAATTAGTCCCTTTGATAGACAATTCTGTCAGCCTATCTCCTGCTCCAATGCTGATGAATCTGCTAGCCAGGACACTGCTGCAAAAGCTTCAAGGTCGTCTTCTTCACCTGAAGCACCACGTGTCATGATGGACCACGAGTTGCTCATAAGTTTGCATCAGAAAGTTGACAAGAATCACAAATGGGTTAGCGTTAATTTGATGTTGTTCAAGCCAATATGACAGTGGCGCATAACCCTATCTGCAAGAACATATATTATGTCCATGAGATATTTGATCACACTTGGGCCATCGTCTCACACCTCAAAATAGATGACGAAGTTGCTATTATGGACTTTCAAATGAACTTTGACTGGGCTGAACCACCAAGGAATAAGTTCAAGAAAACCTAAGTTCCTCCTCTTATGCCAAGTTCAGAGTCTTCATCACGCACAACTGACGAAAATAAAGATGTTGAGGACACTGTGGCTGCTCCATCTGCATCACGCGACCCCGAGAACGCTGGCGCTCCCGCGACTTCACCACGATATTTTTCAGGGGTGTTGATACGTCTCCATCGTATCTATAATTTTGATTGTTCCATGCCAATATTCAACAACTTTCATATACTTTTGGCAACTTTTTATACTATTTTTGGGACTAACATATTGATCCAGTGCCCAGTGCCAGTTCCTGTTTGTTGCATGTTTTTTGTTTCCCAGAATATCCATATCAAACAGAGTCCAAATGGGATAAAACTGACGGAGATTTTTTTGGAATATATATGATTTTTGGGAAGAAAAATCCACGCGAGACAGTACCCGAGGGAGGCACGAGGCAGGGCGGCGCGCCCCACCCCCTGGGCGCGCCCCTGACCCTTGTGGCCACCCCGTAAGGCGGTTGATGCCCTTCTTTCGCTGCAAGAAAGCTAATATCCGGATAGAGATCGTGTTAAAATTTCAGCCCAATCGAAGTTACGGATCTCCGGGAATATAAGAAACGGTGAAAGGGCAGAATCTGAGAACGCAGAAACAGAGAGAGACAGATCCAATCTCGGAGGGGATCTCGCCCCTCCCACGCCATGGAGACCATCAACCAGAGGGAAAACCCTTCTCCCATCTAGGGAGGAGGTCAAGGAAGAAGAATAAGGAGGGGGGGGGGGCTCTCTCCCCCTCGCTTCCGGTGGCACCGGAGTGCCACCGGGGGCCATCATCGTCACCGCAATCTTCACCAACAACTTCACCGCCATCATCACCAACTCTTCCCCCCTCTATGCAGCGGTGTTACCTCTCTCTTACCCTCTGCAATCTCTACTTAAACATAGTGCTCAACGCTATATATTATTTCCCAATGATGTATGGCTATCCTATGATGTTTGAGTAGATCCGTTTTGTCCTATGGGCTATTTGATGATCAAGTTCGTTTGAGTTGCATGTTTTATTATTGGTGCTGTCCTATGGTGCTCTCTATGTCGCGCAAGCATGAGGGATCCCCACTGTAGGGTGTTGCAATATGTTCATGATTCGCTTATAGTGGGTTGCGTGAGTGACTGAAACACAAACCCGAGTAAGGGGGTTGTTGCGTATGGGATAAAGAGGACTTGATACTTTAATGCTATGGTTGGGTTTTACCTTAATGATCTTTAGTAGTTGCGGATGCTTGCTAGAGTTCCAATCATAAGTGCATATGATCCAAGTAGAGAAAGCATGTTAGCTTATGCCTCTCCCTCTAATAAAATTGCAATAATGATTACCGGTCTAGTTATCGATTGCCTAGGGACAAATAACTTTCTCGTAACAAAAAACTCTTTACTAAAACTAATTTAGTTGTGTCTTTACCTAAACTGCCCCTACTTTTTATTTACGTAACCTTTATTATCTTGCAAACCTATCCAACAACACCTAAAGTACTTCTAGTTTCATACTTGTTCTAGGTAAAGTGAACATCAAGCGTGCGTAGAGTTGTATCGGTGGTCGATAGAACTTGAGGGAATATTTGTTCCGCCTTCAGCTCCTCGTTGGGTTCAACACTCTTACTTATTGAAAACTGTTGCGATCCCCTATACTTGTGGGTTATCAAGACCTTTTTCTGGCGCCGTTGCCGGGGAGCAATAGCGTGGGGTGAATATTCTCGTGTGTGCTTGTTTGCTTTATCACTAAGTAATTTTTATTTGCTGTTCTTAGTTGTTCTTTATCTTGAGTTATGGATATGGAACACGAAATACCAAAAAAAAGGTGTACTTGCTGCTCATGGAGATGAGGAACCTCCTAAAACCCTCGATGCTCGTTATGTGACAGATATTATGTACTACTTTGATAATCCAGAGAAAACCCCATTCAATTTGGTAATGGAGACACGTTGGATCAACGTGAATACTTTAGGGATTATCGCTTGACTCAAAAAGGGAAACTATTATGGGATCAACCTTATGTGTTGAAATGGTACGCTAGGCAACTATGCTTGAGATATGATTATACTTTTTGCTCTAGGATGAAGGCTCCACACCTTCCCTTTTTATGCAAATTTAATGATAATGAAACTTTGGCTTCTTATGCTAGAGGTATATATGACTATTATGATGTGGAACAAATAGAAGAATTTGTTGCTTTTAAAGGTGCTTATGAAATTGAATCTTTGTTTGAGAAGTATGAAGCTTTTGATGATGATGTTTATAGGCATGAAAATTTTGCTATATTGAAATATTGCTATGAGAATTATGAATACAATTCCTATATTGATGCACTTATTGAGAAAGTCTCCACTGTCCAAGAAGAGATTAATATTTTGCAGGAGTCTATGGAAGAAGAAATTGATGAAACTGTGAGCTCTTTGGATGAAAAAGATGAGGAGGAGAGCAAAGAACTAAAGGAGGAAGAGCGGATTGATCACCTGTGCCCACCTTCTAGTGAGAGTAACTCTTCAACTTATACATTGTTTAATTTCCCTTCGTGCTTACCGAAGGATGAATGCTATGATAATTGCTATGATCCCGTTGATTCTTTTGAAATACCCCTTTTTGATGATGCTTGCTATGCTTGTGGCCAAGATGCCAATATGAATTATGCTTATGGAGATGAACTTGCTATAGTTCCTTATGTTAAACATGAAATTGTTGCTATTGCACCCACGCATGATAGTCCTATTATCTTTTTGAATTCTCCGAACTACACTATATTGGAGAAGTTTGTGATTATTAAGGATTATATTGATGGGTTGCCTTTTACTACTACACATGATGATTTTGATGAGTATAATATGCATGTGCTTGCTGCTCCTACTTGCAATTATTATGAGACAGGAACTATATCTGCACCTCTCTATGTTTCCAATACGATAAAATTGCAAGAAATTGTTTATACTATGCATTGGCCTTTACTATGTGTGCATGAATTGTTCTTTTATGACATGCCTATGCATAGGAAGAGAGTTAGACACCGTTGTTGCATGATATATGTTACTTTGTGCTCACTACTAAATTACAAATCATTTTTAATTAAAATTGGCTTTGATATACCTTGGGATCCGGGTGGATTCATTACTTGAGCACTATATGCCTAGCTTAATGGCTTTAAAGTAAGCGCTGCTAGGGAGACAACCCGGAAGTTTTAGAGAGTCATTTATTTCTTTTGAGTGCTTTTATATAGTTTAAAAACAACAAAAATAAAGAGGGTAACCCAAAACCTTTTCAAAAAGAAAAGCGAAAGTGAGAAAGACAAGCATTGTTGAGGTGGGTGCTAGCCTTGAACTTTGTTCATGCTCACGGAAAATTTGTGAATCTTGATTACATAAACTTTTCAACAAAAATAATTATCCCCTTGTACAATTCCATTGTATTATAAAAATAATGTGCCAAGTTTTGCCTTTAGGATGTTTACTTTGCTTGTTGGTTTATACGGTGCTAGACAGAAACTTTGGCTGTAGTGCATGATTTTACATTTTTTACTGGAACATCAAATTGTTATGATTCCTTTTGCACTGTCTTTCTATGATTTTTTTTATTTTCCCTAATTTTGGCAGAATTGTTCAAGTACCAGAAGTATGGTGAATGTTCAGATTATTACAGACTGTTCTGTTTTAGGCAGATTCTGTTTTTGATGCATAGTTTGCTTGTTTTGATGAAACTATCGATTTATATCAGTGGATTAAGCCATGAAAAAGTTATATTACAGTAGACACAATGCAGAAATAGAATATGAATTGGTTTGCAACAGCACTTAGAGTAGTGATTTGCTTTATTATACTAACGAATCTTACCGAGTTTTCTGTTGAAGTTTTGTGTGGATGAAGTGTTCGATGATCGAGAAGGTCTCGATGTGAGAAGAAGGAAGAGAGGCAAGAGGTCAAGCTTGGGGATGCCCGAGGCACCCCAAGTAAATATTAAAGGAGACTCAAGCGTCTAAGCTTGGGGATGCCCCGGAAGGCATCCCCTCTTTCTTCAACAAGTATCGGTATGTTTTCGGATTCGTTTCGTTCATGTGATATATGCAATCTTGGAGCGTCTTTTGCATTTAGTTTTCATTTTTCTTTTATGCACCATGCTGGTATGAGATATTCCTTGGTTGATTCATATAATGATCATTGCACTTCACTTATATCTTTTGAGTATGGCTTTATAGAATGCTTCATGTGCTTCACTTATATCTTTGGATGTTTGGATTTCCTGTTTGTCTTTACATAGAAAACCGCCATTTGTAGAATTCTCTTTTGCTTCAATTATATTTGTTAGAGCGTGGGCATATCTTTTGTAGAAATAATTAAACTCTCTTGCTTCACTTATATCTATTTAGAGAGATGACATGAATTGGTCATTCACATGGTTAGTCATAAAATCCTACATAAAACTTGTAGATCACTGAATATGATATGTTTGATTCCTTGCAATAGTTTTGCGATATAAAGATGGTGATATTAGAGTCATGCTAGCGGGTAGTTGCGGATTAGTATAAATACTTGTGTTGAGGTTTGTGATTCCTGTAGCATGCACGTATGGTGAACTGTCATGTAACGAAGTCGGAGCATGAGGTGTTTATTGATTGTCTTCCTTATGAGTGGCAGTCGGGGACAAGCGATGGTCTTTTCCTACCAATCTATCCCCCTAGGGGCATGTGTAGTAGTACTTTGCTTCGAGGGCTAATAAACTTTTGCAATAAGTATGTGAGTTCTTTATGACTAATGTTGAGTCCATGGATTATACGCACTCTCACCCTTCCATCATTGCTAGCCTCTTTGGTACCGTGCATTGCCCTTTTACACCTCGAGAGTTGGTGCAAACTTCACCGGTGCATCCAAACCCCGTGATATGATATACTCTGTCACACATAAACCTCCTTATATCTTCCTCAAAATAGGCAACATACCTACCTATTATGGCATTTCCATAGCCAGTCCGAGATATATTGCCATGCAACTTCCATCATCATCATTTACATGACTTGAGCATTCATTGTCATATTGCTTTGCATGATCGTAAGATAGCTAGCATGATGTTTTCATGGCTTGTCCATTTTTTGATGTCATTGCTACACTAGATCATTGCACATCTCGGTACACCACCGGAGGCATTCATATAGAGTCATATCTTTGTTCTAGTATCGAGTTGTAAGTAAATAAAAGTGTGATGATCATCATTATTAGAGCATTGCCCCAGTGAGGAAAGGATAATGGAGACTATGATTCCCCCACAAGTCGGGATGAGACTCTGGACGAAAAAAAGAGAAAGGCCAAAAAAAGAGAAGGCCCGAAAAATGAGAGAAAAAGAGAGAAGGGGCAACGTTACTATCCTTTTACCACACTTGTGCTTCGGAGTAGCACCATGTTCTACATATGGAGAGTCTCTTGAGTTATCACTTTCATATACTAGTGGGAATTTTCATTATAGAACTTGGCTTGTATATTCCGATGATGGGCTTCCTCTAATGCCTGAGGTCTTCATGAGCAAGCAAGTTGGATGCACACCCACTCAGTTTTCAGTCTGAGCTTTCATACACTTATAGCTCTTAGTTCATCCGTTGCATGGCAATCCCTACTCACTCACATTGATATCTATTGATGGGCATCTCCATAGCCCGTTGATACGCCTAGTTGATGTGAGACTATCTTCTCCTTTTTGTCTTCTCCACAACCACCATTCTATTCCACCTATAGTGCTATATCCATGGCTCACGCTCATGTATTGCGTGAGGGTTAAAAAGTATGAACCAATTGCTCGGCTTGTCATCAGGGTTGTGCATGATGTGAATATTTTGTGTGGTGAAGATGGAGCATAGCCAGACTATATGATTTTGTAGGGATAACTTTCTTTGGCCTTGTTATTTTGAAAAGACATGATTGCTTTATTAGTGGGCTTGAACTATTAACGTTTTTATGCCAAATGATAGACTATTGCTTTGAATCACTCGTGTCTTAATATTCATGCCATGATTAGATATGTGATCAAGATTATGCTAGGTAGCATTCCACATCAAAAATTATATTTTTTATCATTTACCTACCCGAGGACGAGCAGGAATTAAGCTTGGGGATGTTGATAGGTCTCCGTCGTATCTATAATTTTTGATTGTTCCATGCCAATATTCTACAACTTTCATATACTTTTGGCAACTTTTTATACTATTTTTGGGACTAACATATTGATCCAGTGCCCAGTGCCAGTTCCTGTTTGTTGCATGTTTTTTGTTTCGCAGAATATCCATATCAAATGGAGTCCAAATGGGATAAAAACTGACGGAGATTTTTTGGAATATATATGATTTTTGGGAAGAAAAATCCACATGAGATGGTGCCCGAGGGAGGCACGAGGCAGGGGGGCGCGCCCCACCACCCTGAGCGCGCCCCTGACCCTCGTGGCCACCCTGTAAGGCGGTTGATGCCCTTCTTTCGCCGCAAGAAAGCTAATATCCTGATAGAGATCGTGTTCAAATTTCAGCCCAATCAGAGTTACGGATCTCCGGGAATATAAGAAACGGTGAAAGGGCAGAATCTGAGAATGCAGAAACAGAGAGAGACAGAGAGATAGATCCAATCTCGGATGGGCTCTTGCCCCTCCCATGCCATGGAGACCAAGAACCAAAGGGGAAACCCTTCTCCCATCTAGGGAGGAGGTCAAGGAAGAAGAAGAAGGAGGAGGGGGGCTCTCTCCCCCTCGCTTCCGGTGGCACCAGAGTGCCACCGGGGGCCATCATCATCACCGCCATCTTCACCAACAACTTCACCGCCATCATCACCAACTCTTCCCCCCTCTATGCAGCGGTGTAACCTTTCTCTTACCCGCTGTAATCTCTACTTAAACATGGTTCTCAACACTATATATTATTTCCCAATGATGTATGGCTATCCTATGATGTCTGAGTAGATCCGTTTTGTCCTATGGGCTATTTGATGATCAAGTTCGTTTGAGTTGCATGTTTTATTATTGGTGCTGTCCTATGGTGCTCTCTATGTCGCGCAAGCATGAGGGATCCCCACTGTAGGGTGTTGCAATACGTTCATGATTCGCTTATAGTGGGTTGCGTGAGTGACTGAAACACAAACCCGAGTAAGGGGGTTGTTGCGTATGGGATAAAGAGGACTTGATACTTTAATGCTATGGTTGGGTTTTACCTTAATGATATTTAGTAGTTGCAGATGCTTGCTAGAGTTCCAATCATAAGTGCATATGATCCAAGTAGACAAAGTTTGTTAGCTTATGTCTCTCCCTCAAATAAAATTGCAATAATGATTACCGGTTTAGTTATCGATTGCCTAGGGACAAATAACTTTCTCGTAACAAAAAGCTCTTTACTAAAACTAATTTAGATGTGTCTTTACCTAAACAGCCCCTACTTTTTAATTACGTAACCTTTATTATCTTGCAAACCTATCCAACAACACCTACAAAGTATTTCTAGTTTCATACTTGTTCTAGGTAAAGCGAACATCAAGCATGCGTAGAGTTGTATCGGTGGTCGATAGAACTTGAGGGAATATTTGTTTTTCCTTTAGCTCCTCGTTGGGTTCGACACTCTTATCGAAAACTGTTGCGATCCCCTATACTTGTGGGTTATTAGTTGTTAGTCCTCGGCTTTGTCTCCTTTTTGTCATTTTATGAAAAAGGGGGATAAGTTTGAGTTAGTCTTCAAGTGGGTCTATATATGGGTTGTTTTTGCTTAAGTTGCAACTCTTGAGCTTTACTCAATTTGCTATTTTATGAGTTGTAACTTAATAGTTATTGCTCGTCTAACTCTTTTGCTACAGTTTATACGCATGCTCCGACCTTAAATATATCTATTTATGCATGCATAGTTCTGTCAGAAACCAATTTTCATCATGCATTCATATTCTTCAAATATCTTAGGATCATGCATGATTGGATTTCAAGATATAGGGGGAGATCTCCACAATTTCAACCTACCATGTGCATTTGCAATCCAAAGCAAACTCCTCATATGCACATCTTCAGGGGGAGTTCCTCAATATCTTGTAACCAATTTCTTCAAACTCTGTACTTACACTTCAATTATTTTACTCCTGTTGAAAGCCTAACCAATTTGTCATCAATCGCCAAAAAGGGGGACATTCTAAGTGCATCAAGTGCCTCCTTAGTGGTTTTGGATTACTGAAGACAAATAGGTTGAGGAACTAATGTGCTTGTGAGTATGAAATTCGTACGGCCTTTGACGAAATTGATGTGAAGTCTTTGAAGCTTGATGACTTTTCTTTTTGTAGTTTATTTTCTACTTGTTTGAGTCATAGGAAAAACTATACTATTAAAGTGGGTCCAGGTGAAACATACTTCACATTTCCAAAGTGGTGCTCAAACCTACTCATACCAAAGCCACTTCAAGTGAAGCCTTTGTAAATCTCCGGAACAGCTAAAGCATTTGCTAGCGATAGTGACGAAGTTCATCTAGTCGCTGACTAATTTGGTCAGGCTGAGGAGTTAGGACTTCGCTGCGATCTGCCTACTACGAGGAAATTGAGTGCCCCGAATAATTTGGGAGTTCAAAATCCGACCGTTGCTGCGCCGCGGGCTAGCTGCCGAGTGGATCCATATCCTGACAACGGTCGAATCAAAGAAGGGCATTTATGACAGTTCATGTTGAGTTGCCCCTGGCTATAAATAGCCACCCCCCACAACCACTTGTTGGTTGGCTGCTCTGAGAGAACTCGACACTTGTCATTTGAGAGAAACTCATCCTTTGACGACTTTGAGAGAATCCTAAGTTAGGAAAACCCAGAGCCAAAGTGATTGAGCATCACTGAAGAGATTGATCTGTGTGATCCGGCGCCCGTTACCTTTGAATATTGTCATTCTTCTAGACGGTTATGCATCAAGTTCTGAGTACACCAAGAGTCATTATGGTGTGCTGGTCAACAAGTATGTGAAGGTTTGGGAAGTCTACCTTGAAGACTTACCACTAGTGATTTGGAAAGGACTAAGTGACCTTAGCTCAATAGGAATACGGTGAGGACTGTGTGTCCTCTAAGTTATGACTCAGCCGGCTCAACCAGACGTACAGTTGATACATCAACTGGAAATGGTCTACCAAATTGCATTGTCTTCACCAAGCCAACTTGGTTTCAATTCCTCGCCCTATCTTATATTTTTCCTCTGCTGAAGAATTGGTGATCTATCTGTGATTAATTTGGACTAAAGAATATCATTACGCTATCCTTCTTTTCTTCAGTTCATATTCTTCATGCATGTATGCTTATCTGATTGCAAGTTCTTCACTATTACGTATCTTGATTGCATGTACTTTGATTCTGTGATGACTTAGTTTCCTTTGTGTTTCTATTTCTTCACTCTGATCTTCATCAAATTCTTCAGAGGTTGACGAATTTCTAAAATTCTCCCATTCACCCCCCGCCTCTGGGAGTAAACCTATGCTTTCATTCTTTATCACTTTCAGTTTGTCAACTAAATTGCTTGAGGACAAGCAACGAGTTAAGCTTGGGGGAATTGACACGTCTCCATCGCATCTACTTTTCCAAACACTTTTGCTCTTATTTCGGACACTAGGTTGCATGATTGAATGAAACTAACCTAGACTGACGTTGTTTTCAGCAGAACTACCATGGTGTTGTTTTTTGTGAAGAAATAAAAGTTATCAGAATTGGATGAAATTTTTGGAGATTTTTATGGTATATATGAAAAATACTGAAGCCAAGACCGACCAGAGGGGGGGCACCTATTGCCCACAAGGCAACAAGGCGCGTCCACCCCCTAGGCATGTCCTATTACCTTGTGGGGCCCACATGGTTCTGCTGACCCTAATTTCAAGTCTATAAAATGTGGTGATTTTTACGGCACAGTGGAGGGGGTGTTTCGCCTTTTTTCTTAACTTATGAAGAGCAGGGGGCTACGAATATTTTCCCCCACGCTCTTATTCTACTCCAGCAGCCAAATCTCCAAAGCTCCCGCATCCTCAACCTCACTCCCAGGCATAAAGCCAACTCCCAGCTTCTGCATCTCGTGTCCATGGCCGATGCGGATGTGAAGGGGAGGTGGGTGGCCTCCAAGGTCACTGACACCACCATCAGTGAGCTTTAGGCAGCTGTATACATCCCAACTGACGCCGCCTGCAGGCCCTCGGAGCCCGGCCAACGTGACCCTACTCCCAAACCCGGGGAGCGGGTCATCTTCATCCCCCACCTCGTCCGAGGTATGGATTTTTCCCTGCACCCTTTTGCGCACGGGATTCTATTCTTCTACGGGTTAGATTTCCACAATCTAGCCCCAAATTTCATTATGCACCTCACCACCTTCATCATCGTATGTGAGGCGTTTTTGCGCATGGAACCGCACTTTGGCCTATGATTGAAGACCTTGATAGAGGCAAAAGTGTCCCATCTTTCGACGAGATGATGATTATTGTTTCGGAGGAGTAGACTTTGGTGATCCGACTATGAACATGCAAAGATGTCACGCCTTAGCAATCGCTGAATCAACTCCGACAGGTTATTAACCATGCCGGAGCACGATCAACCTAACCATGCAGGTCTATTTCCTGCAAGCAAACAAAGAACATGCAAGAAACAAAGATTGCAAGCTAGATATTGTGAATATAAGATGAAAGCTTTATTGACGAAGGTGGGGTTCTGGGACGTCTTTGTCTGGTCGTTGAACACAAACGAAGTACGCGAAGTTGCAATTATGGTGAACTTTTAATCTAAACAAAACCCAAAGTCTAAATGACGCCCTAAAGGCTGTAATAAGGAGGAAGAGGGGGGAATTTCGTGGCCCTTGGAGGAGGGGTCCGAAACCAACCCTAACTCTTGTTTCCCCACGCATACGGACTCTAAAAACAACATATACTTAAGTATTTCAAAATTACATGGGCCTGGCCCAATAATAAGGTGGCGCGGCACCTATAATAGCCTCTGGACGAAATTTATGAAGTGGCATCTTGTATATTTCAACCAAGGCTTCATGCACTCCTTATGGTGGCTTCATAGTCCTGAAATCATCACTTGTAACTCTGTTCTTGTTCCCCTTGCGCATGCCATCATCTCCATGTTTGGTCTTGCTCCAATGTTCATCCCTCTTATCCATGCCAGGCCCTTCATTCGTAAGCAAAACAAATGTATCCAACTTAGGTAGCATCATATTCTCATGAACATTAGAATCATTACTAAGAAACGAAAGTACCTGATAATTTAATTGGCGTGCACGAGCTCTAGTAATTGTTCTAGTATGTATAGCAGTAGGGGCTATGGGTGTAACAATGGTATTGATGTCGTCATCATCCTCCCCTTCTTGAAATGAAGTCGTCGTCGATGGAAGCTCATCTTCTTCACCCAAATAAGGCTTCAAATCTGCAATGTTAAAAGTGGGACTAACCCCAAAATCTGCAGGCAACTCAAGTTTATATGCATTATCATTTATTTTCTCTAACACCTTAAAAGGACCATCAACACGTGGCATTAGCTTTGATTTACGCAAATCAGGAAATCTATCCTTATGCAAATGTAACCAACCAAGATCTCCATGTGCAAACACAACATGTTTTCTACCCTTATCTCCAGCAAGTTTATATTTAGCATTCATATGCTCAATGTTTTCCTTAGTTAACTCATGCATTTTTAAGATCAATTCATCACGTTGTTTAGCATCAAAATTAACCTTCTCCGAAGATGGAAGAGGCAACAAATCAATGGGTGCACGAGGTAGGAAACCATACACAATTTCAAAAGGGTGCATCTTAGTAGTAGAATGCAACGAACGATTATAAGAAAATTCAATATGAGGCAAACATTTTCCCACATTTTCTTATTATTCTTCAAAACAACCCTAAGCATAGTAGACAATGTTCTATTGACTACTTTAGTTTCACCATTAGTTTGGGGGTGACTAGTAGTACTAAAAAGTAGTTTAGTCCTCAACTTAGCCCATAAACATCTCCAAAAGTGGCTAAGAAATCTAGTATCACGATCTGAAACAATAGTATTTAGCAAACCATGCAAGCGAATAATTTCACGAAAGAACAAATCAACAACATTAACAACATCATCGCTTTTATGACATGGTATAAGGTGTGCCTTTTTCGAGAATCTATCCACGACAACAAATATGATATCCCTCCCCTTCTCTGTTCGAGGTAAACCTAAAACAAAGACCATAGATATATCCTCCCAAGGAACACTAGGTACAGGCAAAGGCATATATAAACCATGAGGATTGAGTCGTGACTTAGCTTTTTGACATGTAGTGCAGTGAGCAACAAAACGCTCAACATCCCGTCTCATCTTTGGCCAACAGAAATGTCTAGCAAGTACGTCCTCCGTCTTCTTTCCGCCAAAGTGTCCCATTAATCCTCCTCCATGCGCCTCCTGCAACAACAAAAGACGAACAGAGCTAGCTGGAATGCATAGCTTGTTAGCACGAAACACAAATCCATCATTAACGTCGAACTTGTTCCATGTTCTTCCTTCTTTACAATTCTGCATTACATCTTTAAAATCAGCATCATGCATGTCAGATTACGGGTTCCACCAAACCCTTGAGGTTCGAACACTGGGGTGCGCACAGTGGTCTCTCTCCCCCTAGCTCACACACTTGCAATGATCTCAAAGCCTAGCTCGCCGAACCCGAGGAACAAAGGACACATGAGTTTATACTAGTTCAGGCCACCGTTGCGGTATAATACCCTACTCCAGTGTGGTGTGGTGGATTGCCTTGTAGGCTGGGATGAACAAGTGCAAAGGAAGTACAGCCTCCTGAGGAGAGGTGTTCTTGAGCTTGATGAGCTTGTGTGGTTGGGGATGATCTCAATGATCCGTCCTTTGCTATAGTGGTGGCTTGCCCAATTTATAGAGGCCTGGGCCGTCTCCCCAAATATTAGGCGGGAAGGGATCCCACAACGGCCAATTAGAAGGGGGACAACGAGTACAAGTTATCCTGACAAAAGGTGGTCTTCTCCTGCCAAAGGCTCTGGTGGTGACGCCGTCGTGGGCTCCGTGATGACCTCCGTCCTGCTGTCCTGCTGGTCTTGGTGTCGTTGCACCGAAATGGAAACCTTTGCCTGATGCCTCGGGACTCCTCGCCTGCGCCTGCCTCTTTAGCACCAAAGAGGAAATTGGCACTCTGCGCCCGCTGGCGCCTGCCTGGCCTTGGTCGTCATGGCTCACGTCATGGAAACCTCACGAGGTGCCCCTCTCCTTGATCTCTCTGCTCCTCGCGAGCCAGCCTAGTGAGGCTGTCCCTGAGGAGGTCTTGTGTCGTCCGCCTCACGAGGCTTGGCCCCTCGCGAGGGTCTTGAGCGTTGGTTGATGAAGATGGGCCGTACCAGGCCACTCGTGGAGCCACACCCTGGGCCGCAGGCAGGCAAGTCTGGGTACCCCCGTTCCCAGGACGCCGACAGTAGCACCCGGGACCAAGATGCACTCGTACTTGGCTTCGCAGCGAAGCCAAGGGGCAAGTGCGGAGCGCCGTGGGCCCCAATAACCTGCGGCCTTGATAGACGCGTCACGATTGACGGGACGTGGGCGCCTCCACTTCCCCACGCAACCTTGATTTCCGCCTAGCTAGGCAACCACCATCGTCTTTGTAGCTCCTCCTCCTTTACAGGCAGCACTCTCCGCCGCTCCCTCATCTTCCATAGGGCTGCAGATCTCTTTCCCCGGTCCAATCTGACACCAACTCCCCTCGCCGCAATGGCACCAAGCCAGAAGAAGAAGGGAAAGAAGGAGTCTGGTACCTCGGCCCCGCAAAGCTGGTCCTCGAGCCCGCCATCGAGCGGTCAGTGGTGCTCAACCAAGAGGCGATGGGCAAGGTGCGCCCGGCACTCGCCGCCGATTTCAATGAGTGGGGGGCGACGGTGGCCTGTCCTTCTTCCCGCGCCGAAGTTCATAGGACGACCACCAAGGTCCCCATCCATCTCCATGCCCTCTGGGCAGGCTTGATTCCCCCTCTTCTCCAATTTCTTCAATGCGGTGCTCTCGCATTACCAGATTAATGCGCTGCATCTCGATCCCTAATCCATCATCCTCCTTGCTGTCTTCGGCTTCGTCTACGAAGCCATGGTGGGCATTGCCCCTTCCGTGGCTCCGCTTCGCCACTTCTTCTCGTTGTACCTGACAGATCCTCTCTAGCGCTCTAGGTGTGTATCCCTCCAGGCCGTCGCGGTGACGGCCGGCTTGGGATTGACTTCGAGCTCTCGCCAGTCGTCGAAGGCTTCAGGAAGAGGTGGGTGTTCATGGATGTTGGCGTGCGCAGCCCCCTGCTGCTGCTTCCCAGGGTCCCAGCTGCTCCGAGCTCCGGTTGGGGCACGCGAAGTCACCAATCGGCGGCTCGCCCATGTCTGGCTCCGGTTCGCCAGGTTGAAGGACCTCGGTGTGACGGCGCCCATGGTGGTGAAGGAGTTCATCCGGCATCGCATCGCTCCACTTTAGCACCACTCTCGGAAAATGTGGACCTTCTCTGGCTACGAGGACCGTATGAGGCTTCAAGCCCCGGCTCTTCCTCCTGAGGCACGGTGCATGGTGCTCGAGCTCCTGACGGGCGACTCGATGCCAGCCAACCTGCCAGAGGAGGGCTATCTTCTGTACTGCTACTCGAACAAGGTGGAGTTCGTGAAGCAGATGCCCCTCTTCGATGAATGGGGACCACGCCTGGTTGGCCTTGAAGGGCCTCGCGACAGCCCTGTCTTCGTGGCCCCCCTTCCTGCCGTGAGTGCGATGCCCGCCCCGGGAGTGGGCGCAGGGGGCGGTTGCTATCGGGCGACGACGATGCTGCTCCTGAGGTATCGACACCACTTGGGGCTCCTAAGGTGTCGTCCCCGGGGACCCTGGAGAGCCGTGATACGTCTCCAACGAATCTATAATTTTTGATTGCTCCATGCTACTTTATCTACTGTTTTGGACTATATTGGGATTTATTTTCCACTTTTATATTATTTTTGGGACTAACCTATTAACCGGAGGCCCAGCCCAGAATTGCTGTTTTTTTGCCTATTTCAGTATTTCGAGGAAACAGACTATCAAACGGAGTCCAAACGGAATGAAACCTTCGGGAACATGATCTTCTCACCGAACGTGATCCAGGAGACTTGGACCCTACTCCAAGAAGTTTCCGGGGAGGTCACGAGCGTGGAGGGCGCCCCCTCCCCGCCGGAGAGGGCATCCATCACGGAGGGCTTCTACATCAACACCATAGCCCTTCTGATGAAGTGTGAGTAGTTTACTTCAGACCTTCGGGTCCATAGCTAGTAGCTAGATGGCTTCTTCTCTCTTTTTGGATCTCAATACAATGTTCTCCCCCTCTCTCGTGGAGATCTATTCGATGTAATCTTCTTTTTGCGGTGTGTTTGTTGAGATTGATTAATTGTGGGTTTATGATCCAACTTATCTATGAATAATACTTGAATCTTCTCTGAATTCTTTTATGTATGATTGAGTTATCTTTGCAAGTCTCTTCGAATTATTCGTTTGGTTTGGCCAACTAGATTGGTAGTTCTTGCAATGGGAGAAGTGCTTAGCTTTGGGTTCAATCTTGCGGTGTCCTTACTCAGTGACAGAAAGAGTTGCAAGGCACGTATTGTATTGTTGCCATCGAGGATAACAATATGGGGTATTTATCATATTGCATGAATTTATTCCTCTACATCATGTCATCTTGCTTAAGGCGTTACTCTGTTTTTAACTTAATACTCTAGATGCATGCTGGATAGCGGTCGATGAGTGGAGTAATAGTAGTAGATGCAGGCAGGAGTCGGTCTACTTGTCACGGACATGATGCCTATATACATGATCATACCTAGATAACCTCATAACTATGCTAAATTCTATCAATTGCTCAACAGTAATTTGTTCACCCATCGTAGAATATCTATGCTCTTGAGAGAAGCCACTAGTGAAACCTATGGCCCCCGGGTCTATTCTCATCATATCAATCTCCATTACTTTATTTTACTTGTTTTGCTTTTACTTTTCACTTTGCATCTTTATACCAAAAATACCAAAAATATTATCTCTATCAGATCTCACTCTCGTAAGTGACCGTGAAGGGATTGACAACCCCTAAGCGTTGGTTGCGGGTTGCTACCGTTTTGTGTAGGTACGAGGGACTTGCGCGTGACGTCCTACTGGATTGATACCTTGGTTCTCAAAAACTGAGGGAAATACTTACCCTACTGTGCTGCATCACCCCCTCCTCTTCGGGGAAAACCAACGCTAGCTCGAGACGTAGCAAGAAGGATTTCTGGCGCCGTTGCCGGGGAGGCCTACACCAAGTCAAGTCAAGATTTACTCTCCCGTCAACGAGCCATTTCTGGCGCCGTTGCTGGGGAGGCCTACGCCAAGTCAAGTCAAGATTTACTCTCCCGTCAACGAGCCATTTCTGGCGCCGTTGCCGGGGAGGCCTGCGCCAAGTCAAGTCAAGATTTACTCTCCCGTCAACGAGCCATTTCTGGCGCCGTTGCCGGGGAAGCCTACGCAAAAGTCAACATACCAAGTACCCATCACAATCTCTATCTCTCGCATTACCTTATTTGCCATTTGCCTCTCATTTTCCTCTCCCCCACTTCACCCTTGCCGTTTTATTCGCCCTCTCTTTCCCAATCTCCTCCTCTTTTCCCTTTGCCTTTTGTTTGCTCGTGTGTTAGTTTGCTTACCTGTCGCTATGTCGAATTCCTTATCTTCTCTGTTACCTCCCGAGAATGAAGTGCTAAATTTTAAACAAAGGGAGGGATAAAATCTAAAGGATGCTTGGTATAGAATTTGCAATGCTCAAAATAGATCTACCAGGAAGCAATCTACTTCAGTCCTTCTTCGCAATTTTTATGTAGGTGCTAATCCTTGGTATAGATATATCCTTGATACCATTACCGGAGGGAATTTTTTTGGCAGCCATACTTTTGATTCCTATAATGTTTTAATAGATATATTTGGCTCACCTCCCCTTTTGGTTAATGGAACTGTGTTAACCTTGGAGCATGTTATGCAAAGGCTTGAAATTATTAAAAACAAAGTTGCTACCATTGAATCCATTGAAAATCTAGATAAAAAGATTCATAATCATATTACTCAATATGGATCTAAGGTAGGAATGACTTTGAAAAATATTAAGGAGAAGGAACCCATGGTTAATGAAAAAGTAAATCTAGACTCTACTCGAATCGATAAACTTGAGGGTATCATTACCAACTTGGGAACTGCTTTTTCTTCCGTAAAAAGTACTCCTAGTCCTCCCACTAAAATTGCCAAGTTTATGTATGTTCCTAAAAATAAGGGTGAATCATCTAGTAAGGAAAATGCGGATCTTAAATCTATAAGTATTCACCCCGATCTTTTTACAATCATTAAGGAACCATTTGCCACGAATGAATTTTTCGATCTTATGCCTAAAAGTTTGATAATCACTAGAAAGAAAGAAAATTCTAAAGGAGGTGGATGCCTCATTGAAGAATTGCCTACCAAAGATGGCAATACCCAGATCTATCCTTGCTTTTATGCCTAGCTAGGGGCGTTAAACGATAGCGCTTGTTGGGAGGCAACCAATTTTATTTTGTGTTTTTTTGTTCTGTTTAGGAATAAATAATCCATCTAGATTCTGTTTAGATGTGGTTTTATCTTTTAATTAGTGTTTGTGCCAAGTTAAACCTATTAGATCTTCTTGGAAGATAGTTATTTGATCTTGCTGTAATTTCCAGAATCTTTGCGCTCAGTGCCCGAATTGTAAAAAATCACCAGAACGTGATAAAATAGTGATTCCAATTGCTGCTGATCAATAAACAAATTGCCCAGGTCGTCTAGTTTTGGTAGAATTTTTTGGGTTCCAGAAGTTTGCCTTAGTAACAGATTACTACAGACTGTTCTGTTTTTGACAGATTCTGTTTTGCGTGTGTTGTTTGCTTATTTTGATGAATCTATGGCTAGTAAAATAGTTTATAAACCATAGAGAAGTTGGAATACAGTAGGTTTAACACCAATACAAATAAAGAACAAGTTCACTACAGTACCTTAAAGTAGTCTTTTGTTTTCTTTCTCTAACGGAGCTCACGAGATTTCTATTGAGTTTTGTGTTGTGAAGTTTTCAAGTTTTGGGTGAATTCTTTTGATGGATTATGGAACAAGGAGTGGCAAGAGCCTAAGCTTGGGGATGCCCATGGCACCCCCAAGATAATCCAAGGACACCAAAAAGTCAAAGCTTGGGGATGCCCCGGAAGGCATCCCCTCTTTCGTCCACTTCCATCGGTAATTTACTTGGAGCTATATTTTTATTCAGCACATGATATGTGTTTTGCTTGGAGCGTCTTGTATTATTTGTGTCTTTGCTTGTTAGTCTACCACAATCATCCTTGCTGTACACACCTTTTGATAGAGCCATGTATGAATTGAAATTTGTTAGAATACTCTATGTGCTTCACTTATATCTTTTGAGCTTGATAGTTTACTCTATGTGCTTCACTTATATCTTTTTGAGTGTGATAATTTTTTCTCTAGTGCTTCACTTAGATCTTTTAGAGCACGGTGGTGGTTTTTTTTTAAAGAAACTTGATCTCTCATGCTTCACTTAGATTATTTTGAGAGTCCTTAATAGCATGGTAATTTTCTTAGTGTTAATATACTTGGTATTCAAGATATGTGAAACTTTCTTTTTAGTGGGTTGAATACTAAGATAAGTTTGATGCTTGATAATTGTTTTGAGATATGGAGGTGATAATATCATAGTCATGCTAGTTGAGTAGTTGTGAATTTGAGAAATACTTGTGTTGAAGTTAGCAAGTCCCGTAGCATGCACGTATGGTTAAAGTTGTGTAACAAATTTGAAGCATGAAGTGTACCTGGCTTGTGCATCCTTATGAGTGGCGATCGGGGACGAGCGATGGTCTTTTCCTACCAATCTATCCCCCTAGGAGCATGCACGTAGTACTTGATTTTTGATGACTTCTAAATTTTTGCAATAAGTATATGAATTCTTTTGACTAATGTTGAGTCCATGGATTATACGCACTTTTACCTTTCCGCCATTTGCTAGCCTCTTCGGTACCGTGCATTGCCCTTTCTCACATTGAGAGTTGGTGCAAACTTCACCGGTGCATCCAAACCCCGTGATATGATACGCTCTTTCACACATAAACCTCTCTATATCTTCCTCAAAACAGCCACCATACCTACCTATCATGGCATTTCCATAGCCATTCCGAGATATATTACCATGCAACTTCCACCATCATCATCATCATCATGACATGCTTTACTTTTGTCATATTGCCATTGCATGATCTTGTAGTTGACATCGTATTTGTGGCAAAGCCACCATGCATTATTTTTCATACATGTCACTCTTGATTCATCGCACCATCCCGGTACACCGCCGGAGGCATTCATATAGAGTCATATCTTGTTCTAGTATCGAGTTGTAATCATTATGTTGTAATCAATAGAAGTGTGATGATCATCATTATTAGAGCATTGCCCAATCAAAAAAAAGAGAAAGGCCAAAAAGAAAAAAAGAAAGGCCCAAAAAAAGAAGGAGAAAATAAAAAGGGCAATGCTACTATCTCTTTTTCCACACTTGTGCTTCAAAGTAGCACCTTGTTCTTCATGTAGCGAGTCTCATATATTGTGCTTCAAAGTAGCACCATGATTTCATATAGTGAGTCTCATAAGTTGTCTTGTTCATACTAGTGGGAATTTTTCATTATAGAACTTGGCTTGTATATTCCAACGATGGGCTTCCTCAAAATGCCCTAGGTCTTCATGAGCAAGCAAGTTGGATGCACACCCACTAGTTTTCTTTTGTTGAGCATTCTTAGCTCTAGTGCATCCGTTGCATGGCAATCCCTACTCCTTGCATTAACATCAATTGATGGGCATCTCCATAGCTCATTGATTAGCCTCGTTGATGTGAGACTTTCTCCTTTTTTGTCTTCTCCACACAATCCCCATCATCATATTCTATACCACCCATAGTGCTATGTCCATGGCTCGCGCTCATGTATTGCGTGAAGGTTGAAAAAGTTTGAGATTATTTGAGTATGAAACAATTGCTTGGCTTGTCATCGGGGGTATAGAAGTTGGGAACATCTTTGTGTGATGAAAATGAAGCATAGCCTAACTATATGATTTTGTAGGGATGAACTTCCTTTAGCCATGTTATTTTGAGATGACATAATTGTTTGATTAGTATGCTTTAAGTATTATCATTTTTATGTCAATATGAACTTTTGTCTTGAACCTTTCGAATCTGAATATTCATACCATGATTAAGAAGATTTACATTGAAATTATGCCAAAGTATCACTCCGCATCAAAAATTCTCTTTTTATCATTTACCTACTCGAGGACGAGCAGGAATTAAGCTTGGGGATGCCTGATACGTCTCCAACGTATCTATAATTTTTGATTGCTCCATGCTACCTTATCTACTGTTTTGGACTATATTGGGCTTTATTTTCCACTTTTATATTATTTTTGGGACTAACCTATTAACCGGAGGCCCAGCCCAGAATTGCTGTTTTTTGCCTATTTCAGTATTTTGAGGAAACAGAATATCAAACGGAGTCCAAACGGAATGAAACCTTCGGGAACGTGATCTTCTCACCGAACGTGATCCAGGAGACTTGGACCCTACTCCAAGAAGTTTCTGGGGAGGTCACGAGGGTGGAGGGCGCCCCCCCTGGGCGCGCCCCCTGCCTCGTGGGCCCTTCGGAGCTCCACCGACGTGCTCCTTCCTCCTATATATACCTACGTACCCCCAATAGACCAAAGAGGGAGCCAAAAACCTAATTCCACCGCCGCAACTTCCAGTATCCACGAGATCCCATCTTGGGGCCTGTTCCGGAGCTCCGCCGGAGAGGGCATCCATCACGGAGGGCTTCTACATCAACACCATAGCCCTTCTGATGAAGTGTGAGTAGTTTACTTCAGACCTTCGGGTCCATAGCTAGTAGCTAGATGGCTTCTTCTCTCTTTTTGGATCTCAATACAATGTTCTCCCCCTCTCTCGTGGAGATCTATTCGATGTAATCTTCTTTTTGCGGTGTGTTTGTTGAGACCGATGAATTGTGGGTTTATGATCCAACTTATCTATGAATAATACTTGAATCTTCTCTGAATTCTTTTATGTATGATTGAGTTATCTTTGCAAGTCTCTTCGAATTATCTGTTTGGTTTGGCCAACTAGATTGGTAGTTCTTGCAATGGGAGAAGTGCTTAGCTTTGGGTTCAATCTTGCGGTGTCCTTACTCAGTGACAGAAAGAGTTGCAAGGCACGTATTGTATTGTTGCCATCGAGGATAACAAGATGGGGTATTTATCATATTGCATGAATTTATTCCTCTAAATCATGTCATCTTGCTTAAGGTGTTACTCTGTTTTTAACTTAATACTCTAGATGCATGCTGGATAGCGGTCGATGAGTGGAGTAATAGTAGTAGATGCAGGCAGGAGTCGGTCTACTTGTCACGGACGTGATGCCTATATACATGATCATACCTAGATAACCTCATAACTATGCTAAATTCTATCAATTGCCCAACAGTAATTTGTTCACCCACCATAGAATACCTATGCCCTTGAGAGAAGCCACTAGTGAAACCTATGGCCCCCGGGTCTATTCTCATCATATCAATCTCCATTACTTTATTTTACTTGTTTTGCTTTTACTTTTCACTTTGCATCTTTATACCAAAAATATTATCTCTATCAGATCTCACTCTCGTAAGTGACCGTGAAGGGATTAACAACCCCTAAGCGTTGGTTGCGAGTTGCTACCGTTTTGTGCAGGTACGAGGGACTTGCGTGTGACCTCCTACTGGATTGATACCTTGGTTCTCAAAAACTGAGGGAAATACTTACGCTACTGTGCTGCATCACCCCTCCTCTTCGGGGAAAACCAACGCTAGCTCGAGACGTAGCAAGCCATCCTGAGGAGACTGCGTGGGGGGCGACGCAGTCCGATGCTCCTGAGGCCGGAGCCCTCGAGGCCTCGGTAAACCTCCACGAGGCGAGTACCGAGGTCTCAACGTGGTCCGGCACCCCTGAGGTCGCCTCCTCAGGGGTCACACCATCCACGCCCGGCTTTGGTGACCGCGCCCAGGGCTTCGGCCGGCTCCGACCGAACTTCATGGTGCTCCACAAGAGGAGGGGAGTCTCCAAGCTGCAGTGGTGATACCTTCCGACCATTGAAGCAGAGGAAGTACATTGCTATTGATGAGTGAGTACCTTATCTTTGTGATATCTAGAGTGCTTCTTCTCCTCCTAACCGTGATTCCTCAGGGCCCCTCCTGCCAAGGTGACGAAGCCTCCCGAGAAGCAACCTCCTCCTGCCTCGAGCCCTCTGCTGACCTTGAGTACCCCAAGCCATCCTGCAACACTTGGCATGAGGTTGGCCTGAGAGGCAAGCACACCGGCTTGGCGTCCCGACCCCGCGTTCTTGCCGTTTGCTCCTCGTGGCCTTGCTTGGGATGCGGAAGGTGTGCCGAGGGCTCCTCCTCTGGTTATTGATCGCAGCTGGGTGGCCTCGGTTCTGGCCTCTCCTTTGGGTAACGAGCCTCCGCCCCTCCGCCCCTCCGGGCCCCCGTCGAGGCCCGAAGGGCGATTGGAAAGGCGCTGGCCTCCAGCCCCCTGCTAGGAGGAGACGAGCCACCTCAAACCTCTTCAATGACTCCCGGTGTGGAGGACGGACCCAGTTGTGCATTCGAGCTTGCGTGCAGGCGGGGTGCCGTCCGTCACGAGCTCTTCCAGGAAGCCAGCGCCCGAGCCTTGGAGGAGGCCAAGGAGGCAGACCACCATCGCGAGGTTGCCGAGAAGCGCAGGCAGGAGCGTCAGGCCCTAAATGCCTTTCTGGAGTAGCAGGCGGAGGCGCGCAGAGCTACCTTGGTGTTGATGAAGGGGGCGCCTTCCGACGAGGAGGAGATCTTGAAGCGCGAGGAAGCGCTAATGCTGGAGTTCACAGAGCGCAACCTCGAGCTTGAGCGGTTAGAGACGAGGGAGCGTCAGGTTGCTCAGGCGGAAGATGCCGTCATCGCGCATGAGGCCAGGGTCCAGGAGGAAGTGGACCGCAGGACGGAGGAGGCTCGCGCTGATCTTGCCAATATGTACGACCTGAAGCTGAAGCTAGTGGAAGTCGAAGCTGAGGGCAGGACCACCGCCCTCGGGCCGAGGTTGACTGAGGCAGAGCAGCGCGAGAAGGCCACTGCAACTGCTTTGATCTCCGTGCAGGTCGAGTTGGCCTCCGCCCATGTTGAACTGCTGGCGCTTCAGCAGCGAGTTACCGTTGCCGAGTCCCTCGCGCGGCAGAGTAGGGTGGAGGCGATCCGTCGACAGACGTTGCAACGCGAACACGCCCCCATGATCCAGGACCTCAGGGTGAGGGCCAACCGGGCGCTGGGCATCATCTGCGATGAATACGCCCCTCATCCTCATGCAGAAGACTATGCCGGCCACCTTTGCTTCTTCACCGACGTCGTGACGCTCCTGGAGGACTGGGCTAAGAGGGCTCGCGAGCTCGTTGACGAAAAGAGCCACGGCCTCCTCGGGCGTGCATTTTCCCGCGTCTTCAGCCATCTTCAGAATGCCGATCCCAACTTTGACATCGACACCGCCATCACCCCAGTGCCCAGGGCTATTCGGGGCAACCTGGCGCGCTGGGTGGATGATAACGTGGATGCTCTGGTCAGAGCTTTCGCTTCCGATGATGACGCTGTGGTGGTTGCGGCGGATGAAGGCGACGTGGCCGATGATGGTGAAGACGACGCTGGCGACGATGCCGGTAGCATGTCCGGGAGCAATTCAGAAGATGTTGCAAGCAGCATGTCCGATTGAGCCCGCGCTCCTTGTTTTGAACCTGCACGCAAAAATCTTGGGCATGGCCCCCGATGATGTGAGTGCATTTTGGGGAGGGGGAGCCCCTCATGTAATCAGACTATTGTTTTATTCCCTGAGCCAAACTTAAGGCGTGCTTTAGCGAGTTCTCAAGTTCCTCCGCGAGCTTGCCACAGTAACTTACCCCAGTCTAGACGGGCCCTAGACTGGCCTTGCAGTTGTCGATGTGTAGTTCTCCTGAGGGGAGTCCTTCACGGACTTGTGTGGTTTTGGGCTTGTGCGGAGCCCGATGGTCCACCCGAGAGGGCCTTGCGAGAGACGGGCGTTAGATCACGGTGAGATGCGCGCATACCATGCCCAGCCCCCGCTCGTGAGGCGCTCGTGAGGAAGGGGCAACAAGCGCCGGCCTCGAAACAAGGCACGGAGCCAGAAAACTCAAGAAATCAACACGAACTAGAAAAGGTGCCCCCCATGCTTTGCCAATGAAAATACGACTGCGGGTTCAAATCCAAAAGGTGGAAAATAGAGCTACAGAAAACGGGGTTGAAAGCAAATGGCCGCGTCCGGCACCTAGCTAGTCTTCTTGTCTTCTCACCGGCGCAGAGCCTAGTGTTTGCTGGCCGTGAGCTTAGTCATTTGGGGACAGTGTCTACGGCCAGCGCTAAGCATAGTGCTTCCACTAGGACGTGGGCGGGAGCCCCCGAGGCCCGAGGGCGGCTCTCCGAAGACTTCGGTGCATGTACAACCTCACTCATTATTACGTGAGAGTGTCACGGGCGGAGACCTTCATAGGTGCGAGCCTTGCTTCATATCGCCAGACGAGGGCCCCTCCTTGCGCCACCCTCGACCACCATTGGGGCGTCCGGAAACTAGGACGAGGCCAAGGGGCAAAGGGGACGCCGACGGCGCGCTCGGCGACCATGGTCCCTCCGCTGGGGGGAGAGCTCGCCGGTGACTCCCCGGCAGAGGACCTACCTTCAGGTGATGCCTTGCCCTGCGCGACATGAGGGAGGGCCTTGCTCCGGACCCCTTTCATGCAGCCCCCAGTGCACCGCTCCTGACTGAAGTGGGGCTGCAGCGCTGGGGTCGCCATCTGCCGCTGCGGTCTGGTCCACCTGTGACCCATGGTTAGCGTAAGCCTGCTCCTGAGATATCAGTGGTACCCTGCGGTGGTTGTCGTCGGCGGGGTCGGCGAGGCCCCTGGGTGGCTCATAGAAAGCCTCGACTTCCAGCATCTCTTCTTCCCAGCCCGGCTCGTGGAACGTGCAGGGGTCATCCTCTAGCGTGTACTCCTGATCACCATGCGGGGCACATAGGCTTCCTAAGCTGCCTTGTCGGAACCTCCACCGAGGCGCCCTGTGCCCCACACCATCGAGCCCGGCGCGCCTTCCTGGTGGCTGTGGGCTGGCGCTCGATTGGGACCATGAGGAGCAACGCCCGCACCTACACCACCCTAGGGAGGCAAGGGTGCGGCCGGATGTCCGGTACCGCCGGTCGTGCTAACGCTGGCGAGCCCTCCTGGTGCACCTGGGAGCACGCGGGCACAACGAGGCTCGTCGTGTGACTTTGCGACAACTTGAGATGTAAGTAGGGAGCAGAAAGGCGGCGTACCCCTGGCTGTAGCATCCAACAGCTCGGCGACGCATTCCAGCAACACATTGCGGCTGCTCTCCATCAGCCGGCACCGCAGTAGCTCCATGCCACCACGAGCGCGGCTCGCATGCTCGCATGTTCCCATCAGGTGTGTGGCATTGTCGCTGCTGCGTAGCTTGCGGATCTTGTGGTGGCCCGCGCACGCCGCGACATGAGGGTGGCGGACATCGATCTGCGCTGCCCACGCCCGTGGGCGTTGGGCGGCGCGCGGGCCTCCTGAAGCGTGAAGTTGAGGTCTTCTAGAGCGGTGGAGGTGCTCAAGCTGGCCGGGCCGCCCAACAGTTGGCCTGGGTCCTTGGATTGTCAGACATCGGAGACGCGGGGTGACAGCAGGTCGGTCGATGGGGAAGAAAACCTCGGCGCACCCCTACCTGGCGCGCCAAATGTCAGATTACGGGTTCTGGCAAACCCTTGAGGTTCAAACACTAGGGTGCACATGAAGGTCTCTCTCCCCCTAGCTCACACACTCGCAACGATCTCAAAGCCTAGCTCACCGAACCCGAGGAACAAAGGACACAAGAGTTTATACTGGTTCGGGCCACCGTTGCGGTGTAATACCCTACTCCAGTGTGGTGTGGTGGATTACCTTGTAGGCTGGGGATGAACAAGTACAAAGGAAGAACAACCTCCTGAGGAGAGGTATTCTTGAGCTTGATGAGCTTGTGTGGTTGGGGATGATCTCAATAATCCGTCCTTTGCTATGGTGGTGGCTAGCCCTATTTATAGAGGCTCGGGTCGTCTCCCCAAATATTAGGCGGGAAGGGATCCCACAATGGCCAATTTGAAGGGGGACAACGAGTACAAGTTATCCTGACAAAAGGTGGTCTTCGCCTGCCAAAGGCTCTGGTGGTGACACTGTCGTGGGCTCCGTGATGACCTCCTTCCTGCCGTCCTACTGGTCTTGGTCTCGTTGCACCGATATGGAAACCTTTGCCTGATACCTCGGGAGTCCTTGCCTGCGCCTGCCTCTTTAGCACCAAAGAGTAAACTGGCACTCTACGCCCGCTGGCGCCCGCTTGGCCTTGGTCGTCATGGCTCACGTCACGGAAACCTCACGAGGTGTCCCTCGCCTTGATCTTTCCACTCCTCGCGAGCCAGCCTAGTGAGGCTGTCCCTGAGGAGGTCTTGTGTCGTCCACCTCATGAGGCTTGGCCCCTCGCGAGGGTCTTGAATGTTGGTTGATGAAGATGGGCCGTACCAGGCCGCTGGTGGAGCCACGCCCTAGGCCGCAGGCAGGCTAGTCTGGGTACCCCCATTCGCAGGATGACGGCAATGCACATATTGATGTTTGATGGTCTCCAAACCAAATATTTTGAAGTCAAGTCATGAAAGCATAGTATAGCAACGAGACAATGCATCAGCAATAACATTTTCTTTACCCTTCTTGTGTTTAATGACATAAGGGAAAGTCTCAATGAATTCAACCCATTTAGCATGTCTACGATTCAGTTTAGCTTGACTTTTAATATGTTTCAAGGATTCATGATCAGAATGTATAACAAATTCTTTGGGCTATAAATAATGTTGCCATGTCTCTAAAGTCCGAACAAGAGCATATAATTCTCTATCATAAGTAGAATAATTCAGACTAGGCCCACTCAATTTTTCAGAAAAATATGCAATAGGTTTGCCATCTTGTAATAACACACCTCCTAATCCAATTCCACTAGCATGGCATTCAAGCTCAAAAGTCTTATTAAGATCAGGAAGTTGGAGTAAAGGAGCATGTGTCAACTTATCTTTCAATACCGTGAAGGCTTCTTCCTGTGCGGTACCCCCAAAAAAGGCACATCCTTCTTTGTAAGCTCATTGAGAGGTGCAGCAATGGTGCTGAAATCTCTCACAAAACGCCTATAGAAACCAGTGAGGCCAAGGAAACTCCTCATTTGTGTGACCATTTTGGGCTGCGTCCAACTCTCAATAGCTTCTATCTTGGCTTTATCAATTTCAATTCCCTGTGGAGTAACAACATAGCCAAGAAAAGATACTCGGTCGGTGCAAAAGGTGCACTCCCCAAGGTTACCAAACAAACGTGCATCACATAGAGCAATAAAAACAGCACGTAAATGTTCCAAATGTTCCTCCAAAGATTTGCTATAAATCAGTATATCATCAAAATAGACTACCACAAATCGTCCAATGAAAGCACGTAAAACTTCGTTCATTAATCTCATGAAAGTACTAGGTGCATTAGTTAACCCAAAAGGCATGACTAACCACTCATATAAACCAAACTTAGTTTTAAATGTCATTTTCCATTCATCTCCCAATTTCATACGAATTTGACGGTATCCAGTTCGCAAATCAACTTTGGAGAATATTGTGGAGCCACTCAATTCATCAAGCATATCATCTAGCCTAGGAATAGTATGACGATAACAAATAGTAATATTATTAATGCCACTAAAATCAACACACATACGTGATGTACCATCCTTTTTAGGCACTAGTATAATAGGAACAACACAAGGACTAAGAGATTCGCGTATATAACCTTTGTCTAGCAGCCCCTGTACTTGACACATAATATCCTTCATCTCCTCTGGATTGGTACGGTATGGTGCACGGTTGGGTAGTGATGCACCGGGAATTAAGTCAATTTGATGCTCAATCCCTCGAATAGGTGGTAATCCCGGTGGCACATCTTATGGGAAGACGTCAGCGAACTCCTGCAAAATGTTAGTGACAGCAGGGGGCAAAGAGGAAGGCATGTCCTCGAATGAAAATAATGCCTCTTTGCACACAAAAGCATAGCAAACAGATTTGCTAAAATCTAGCTCATCAATATCAGATTTGGTGGCAAGTAAACATGCACTTTTCAATTTAATATTAGAAACAACACTAGATGGTTTATTATTAGACTTCATTTGTAGCTCAAATTCTTTTGCCACAATCAGATTTTCACTCTTATTTTTCTCCTGTTTTGCTTTATTATCTCTATTAATATCATCTTTCAAAATGGAATCAGGAGTCACAGGAAGCAAAGTAATATTTTTATCCTTATGAACAAGAATATACTGATTGTTTCTACCCTGATGTACAGAATTTTTATCAAATTTCCATGGTCTACCAAGTAATAAGGAACATGCTTGCATAGGTACCACATCACAATCAACATAATCAGCGTATGTGGAGATACTAAAATGCACACGAACAGTACGTGTTACCTTAACCTTGCCGCTGTTCTTCAACCATTGGATGTAGTAAGGATGTGGATGTGGTCTTGTGGTGAGAGATAACTTCTCCACCATCTCAATGCTAGCCAAGTTGTTGCAGCTCCCTCCATCTATGATGGCGCGAACATAACGTTCCTTCACAACTCCCTTTGTATGGAACAAATTATGCCTCTGATTTTGCTCAGCTTGTGTGACCTGCACACTCAAAACATATTGAGCAACTAAACATTCATACCTGTCAGCGTCTTCAGGAGCCATGTATTGCGTCTCATGATCAGAATCATCTCCACCGTGTTCTTCACGTGTAATAAGAGCCAAAGCTCCTCATCATAGTCACTAGCGGACTCATACCAACCATCCTCAGTAGCAATCATCACACGCTGAGATTTGCATTCTCTCGCATAATGACCTCTTCCCTTACAACCACGACAAATAATATCACTTGTGTGCCATGTTGATGCCGTGGAAGAAGAAGAGCTTTGTGCAGACCCGGCAGGTGTGCTCTTGGCAGATAGTGGTGGTTGTGCCTGCTTTCTTGTATCACAGCTAGAGGTGGCACCTGATGGAGGAGCTGGTGCAGTGGAAGTAGAGGATGCATGTGGTGTCCATGATGAAGGTTGGCCTGCAGAAAAGTTAGTTCGCGCCAATGCCTATCGATCCTGCACTTTACGTTCAGCTCTACAAGCAAGATGGAATAAATGAGTAATATTATTATACTCCTTATACTCTAGAATGGTCTAAATCTCTCTATTTAATCCACCCATAAAACGTGCAAGCATAGCTTCATTCACCTCAACAATACCACATCTAATCATGCCAGTTTGTAATTCCTGATAATATTCTTGTACAGAAATTTTTCCTTGTCTTAAACGCTGCAATTTTTGAAATAATTCACGTTGATAATATGGTGGAACCCAACGAGTACGCATAGTAGTTTTCAAAGCATCCCAATAGCTAGAATAGGATATAATCTACAATGTTCAGACCACCAAACACATGCAAAGCTAGTGAAAGCACAAACAGCGGCAGGAACACTTCTCTCCTTAGGATATTGTAAACATGTAAATCGTTGTTCAGTTTCTAACTCACAAGTAAGATATATATATCAGGAGCATATCTACCCTCAAATGGTGGAATATTCGGTTTTAGTTTAGGAAGATGGTCATGATCTCGTACCTCAGGTGGTGCAGCCCTACCGTTGCGATGATATGCATGAGGACGACCTGGTGGTGGTGGTGTTGGTGGTTGCACGTAGTTCTGATTTTGATCAACCTCATCCTCATAATGGTCCTCCACCTCTGCAGTAGCAGCAGGAGCTATAGAAGCATCAACAGTAGGTACAGTGGCACCAGAAGTTTGACCAGGCTCAAGGGGAACGCGTTGTGCTCATCCCACTTGATTTGGATGGCGATGTTGTTTTTGTTGTAGGGGTGCGACAGGTGCAGCAGGCAGTGGTTGTGGAAGACGCGTGAGCAATTCATTAAACTTGTTAGCAAGCTTTGTTTCAAACGCCTTCTCAATGCCGTCTATCTTCTCCATGGCCTCTTCAAATCTGTTTAGCACATCTTCCACCCGTCCACTCATCATTTGCCGAAACTTATCATGTAGCTCTTTGTTTGTCATGTTCTCCCAGTCAGTCTCGTCGGCTTGTGATCCTGCCATGGTTAGCAGCAATAGAAACACACAAGAATATGATCCTATAGACTACTAGGAAGTGGTGTTGGTGTGTTACAAATCCGTCAAACGAATCTCAAAATCTTACCAGTTCTTACCAAGCAGCAGGTGGTGATCGGCAACCATTATAGTCAAAACTCTCAAAAGCTTGGATAGGGCGATTGCCAGGGAGAGTCAAACGCACGACGTAGATGTATGTGGAGCTGGGAAGGCTTATAATATGGTAGCAAAAAGGGTCAGCAATAATCAATTCAGAGATGCGAAGTTGAATAAACGCTCAACGACGGTACTGTGCTGGTCCTAGGCTAGACCGTGCTAGAGATGCGAGCCTTAGAACACTACCAAAATCATGGCGCTGCACATAAACAAGGGAGGAGCACACTCTGGATTTTTTTTCTCTTTTTTCACTTTTTTCCTCTTTTTTTGCTCCGCAACAATTTTTTTCCCAAAAAGTCTACAAATGGCCTAAAAACTGCCTAGCCAGAATTTTCCAGACTTAGTTTTTTTTAAACTGGAACTATTTTTCTTGTATGGGTAGCATGGAAGTTGGGGAATCCGACTTGTTCACGACTCATAGTATCGCGTTCTCTAGAACTCGAAAATAAAGGAAAAAATACTGGACTCGGACTAGGACTAGTGGCGGAGATGAATCTGGTGGGACTCGGACCAGTGATGGTATATGACGGTGGTATATGTGGACTCGGATTGGTGGTGGTATATGAACTCGGAGTGGTGGCGGTATATGGACTCGGATTGGTGGTAGTATATGGACTCGGATTGGTGGTGGTATATGGACTCGGATCGGTGGTGGTATATGGACTCGGAGAAGTAGCGGATAAGTGGTGATGGTATATGGCAGGGCGATGATGATGGTGCGGCGGCGGTGTGACAACCTGTGAACAGAACTCGGAACTCTAAAGAACTAGACGCTAAGACCAGCAACTCGACACGACGATGCAACCGCAAATTCAACAAAGCAAAACTCTAAAAAGACTATGCAAAGGCTCAGATTGGTTCAGATATGCTGACCTAACCCTAATTTTTTTGGCTTTTTCGTGGACTATAGGTATGAAGAACAGACTCGACCTAAACTACGAAAAACTGTAAAATCTCGCCGAGCAACCTGGAAATCGGATACCACTTGATAGAGGCAAAAGTGTCCCGTCTTTTGATGAGGTGATGATTATCGTTTTGGAGGAGTAGACTTTGATGATCCGACTACGAACGTGCGAAGACGTCGCGCCTTAGCAATCGCTAAACCAACTCCAAGAGGTTATTGACCACGCCGGAGCATGATCAACCTGACCACGAAGGTCTATATCCTGCAAGCAAACGAAGAACATGCAAGAAACTAAGATTGCAATCTAGATATTGCGAATATAAGATGAAAGCTTTATTGATGAAGGTGGGGTTCGGTGACGCTTTGTCTGGTCGTTGAACACAAACGAAGTACGTGAAGTTGCAGCTATGGCAAACTTTTAATCTAAACAAAACCCAAATTCTAAATGACGCCCTAAAGGTTGTATATATGGAGGAAGAGGGGGGAATTTCGTGGCCCTTGGAGGATGGGTCCGAAACCAACCCTAACTCTTGTTTCCCCACACATATGGACTCTAAAAACAGCCTATACTTAAGTATTTCGAAATTACATGGGCCTGGCCAAATAATAAGGTGACGTGGCACCTATAATAGCCTCTGGACGAAATTTATGAAGTGTCATCCTGTATATTTCGTCCAAGGCTTCATGCACTCCTTATGGTGGCTTCAAAGTCCTAAAATTATCACTTGTAACTTCGTTCTTGTTCCCTTTGCGCATGCCATCATCTCCATGTTTGGTCTTGCTCCAGTGTTCATCCCTCTTATCCATGCCAGGCCCTTCATTTGCAAGCAACACAAATGTATCCAACTTAGGCAGCATCATATTCTCATGAACATTAGAATCATTGCCAAGAAACGAAAGTACCTGATAATTTAATTGGCGTGTGCGAGCTCTAGTAATTGGTCTAGTATGTATAGCAACAGGGGTTGTGGGTGTAACCATGGTATTGATGTCATCATCACACCTTCTACATCAAGCCGGAGAGTAGCTGCGCCGAGTTCGTCAAGTGCGGGGCCGCCATGATCAGCGAACTCCAAAAAATGGACTGGGTAGAGGGCACTTTCATCGAGGCCATGAAGATCTAGCAGTGCAAGTGGTTCTACATCATAGAGTCGCTCGCTGTAGGCCAGGCCGTGGCTCCCGTCTTCACAGGTATGCCACCGAGGAAGCTAGTTGATATGTCTCCAACATATCTACAATTTTTGAGTGTTCCATGCTATTAAAGTATCAATCTTGGATGGTTTATATACATTTAGTAGCAACTTTATATCATTTTTGGGACTAACATATTGACATAGTGCCCAGTGCCAGTTGCTATTTTCCTTGTTTTTTACTTTGCAGAATATCAATACCAAATGAAGTCAAATTGCCACAAAACTTTTTGGAATTTTTTTCTGGTGATAAGAGACCCTGGAAGATTCTGGAGCAGAAGAGAGAAGACCTATGGGGCCCACTAGACACCAGGGCACGCTAGGGGCCTTTGGCGCCCTGATGGGTAGTGGGGCCCACAGGAGGCTTCTTGACCTACCTCCGCCTCTATAAATACTCTAAAATCCCAAAAAATCCTAGGGGAGTTGACAAAATACTTTTTTAGCTGCCGCAAGTTCCAGAACCACGAGATCCAATCCGAGGCTTTTCCAGCACTATGTCGGAGGGGGCAACGATCATGGAGGGGCCCTTCATCATCCTTGTTGCCCCTTTGATGATGCGTGAGTAGTTTACTACAGACCTACGGGTCCGTACTTAGTAGCTAGATGGCTTGTTCTCTCTTTTTGATCTTCAATACAATGTTCTCCTAGATGTTCTTGAAGATCTATTTGATGTAACTCTTATTTGCGGTGTGTTTGTTGGGAACCGATGAATTGTGAGTTTATGATCAGAGATATCCATGAATATTATTTGAGTCTTCGCTGAACTCTATTATGCATGATTATTATAGCTTCGTATTTCTTCTCCGATTTATTGGTTTGGTTTGGCCAACTAGATTGACTTATCTTGCCATGGGAAGAGGTGCTCTGTGATGGGTTCGATCTTGTGGTGCCCAATCTCAGTGATAGAAAGAGACATGACACATATGTATTGTTTCTATTAAGGGTAACAAGATGGGGTTTGTTCATATGTGAGTTTATCTTGTCTACATCATGTCATCTTGCCTAATGCATTACTCCATTTTTCCATGAACTTAATACACTAGATGCATGCGGGATAGTGGTCGATGTGTGGAGTAATAGTTGTAAATGCTTAAACATTTCGGTCTACTAATCTTTGACATGATGCCTATATACATGAGCATTGCCTTGGATATCATCATAATTATTTGCTTTTATATCAATTTCCTAACAATAATTTGTTTACCCACCGTATGTTATTTTCTCGAGAGAAGCCTCTAGTGAAAACTATGGACCCCAGGCCTATTTCCTATCATATATTAAAACCAAAAATACCTTTCTGCAATTTTGTTTTATTTATTTTATTTTGTGTTTTAGTTAGATCTATTTATCAAACCTCATACAATTTAATATATCTCAATACCGTTGAGGGATTGATAACCCCTTTTACGCGCTGGGTTGCGAGTATTTGTTCTTTGTGTGCAGGTGTTATTTACATAGTGTTGATTGGTTCTCCTACTGGATTGATAACCTTGGTTTCATAAATGAGGGAAATACTTACCTCTGTTGTGCTACATCATCCCCTCCTCTTCGGGGAAATACCAATGCAAATTACAAGCATCACTAGTGTCCTAGCAGAAGGAGGGCCTGGAGTGGGGTCATCCGAATGAAGTCGCCTCTCTCCAGGAGAGGATCCGGGCCCTCAAAAATAAATTTAAGCTAGTGGATGTGGTGGATGATGTTGCATCACCACATCCTTCCCCTCCAGCTTCAGGATACCCCAATGTGGATCTACAAGCCTAAAGACATACCAAAAGTGCAAAACTTATTCCACACAAGCATAGATGGGATGTGGATGGCTCTCTTCAGCATCCAAGAACGAATTCCCCGAGGACCAGCCCGACGGCGGCTATACCGCCATATGCAGCCATCCGAGGGAAAATCGTTGCGCATGTCCAATAATGATTCTGCATTTTGTATTTCTCTGAACCTTCCTCCATTGTTTTTAGAAATGGGCATCCAAGGTGGCACTTATCAAGTGCTCGGCGCCACTGCCCGAAGACAATTGAACCCTCTAGCTATATGCCCTCTTGGTCGTGGTACCCCCAAAGGCCCCAGACAAGGCAAAGAAGGAGCCGGATAAGAAAAGAGGAGGTCTTCGGATCCGAGACCCCTTGGATGCTAAGTCCGAGGACATCCAAGATCTTTACTCTGACGAGGAGGAAAGAGAGGGAGATGGAGAGCAGGAGGAGGAAGGCACTTCTTCCCCAAAGAGAAAGAGGCTGGTGTCTAAAGGCATTGTGGGGGTCGATGCCCCCCGAACCCGAAGGCGGCTTGTGAAGGCCGTCGACATCGCGCCCCGCAAGGCCCCTGCTGCAGCCAAGGTCGTCTCCTCCAAATCATAGGACGACCTCATTGAGCAGCATAGGAAGAGACCATCGTCGAGGAGGTATGTCCATATGCACTGTATTTCCATAAGTGTTATATGTGCCCTAGTTTCTCTCTCCCACAAATTTAATTAATTGGTTGTCCATAATAGCCCACAGCGCTCCTGTATCACCAGCAAGGAGTCGTCCAGCGAGCTCCCTCGACCTAGCACGTCAAAGGAGCGTCTCCCTTCCCCTCCTGCCCATGAAGGGCTGGGGGAGGCAACAGATACGTCTCTATTGTATCTACTTTTCCAAACACTTTTGCTCTTGTTTCGGACTCTAGCTTGCATGATTTGAATGAAACTAACCTGAACTAATGATGTTTTCAGCAAAACCACCATGGTGTTGTTTTTTGTGCAGAAATAAAAGTTATCAGAATTGGATGAAACTTTTTGTAGTTTTTTATGGAATATATGAAAAATACTGGAGCCAAGACCCACCAGAGGGGGCAATCTGTTGCCCACAAGGCAATAGAGCATGACCACCCCTCTCGGCGCACCCTGTTACCTTGTGGGTCCCATGTGGCTCTACTGACCCTAATCTCAAGTCTATAAATTTTGTCTTCCCAGTAAAATAATAAGAGAAGAAGTTTCATCGTGTTTTACAACACGGAGCCACTGCCACCTCCGGTTCTTCATCATGAGGGATGATCTGGAGTCCGTTCGAGGCTCTGGAGAGGGGGATTTGTCGCCATCATCATCACCAACCCTTATTCATGACTAATTTCATGATGCTCACCATCGAGAGTGAGTAATTCCTTTGTAGGCTTGCTGGACGGTGATGGAGTTGGATGAACTTGTCATGTAATAGGGTCAATTTGTTAGGGCCTGATCCCCAGTATCCACTATGTTCTCAGATTGACGTTGTTATGACTTTTCTATGCTTAATGCTTGTCACTAGGGCCCGAGTGCAATGATTTCATATTTGAACCCTCTATGTTTTCATGAATATATTTGAGTTCGTCATCCTATTTGCTAGTTGTATGCACTTGTTATTGTTCTGACCCGTAGACCCCAAAGTGGCAATAGTTGGGATACTCTCCGGGGATGACTATAATTCGAGGAGTTCATGTATTCACCATATGTTCATTCTTTGTTCCGGTTCTCTATTAAAAGGGGCCTTAATATCCCTTAGTTTCCTTATGGACCCCGCTGCCACGGGAGGGTAGGACAAAAGATGTCATGCAAGTTCTTATTATAAGCATGTATGCCTATATATGGAATACATACCTACATTACATTGATGCATTAGAGCTATTGCGTACCGCTCTAGGTTGTGACTGTTATATGATGTATATCATCCAACACATATATCCATCACTGATCCAATGCCTACGCCTTTTGCATATTGATCTTTACTAAGTTACTTTCGTTTCTACTGTTGTTACACTCACTACAAAACTAGTACTCTTATTGTTACCATCACTATTGCTAATGTTACTATTGCTATCAACCTATCATACTACTATGCTACTAAACACTTTGCTACAAATTTTTAGTTCTCCGGGTGTGTTTGAATTGACAACTCAACTGCTAATACTTACAAACATACTTTGGCTCCCCTTGTGTCGAATCAATAAATTTGGGTGAAATACTACCCTCGAAGACTATCATGATCCCCTATACTTGTGGGTTATTGGTGACCACTCAACAAGCCCCTCCCGTGCCTACCACAGGGGGCGGCATCGATGTATCCATGGCCGAGGCGGAGACCTCGGACTCCAAAGATCCACTTGGGAAGAACCCTTACTCCAAGAAAGGGGAAAAGCTGGGGCAGCCGGCAACCTTGACACCCGTTGATCCAGAGCTGCCTTAGCAGCCGACCACGGTGGTGGTTCCTCCTTCAATGGAGAGAATCAAGGTGGCTCGTCCATCCCCACCTGCTGGAGGCCAGGTGTCCATGGGGTGGACTAAAGAGATGGAGGCATCTTTCATGGTCTCCTCCATCGTTGTTCAGCACCGCGTCTGTGACACCCTGGTTTTTGCCACTTTTCTTTCTCTGGAGTTTATTGCATATTTGATTTGAATTTGAGTTTTTGAATTAACTCGTTTGGACATAGCACTTGGGCATTCTTTTGGCTTTCACCCAAGTGACTCCCATCACTCCCAAAAACATCTCTTGCCATCATATCTCCCAAAATAATGCCATGGGAATATTTCCCTCAAAGGCATAGTATTCAGTTTCTCTTTGAAAATGAATGGTTTTCACTTCTGCTCCAAAGCAACCCCTATTTTTCTTGCTCCTTCAAATCTGAGAAAATTCTCAAATATTCTTTGAATCGTGTCTCAACTTCCTATGCAAAAATATCCTATGGTCATGTGAGGAATTTTTGCTATAGAAAAGCATTACTCTTCTAGTCAGGAAAAGCACTTTGTGAAGGAAGTGTATTTTTGCGTGATCTTTTTGAGCTGGAATTTTTATAGATTAATGACCTTCCTAGCAAACTATTAACCTCCAAGTTTCAGCTCTTAAACCCTTCTAGATTTCTCTCAAATGACAGGAACATTTCCTGTCCAGAAACTTGTTAGTGAGCTCAAGTCACCTTTGGTCGACCTGGCGATGAACCAACACCTCAGAGCTAACACTGCAAGGACTTGGGAGTACACATGATTTTGCGGCTCTGGTGCACCGTGTTTCACCAGCGCACGCGGTGACCGCTTGTGTCCAAGGCACCAGGCATGCGTTCGGCGTGCTCTATGCGTCGGCACCGCCACTTGCTCCGCTCGTGCGTCTACCCCAAGACAACCCAGCATGTCTTTCACCCTTTGCTACCTCGACTCATCCCTCCCGACTTCTCCCTGGCGCTCCTCGACATCGGCGGCAGGCACTGCGGATGCGGACACGATGGAGGAGAGAGCACGGTGTATCCGCGTGATCGGGTCGTCCCCCTTTCGCATCCTTTGCTTGGCGCCACTCCTCCACTGTGCGTGTGTGATCACCAGTGACCTCTACCATCGCTCTGAGCTCCTATCATCGCCTCTCGCCATCTCCAGAACCGCCCCGGCGGAGCCGAGCTCGGCCACCTCGGTCTCCTATAAATATAGCACTCCCCGAGCCTCTCCAACCATACCAAGCTCATCCACTGGCCACATATCGACTAGTTTAGCTCTGCGGCAAGGTCGGGCGGGCCTCTGGCTGTCGTTCCTCACCGGAGCTCACCACGGGTCCCCTTAGGCATTCCACTCCCTCAGGCGTCTTCGACCCCTCCCATCTGCTCAGACATGCTCGTGTGATCCCTCTGGTCAAGATGGAGCTGCTGGACCGAAGCTAGCACACCGGGAACGCCAACTCCGGCGAGCCCCGCCGCCCGCCGTCTCTGAAGAAGATCGTTGTGGTGTTGTCCTTCCATCCCAGATCTCGCTTTGGGTACGTACGTTCTCCTCTCCGTGAGCCGCGTCCAGCCATCCCTTCGTCGGCGGCCGTCGTGGCCTCCTCACCGGAGAACCACCGGTGACAGTGCCGCCACCTTCTATCTCCCTCTCTCTCTCTCTCTCTTCTAAATCTTACAGCGGGACCCACCCCTCAGTCTCTCTCTCTCTCCCGAAGCAGTATAAGTGGAGGCATAAACCCAAAATACGCCTTCGATGTCATACTTTATCTAAATTCAGAAAATTCATTTTAATTCAGAAATTTGACCCAACTTTCTATAACTTTTATTCTATAAGTCCAAATCAGTTGATCCTCTTTGCATTGGTTTTGTCTTGAGCTCCTCTATCAGCATGCAAATTTTCAGATTTTTGCTTGCTATTTAGAATTTGTGGTGCACTTAAATGTGTTATGTGACATTTTCTTTATGCCATTTTGATTATTTCCAGAAGGATCTTGCTTCCTTGAGGAGGACCAGGAGGATTGTGACCCTCCTCTGAACTAAGGCAAGCTACCATAAATATTTACAAGAGTGACATTTCAATGACTATGATTTTTACTTGAATATAACCATATATAAAGCGTACAGTTATTTAGATTATTTCACTTGTAATAGTTGCATATTCATGCTATGCTTACTATGTTTAGAGTGGTATGTGAGTTATTTGGTCAAGTTTATGAAGTAGGGTTAAAATGGTCATGAGCATGTTTATGTTAATACCGGCATTATGTTGAAATGGTGCATATGCATATCATGGCATACTATGGGTCGAGTAAATTTCATTTCAAGTTAAACATGATTATAATACAACTTGAATATGTTGTTGATCGTGTCACGGTGCCACCGAATCGAGCTTCCGAGTGCAACCACATTTGCCTTTACAGGAAGGCCCTTACTCGATGTATTGTGATGCCTCTCGCCGGTGCCTCCAACTAGGGAAGCTTATGCGCTTGTGCTTCCCTGAACCGATAGGCAGGCATAGCCTTGTGTGCCCGTAGTTGTTTTGGTACCATTGTCCCCATTTGGGACCATTTTGTTTTGCCATGACGGTGGCTATTGGATGTCCGGAGTGGCATCAAGGCCACCCATGACTTTGCCCAAAGGGGAGTTGGTCGGAGTGGCCGCGATAGTGTCATGCAATGGAGTGGTTCTGTCGGAATGTTGTTGGTCCACCCGTATGGGAACACAAGTCCATCGGTTCCTTGGTGTGGGTACAGTGTACTAACCTCTATAGAGTGTGTTTAATCTAACGATAGTCGCATCCTTGGTCATGGACATAGTTCGTAGTAGGTCACACCATGGGTCAACATAAATAATGAACCTGCACACTAAAGTTATACTTGTGGCACTTGATATGATGGATGAGCTGTCGGAACCATCAAGATGGTTTTTCTTGTGATCCAGTGGTGATCACCATGGTAAGATGATGTTCATGGTTACGAGGTAACCAAAATGGTAAGCTGGTCCGAGGGACCCTGATTGCAAGCACTTTCATTTCATGAGTAGATTGTCACGTACTTGCATATAACTTGCTTAAATATCATGATGTTGTTTGTCATTGTTGCATTGTATGTTGTGAGCTTGCGAGTACATGCAAAGTACGTACTCACCTGGCATGTCATGCCAGTTTCAGGAGAATTTGTACCAGAGTTGGAGTTACATCGTGCATCGCAGTCTAGGCCGTGTCCACATCAGTGGCCCTGTGAGATGGAGTCCTTCTATGTCGTTGTTCCACTGCCGAGTAGCTATCGCTGAGGCCCCAACATGTCTACTAAATAATGTACATATGTGCAGCAGCACCATGTGTGTCGCTTGGCCTCGTTAACTCATGTATCATCAGACCCATGTATCCGCAAGAGATTAATAAAGCGGTTATCTTTCTGTACCAAGTTGTTGTGTGTTGCGAGAAGACATGATCTCTGGGCTGGAAATGCAAGGTAAACCGGTTGCTCTGAGCTGAGGTGCCACAAAGCTTGGTATCGAAGCCGCGCTGACTGTAGGATGACCTAGACCGCCAACACGCTAGTTAAATGGTAGCTAGTAGTCTTAAGTTCTAGTAGTGTGTGTTTACATCTAGTTGATGCATTGCATGCATTTTGATTATTTTATTACTAACAAACTAATAGTTGTGAGTGTAGATGGCTCTAGTGTCGCACCCATACCAGTCTAAGCTAGCACCCTTCATTCTCCGCACCTTCTTCGGAACGTGTGGCGTCGACTCGATCCTGACGGTGATGACCCGGTATACCAGGTGTATCGGGAGCAACTGGTAGACTCGGTGTATGAGTACCACGCGAAGGTCACCAGGCACAATAGTTCTCTGACCGACACCTACACTCATTCTTCTAGAAGTGGTTTCTCTTCTACCCCCAATCAGGCGGTTCAGTGTGCTGCATTCGAGGCTGTCGTTGACCTGCGCTACAACGAGATCCAGATGCAGACTCACCCAAGTTTCTGCTTCTACCCGTCCATGTTCGATGATGGACACATTCACTTCCCTTTCATTGATCTGGCGTGTGACCGTACCTCCAGCCACCTTCTCGCTACATAACCGCTAGTTTCCTTCTGATATTTCAACTTGGCCCAGGAGCTGACTCATGCGTGTGCGGCTCTAGATGCCGCTAGATTGGCTTCCGCTCTAGCTACTATAGGCTTTACCCCACTCGTTTCTTCAGCCACTATTTCTCCAGCTACTCCAGTTACCCCTCAGAGTAACTCGGACACCTCGATGGTGACTCCCCATGAGTCTCCTGCCGAGTGGGCTTTTCTTCTCTCTACTCCATCCGCCCCTATGTTGCGGCATCCTGGGAACGGGGTTGCCCAGACTTGCCTGCCTGCGGCCCATGGCGTGGCTCCGTCAACGGCCCGGTACAGCCCAGCTTCATCAACAATGACCCGAGACCCTCGCGAGGGGCCAAGCCTCGCGAGGCGGACGACAGCAAGACCTCCTTGAGGGGCGGCCTCACTAGGCTGGCTCCCGGAGAGCAGAGATATCAATGCAAGGTGCACCTCGCGAGGTTCACATGATGTGAGCCATGACGACCAAGGCCAGGCGGGCGCTAGTGGGCACAGTGTACCAATTTCCCCTTTGGTGCCAAGGAGGCAAGAGTAGGTGCGGAGTCCCGAGGAATCAAGCAAAGGTTTCCATATCGGTGCAACAAGACTAATACCGCTAGGACGACAGGTCGGAGGTCATCGCGGAGCCCACCACAGCGTCACCACCAGAGCCTTTTGCGGGCGAAGACTACTTTTGATAGGATAACTTGTACTAGTTGTCTCCCTTTGAATTTGGTCATTGTGGGATCCCTTACTGCCTACATTTGGGAAGAGGACCAAGGCCACTATAAATAGGACCTAGCCACCACCATAGAGAGGGGGACAGACGGACGAATTCCACCTGAACCACCTCACTAGCTCACCGAGCTTAAGAACACCAATCCTCCTGAGGCTGTTCATCCACCGTACTAGTTCATCCCCAGCCCTTCGAGGAAATCCACCACAAAGCTAGAGTAGGGTATTACACCGCAAGGTGGCCCGAACCAGGATAAACTGTTGTGTCTCTTGTCGCATGGGTTCGTCGAGCTAGGCTGTGGAATCGTTGAGCCAGTAGGTTGGGAAGAAGGAGTTCTTCGCACGCACCCTAGTGTACGAACCTCTCAAGGGTTTGCGGAACCCCGAATCCAACATTTGGAGCGCCAGGTAGGGGTGTGTCGAAACTTCTCTTCTGTCGATCGACTCGTCGCTGCTCCACTATCTCCATGGCTGATGCTCGTCGAGCCTGTGCTGAGCATCTAGCTGCTCTCGCCGCTCGCGTCGCCCAGACGACGCTCGTCGGTGGGCCTCCCCGTCATTCTCCATCACCCGCCGCCAACACCGCCACCGGCCCGGCGGGGAACGAGGAGCAAGCTTCATCGTTGCACCCCTCCGTGCAGCGGGACGGACGCACCGCCACCCCGTCGCTGACTCCGGCCGGCTCGTCGTCCTATTCTTGTCATGGCCTGGCGAACACGCAGGCTGCGTTGCTCATGGCGCGTGAGCTCCTGCGCTACTGCCTGGTCGACGACCTCTATGAAGACTGGTTAGACCGCATCGCCAAGCTTGTCAATGCGGCTGAGGGCTCCCCTGCACCGTCCCTCTCACTGCCTCGCCCACCACCTGCTGCAGGCGATGTAGCCCATGGAGCGCCTCCCTCATCTCCCCGTCAGGACGTCGCCTCGGTCCAAGACACGTGGCCCCACGGCGTGAACCACCACGCAGGGCGCCCGTACGCGAATAAGAAAGCTGTCAGAGGTCCGACGGCTGCAAGAAGGTGCTCCAGCGCTCCCTCCACCACTACGTCAACACCACGTGCTACCCGCAGTGGTGGCGCATGAGCACCAAGATCAGGCTCCGCCTCCACGACGGGCTCTGGTGACCATAGTGGGCCACGCCTTCACCCCTGAGCTACGTAGCATCGTTTGAGCGGGCTAGTTCAAGCCCGACCTACCTCCATGCTAAGACGGCACCCCCGACCCTGCGGAGTTCCTGTAGCTCTACGAGCTGAGCATCGAGGCGGCCAGCGGTGACGAAAAGGTCATGGCGAACTGGTTCCCCATGGCCCTCAAGGATGGCGCGCTCGTGGCTCCTGAATCTACCCGCGGGATCGATCTCCTCCTGGGGCAAGATGCGTGAGCGTTTCGTCGCCAACTTCGAAGGCACTCGCGACCGCCCGCCTGCCACAGGTGACCTGCGGTGCATTAAGAAGTAGCTAGGGGAGACCTTGCATAAGTACAACCAGCGCTTCAATAGTGTTCACCTCAAGACCCCCAAGGTTTCAGACGAAGCCATCATCTCGGCGTTCTCCGATGGCGTCCGCGATGTCAAGATGAAGGACGATCTCGCCATCCATGACGACCTGTGCACGGCTCTGGAGATGTTCAGCATGGCTACCAAGTGTGCGAGAGCTGAGGAGGGGCGCCTCTCCCTCCCTGAACTCCTGGTAGCCGACCCAGAAGACAAGAAGGCCAAGGCCAAGGACGTGAGGCGCAAGGGGGCTGCCGTGCTCGCGGTTGAACCAAAAATGAAGCGTGACTGCGACCGCCCAGAATCATCCAAGGGAAGCCGTCCGTTACGTGTCTTCCACAACGTGCATAGCCACGACACCAATGACTGTCAGGAGCTCAGGGTTATCCGTGATGGGCGGCTCGGTCGACGCCCCGAGTGCAACGACCGAGGCTACGGCCACGGAGGAGGCAAAAGTGGAGGACGATGGGACGACCGCGGTCCCCGCCAGGAGTGGCGTGACCAACCTTGCGAGGATCGCTGGCAAGGCTAGCCTCGCGAGGGTGCCTGGAGAAACCAGCCTCGTGAGGACCGTCCTCAGGGCAATGCTGGCGTCCCTCTACTGCCACCGCCACCAAGAAGGAACGACGACCACCACCAGGACGAGGGGGTTGGAGGTTTCAAGGAGCCTCGCACCATCGCCTGCATCTTGGGTGGCGCTCAGGCCCCAGCCTCCCAGTGCATCTTCAAGCAGTTCGCTCGTGAGGTGAACGCAACCCTTCCCAGGATCGAGGCCACACATCCGCTCAGATGGTCCAAGTGCACCATCAGCTTCAGCTCGTTTGACCAGCTCAAGTACGCGGTGACGGCCGGCGCCCTCTCGATGCTTTGTTCGCCCGTTATCAGCAATGTCCTTGTCACCAAGACCCTCATCGATGGCGGTGCAGGGCTCAATGTTCTTTCCATCAAGACGTTCGACCGCCTCCAAGTGCCATACGATCGGCTGCAGCCCACCAAGCCCTTATCAGGAGTACCTGACGGCTCCACCACTCCGATAGGGCAGGTCCGCCTCCCTGTCACCTTCGGCCAACGCGACAACTACCGCACTGAGCTCATCAACTTCGACGTTGCTCACATCCGCCTTCCGTACAATGCCATCCTAGGGTATCCAGCCCTGGCCAAGTTTATGGCAGTGACCCACCATGGCTACAATGTCCTCAAGATGCTAGGGAACTGCGACATCATCACGATCGCCTGCGAGGAGAAGGATGCGATGTGCTCCCTCGAGCGTGCCTACCAGGATACGGCGATCGAACACCTAGACAACGAAGGCGCCGTCTACCCCCCTGAGGCTATCCCCAAGAAGAAGAAGCAGTTGTTCTGCCAAGAGCCTCAGGAGAGCGGTGTCTCTAGCTACACCACTGTAACGCCCCGGATGTAAATTTCCATATTTGTAACTCCGACTCTTGCCATTTTTGGCTTTATGATATGATATTCCCTTCGTGGTTGGGCTTTTGTCTTCCGTTTTGTATTTTGTTCATGTCATGCATTTCATATCATGCCATCATGTGCATCTCATTTGCATTCGTGTTCGTCACATGCATCCGAGCTTTTTCCCCGTTGTCCATTTCGCAATCCGACGCTCTGTCGTGCCCCGTTGCACCTCTCTAACCTCGTTTTGTGAGTGGGAGAAAAATGTTCTCGGAATGGGTCGATATTTGCCAAATGGCCTTAGTACATCACTGGTAGACCGCCTGTCAAATTTCGTTCCATTTGGAGGTCGTTTGATACCCCAACGGTTAACCGGGTAACCGTAAAAGCCTCTTTTGTGTTGCAGCCCAACACCCCTCCAAAACAGCCCAATAACCCATCTAAACCCCCTCCATGCTCTCCGTCGTTGGATCACGATCATGTGGGTGAAAACCGCACCTCATTTGGACCCTCCTAGCTCCCTCTACCTATATATTTGCCTCCCCCTCCTCATTTTTTTTCACGGTACAAACCCTAGCCCCGCTCCTCTCGCCCGCCGGACATGTCCGTCGTTCACCGGACAACTCTCCGCCGCCGCGCCTAACCAGCCAGCGCCTGACACTTGTCCCTCGCGCCGCTCCCACCGCCGCCAGCCCGCCGGGCCCGAGTGGGGCCCACGCGGCCCGCACCCCGGCGCCGCTCGCCCATGTGAGGGCCCCAGCCACCCGAATCCTCCTCCGCCCGCTCCACCGGTCTCCGCCGCGCGCCGCCCCCGCCGATGAGTTCTGCCACCGCCACCGTCTTCCCACGCCCGTGCCCTCCGCCGTCGGCGACTCCTCCAGCCAGATCCGGGCAGGAGCCGCCCGGATCAGCCGCTTCCTCGCCGACCCCGGCCACCACCTCCTCACCGGAGTGCATGTGCTGCCACCTCGGTTCGTGTGCCAACGAAGAACCCTAGATCTCGGAGGGTAACTTTTTGTCTTAGTCCTTGAAACCCTAACATTTTCATGCCTCCTTTGTCATGCCATAAATCCATGACCGTGACTCCAAATCATGCATACGATATGTCAAAATGTTCGTCCCATTAAGCTCTTCATGTTAGTGCCTTTTGCGTGCATGTCACTGTCCATATTAATGCCATTATCATCGTTGCAAGAGTGTTATAAAATGTTAACCGCTGGTTCTTAACCGAACATGGTGATTTGCCATTTTCGTTGCATTTTGTGTGTGCATCCTATGTAGCATGATGTCTACATGTGTCTTGAGCTCCATCATGCCATCTTTACAGGGGTGCATGTTTTGTATTTTTGCGATCTATGTGGCGACTAGCACAAGCAACCAAAGTAGGCTTCATAATGTTGCTAATTTCAGACTTGCCAAAATATAATAGGAAAAGCTAGAAGTGATTTTGCTAAGTCTTTTCCTATTGTATTTTGAGGCCATGTAAACTTGTTGCTACCATGAGATCCATGCTTATTTTGAGATAATTCAGTAAGGATGTTTTGAACATGTGGTTATGCTATATCCATTCATGCCTCTGATTGCAATTATGGAGTATTTAGCTTGTCATTACCATGCTCTACTTTTGCTAAATATTGTTCCTGGCAGATTGTTAACATGTTAATCAATATTGCTATGTGTTTTGCTAGTGATCCATGCATCCTATGAACTTTCTCTTGCCATATTTATCTGCATGCTCATGTCTTCTTAGTGTTGGTATGCTTGTGTTGTCATGTAATGCATTGTGGTGAGTGGCATGAGCTTGCAAAGTTGCTATCATGAATCTGTTTCTGGCATGTCCTAAAATTCCACCAAGTCTGAATCTGTTTATAAAACTTGCTATGTTTACATGGGCGCCATCATATCTTCTGTGCCTTTTTGGCTCATGTTCAGTAAGGCAGTTTTGTTCTATGCATTTAGTAGAAACATTCCATGCCTTTGTTTGCCATGATATGTTCCTGTTGCATGTTGTTTGCTTGCTCTAAACATTGCTTCCTGATGTTGTTTTTGACATGTTAGTATTTTCACTAAGTCTGTGAAGCTGATATCTTTTGCACGTTTGCCATGCCTGTTTGAACTTGTTCTTTTGTGATCTAGCCATAGCTCAGTGTTCATGTTTTGTCAAACATCTCATGTACACCACTTCCATATGCTTTGTTGCTATGTTGGAGCGCAGTAGCTTAGTTTCTTGTTGCATTTTAAGTGCTATCATGTTGTTAATCACAGATTTTGGTCATCCTTGTTTTGCTTGTTATTTGCAAACCGTGCATCTGTTTCCGGTGATCCTTATATCGATTTCGACCGAAATCACCTCATCTTTCCAGCGGCATACTTGGTTTGCCAAGTTGATGCCTTGATCATTCTTTGCCTTCCGGAGCACGCATATGCATTGCATTTCATATCTTGCATATCATGCCATGTATTGCATCATGTTGCTTGTGCATTGCACCGTGATTGATTGTTGTTCCATTGCTTGTGTTCTTGCTTTGGGTAGAGCCGGGAGATGAGTACGTGAACAAGGAACCTGTTGAGTACGCTAACAAGGATCAAGCTTTCGACAACTCTGAGAACATTGCAGGCAAGATGACCATACCCTCGATATCACTTCTATCTTTGCTTGCTAGTTGTTCACTCTATCGCTATGTCGTGCTACCTACCACTTGTTATATCATGCCTCCCATATTGCCTTGTCAAGCCTCTAACCCACCTTCCTAGCAAACAGTTGTTTGGCTATGTTACCGCTTTTGCTCAGCCCCTCTCATAGCGTTGCTAGTAGCAGGTGAAGTTGAAGTTTGTTCCATGTTGGAACATGGATATGTTGGGATATCACAATATCTCTTATTTTATTTAATGCATCTATATACTTGGTAAAGGGTGGAAGGCTCGGCCTTATGCCTGGTGTTTTGTTCCACTCTTGCCGCCCTAGTTTCCGTCACACCGGTGTTATGTTCCTTGATTTTGCGTTCCTTACGCGGTTGGGGTTATGGGACCCCCTTGACAGTTCGCTTTGAATAAAACTCCTCCAGAAAGGCCCAACCTTGGTTTTACCATTTGCCTACCTACCACCTATACCTTTCCCTTTGGTTCTGCAGACTCAAGGGTCATCTTTATTTTAACCCCCCCCGGGCCAGTGCTCCTCTGAGTGTTGGTCCAAACCGGGCAACCTGCGGGGCCACCTCGGGGAAACTTGAGGGCGGGTTTTACCCGTAGCTTGTCCCATCCGGTGTGCCCTGAGAACGAGATATGTGTGACTCCTATCAGGATTTGTTGGCACATCGGGCAGCTTTGCTGGTCTTGTTTTACCATTGTCGAAATGTCTTGTAACCGGGATTCCGAGACTGATCGGGTCTTTCCAGGAGAAGGAATTTCCTTCGTTGACCATGAGAGCTTCTGATGGGCTAAGTTGGGACACCCCTGGAGGGTATAAACTTTCGAGAGCCGTGCCTGCGGTTATGTGGCCGATGGGAATTTGTTAATATCCGGTTGTAGATAACTTGACACTTGACTTAATTAAAATGAATCAACCGCGTGTGTAGCCGTGATGGTCTCTTTTCGGCGGAGTCCAGGAAGTGAACACGGTTTGGGTTATGTTCGAATGTAAGTAGCTTCAGGATCACTTCTTGATCACTTGTAGCTTCACGACCATTGCATAGCTTCTCATCTTACTCTTATTTGCGTATGTTAGCCACCATATTTGCTTATCGCTTGCTGCAGCTCCACCTCACTACCTTATCCTACCCATAAGCTTAAATAGTCTTGATCTCGCGGGTGTGAGATTGTTGAGTCCTCGTGACTCATGGATACTTCCAAACAGTTGCAGGTGCTGATGATACCAGTGCAGGTGATGCTACCGAACTCAAGTGGGAGTTCAACGAGGACCTTGGTCGTTACTATGTTTCGTTTCCTGATGATCAGTAGTGGATCCCAGTTGGGACGATCGGGGATCTAGCATTTGGGGTTGTCTTATTTTATTTTGGTTCCGTAGTCGGACCTCGATTGTACTCTGGATGATGTATGTTTAACTTGTTATTTGTGTGAACTGGCGATTGTAAGTCAACTCTTTATCCCTTTCTTATTCAGTACATGGGATTGTGTGAAGATTACCCCTCTTGCGACAAAACCACCATGCGGTTATGCCCCTAAGTCGTGCCTCGACACGTGGGAGATATAGCCGCATCGTGGGTGTTATAACAACCTCAGGACATGCGCCCACAGATGGGGCGCCTCCCTCCCTCGCATAGGAAGGCGCGCCCAGCGCCCTCCTCAGGCTGGGCTCGGGGGCTCACTTCTAGAGGGCCTTTGACTTAGCTAACATCATGAGGGAGGCTCCCGGGCACCGCATGGAGGCGTGCTTCGTCACACGCTTCCCCCACGAGGGCACAAGGCACGGGGTGCCAGGTGCTCAGGAGTTCACCACCAAGGTGACCGAGGAGCTTCAGGAGGCGAGAGCCATGCGTGGCGACCGTCGCCTACCACATAGTGCAGCCCCTTGTCCTGGTGAGGACAATGAGCTGCGCGTATGCGTCAACATTCCAGGGAACGGAGCCGCATCCCAGGAGCGCTTCTGGCCTTCGCGCGTTGGTCGGTGTGAGGGCCCATCTCACAGCCACATTCGCATGCCTTATGGCTTGTCGAATGCGGTTGTTACCTTCCAGCATCGCATGCGAAGCATCATGGCTGCTCAGGAGGCCAGGCACCACGCGGTCCTGGCGGAGATGGCGATGGTTCTTCACGAGCCTCCTGCGCCTCTAGAGCCTCCCAAGGTTCAGGACCAAGGCGGCTCATGAGGATCAACCTCTTCAACACGCATCTTCAGATACTTCGACATCTCTTCAGCAACAGTGCCAGGTGAATTTTTCTGGTTTACTCTATTGGGGGCGCCCCTCGAGCTGCATTATCCCCAGACCGTGTGGGCCTGTCCCTGCGGCATGTATCTTTCTTGCATCTTCTAGTCGTTCTGTTGGGGGCACCCCTCGGGCTACATCATCCCCAGGCCGCATGGGTCTGTCCCTGTGGCATGTATCGTTCTTGCATCTATTGGGACTATCTTTACCTCCTCCCATAAGCTGACTTATGATTATCACCTGCTCACCTGATTGTTTATTACCCTTCATGGCCTCCCGCGTTGCTGACCGGCCTCCTGCTCATCCCGCAACGGGGGCTACACATGGTGGTATGGCGCTTGTGCTCGGGTCCGTCCCTGCAACGCTAGCAAATCTGAGAGATCGAGCTCTGGCTCGTGGCCCGCCCCGCGCACGTCACCTCACCAGGTTCTTAGTGCCCACATATTCTTGCGGAAGGATCGGCGACAGGATAGAAAACGCGATTATGGGTTGTATTCTCCCTCCGGACTAACTCGCAGGAATCTAGACAGCTTAACTATGGGTGGCCCCCGCCGGTTGTCCCATTTCCGCGTGATTCGCTTGCGCGTTAAAGGGGGGATCCTGAGCATCGCGCCTTAGGAGCTCCTACTGACTCTCCAGCCCTCACCCACTGGCCTTGACCACGGCATTGTGACCTGGCATACCAGCGGCGGCTGAGCCTCGCTCGAAGGTCGGGACCCAAGGACGCAGAGCATTCAGATGAGCGAGGAAAGGGGAGACCGGTGTGAGCCCTACCTAGTAGCATCGCTGCTGAAGCGTGAATCGGGCACTGCGCAAGGAATCACCTTGGGCTCACTAAGATAAGTCACCTATTCGTGTTAGCACAGTGCTACTGTCTGGAATTTTCGACTCTCGCAGCCTTGCTCCGGCAATGCCGCTTTCCTTTTCGGCCTTCAGGAATTTACTTGCACGCCAAAGGGGACCTCTTGAGCATCGCGCCTCAAGAGCTCTTACCGGACCTTGGGCCGCTCACCTCCTGGCCTTGACCACGGCATCACGACCTGGCATACTGATACATCCATTTTGTATCATGCTTTTATATCGATATTAATTGCATTATGGGCTGTTATTACACATTATGTCACAATACTTATTCCCTTTCTCTCTTATTTTACAAGGTTTACATGAAGAGGGAGAATGCCGGTAGCTGGAATCCTGGGCTGGAAAGGAGCAAATATTAGAGACCTATTCTGCACAACTCCAAAAGTCCTGAAACTCCATGAAAGTCAGTTTTGGAATATATTAAAAATATTGGGCGAAGAAAGCACCATAGGGGTGCCACCCACTGTCCGAGGGTGGAGGGCGAGCCCTACCCCCCTGGGCGTGCCCCCTGCCTTGTGGGCCACCTGGAATCCCCCCGATGCCCATCTTCTGGTATAAGGTGTCTTTTGCCCTGGAAAAAAAATCAGAGGGAAGCTTCCGGGACGAAGTGTCACCGTCTCGAGGCGGAACCAATCTAGAGCTCCGGCGGAGCTGTTCTGCCGGGGAAACATCCCTCCGGGAGGGGGAAATCGTCACCATCATCATCATCATCATCGATCCTCTCATTGGGACGGGGTCAATCTCCATCAACATCTTCACCAGAACCATCTCCTCTCAAACCCTAGTTCATCTCTTATATCCGATCTTTGTCTCAAAACCTCAGAATGGTACATGTGAGTTGCTAGTAGTGTTGATTTCTCCTGGTAGTTGATGCTAGTTGGTTTATTCAGTGGAAGATTATATGTTCAGATCCTTTATGCAAATTAATACCCCTCTGATTATGAACATGAATATGATTTGTGAGTAGGTACGTTTGTTCCCGAGGACATGGGAGAAGTCTTGTTATAAGTAGTCATGTGAATTTGGTATTCGTTCGATATTTTGATGAGATGTATGTTGTCTTTCCTCTAGTGGTGTTATGTGAACGTCGACTACATGACACTTCACCATTGTTTGGGCCTAAGGGAAGGCATTGGGAAGTAATAAGTAGATGATGGGTTGCTAGAGTGACAGAAGCTTAAACCCTAGTTTATGCATTGCTTCGTAAGGGGCTGATTTGGATCCATATGTTTCATGCTATGGTTAGGTTTACCTTAATTCTTATTTAATAGTTGCGGATGCTTGCAAGAGGGGTTAATCATAAGTGGGATGCTTGTCCAAGGAAGGGCAATACCCAAGCACCGGTCCACCCACATATCAAATTATCAAAGTAACGAACGTGAATCGTATGAGCATGATGAAAACTAGCTTGACGATAATTCCCATGTGTCCTAGGGAGCGCTTTCCTTTATATATGAGTTTGTCCAGGCTTGTCCTTTGCTACAAAAAGGATTGTTCCACCTTGCTGCACCTTGTTTACTTTTGTTACTTGTTACCCATTACGAATTACCTTATCACAAAACTATATGTTACCGATAATTTCAGTGCTTGTAGAGAATACCTTACTGAAAACTGCTTGTCATTTCCTTTTGCTCCTCGTTGGGTTCGACACTCTTACTTATTGAAAGGACTGCGATAGATCCCCTATACTTGTGGGTCATCAAGACTCTTTTTTGGCGCCGTTGCCAGGGAGTGAAGCGCCTTTCGTAGGTTGAATTTGGTAAGGAAAATTTTATATAGTGTGCTGAAATTTACTGTCACTTGTTACTATGGAAAACAATCCTTTGAGGGGCTTGTTCGGGGTATCTTCACCCTGACCAGTAGAGCAAAGAGTTCCTCCTCAACCTACTGAACCTACTGAAAATGTTTACTTTGAAATTCCTTCGGCTATGATAGAGAAACTGCTAGGTTATCCTTTTATAAGAGATGGAACATTACATCCCGATATGCACCTAATCTATGTGGATGAAGTTTGTGGATTATTTAAACTTGCAGGTATGCCCGAGGATGTTATCAAGAAGAAGGTCTTCCCTTTATCTTTGAAGGTAAAGGCATTGACATGGTTTAGGCTATGTGATGATATTGGATCATGGAACTACAACCGATTGAAATTGGAATTTCATCAGAAGTTTTATCCTATGCATCTGGTTCATCGTGATCGTAATTATATATATATAATTTTTGTCCTCATGAAGGAGAAAATATTGATCAAGCTTGGGGGAGGCTTAATTCAATGTTATATTCATGCCCCAATCATGAGCTCTCAAGAGAAATTATTATTCAAAAAATTTATGCTCGGCTTTCTCTCAATAATCGCTCCTTGCTCAATACTTCTTGTACTGGTTCTTTTATGATGAAGACTATTGAATTCAGATGGGATTTATTGGAAAGTATTAAACGCAACTCTGAAGATTGGGAACTCGCTGAAGGTAAGGAGTCAGGTATAACACCTAAGTTTGATTGTGTTAAATCTTTTATGGATACCGATGCTTTTCGTGAATTTAGCACTAAATATGCACTTGACTCTGAGATAGTAGCTTCTTTCTGTGAATCATTTGCTACTCATGTTGATCTCCCTAAGGAGAAGTGGTTTAAGTATCATCCTCCCATTGAAGTAAAAGTAGTTGAACCTATTAAAGTTGAAGAAAAGACTATCATTTATAATGTTGATCCTATTGTTCCTGCTACTTATATTGAGAAACCACCTTTCCCTGTTAGAATAAAGGATCATGCTACAGCTTCAACTGTGGTTCGTAAGAGTAATGCTAGAACAGCTACACCCTCTGAGAAAATTAAAGTTGTACCTAGTATTGCTATGGTTAAGGATCTCTTGGTCGATAATATTGATGGGCACGTTATTTACTTCTGTGATGAAGCTGCTAGAATCACTAGACCCGATACTAGAAATAAACATAGACCTGTTGTTGGCATGCCTGTTGTTTCTGTTAAAATAGGAGATCACTGTTATCATGGCTTATGTGATATGGATGCTAGTGTCAGTGCAATACCTTATACTTTATATAAAGAAATTATGCAAGATATTGCACCTGCTGAGATAGAAGATATTGATGTTACTATTAAGCTTGCCAATAGAGATACTATTTCACCAGTTGGGATTGTTAGAGATATTGAAGTCTTGTGTGGGAAAATTAAATATCCTACTAATTTTATTGTTCTTGCTTCCCCACAAGATAACTTTTGTCCCATTATATTTGGTAGACCCTTCTTGAATACTGTTAATGCTAAGATAGACTGCGAAAAGGAGAAGGAGAAGAAGAAGAAGAAGAAGAAGAAGAAGAAGAAGAAAGAGGAGAGGAGGAGGAGGAGTCATGTCCATTGTGTCCCTAAGAAGGGAGGTATTACTGTTGTTCCTAATGATAAAGATGAATTGATCCCACAAAGAATTGTTAATTGATATCCGCAAATTAAATCGCTACTAGAAAGGATCATTACCCTTTATCTTTGATTGATCAAATGCTAGAAAGATTATCCAAACATACACATTTTTTGCTTTCTAGATGGTTATTCTAGTTTCTCTCAAATACCTGTGTCAAAAGAGGATCAGGAAAATACCACTTTTACTTGCCCTTTCAGTACCTTTTCTTATAGACGTATGCCTTTTGGTTTATGTAATGCACCTGCTACCTTTCAAAGATGTATGACTGCTATATTCTCTGACTTTTGTGAAAAGATTATCGGGGTTTTTCATGGATAATTTATCCGTGTATGGAACTTCTTTTGATGAAGTCTTAGGCAACCTTGATTGAGTTTTGTAGAGATGTGAAGAAACTAATCTTGTCTTGAATTGGGAGAAGTGCCACTTTATGGTTAATGAAGGTATTGTCTTGGGGCATAAAATTTCTGAAAGAGGTATTGAAGTTGATAAAGCTAACGTTGATGCTATTGAAAAGATGTCGTGTCCTAAGGACATTAAAGGTATGAGAAGTTTCCCCGGTCATGCCGGTTTTGATAGGAGGTTCATTAAAGACTTCTCAAAAATTTCTAGGCCTCTGACTAATCTCTTAAAAAAAGATGTTCATTTTGTATTTTATGATGATTGTGTAGAAGCATTTGAAATACTTAAGAAAGCCTTGATTTCTGCTCCTATTGTTCAGCCACCTGATTGGAATTTACCCTTTGAAATTATGTGTGATGCTAGTCATTATGCTGTAGGTGTTGTTCTAGGACAAAGAGTTGATGAGAAATTAAATGTTATCCAATATGGTAGTAAAACTCTAGACAATGCCCAGTGAAATTATGCTACTACTGAAAAAGAATTTTTAGCAGTTGTATTTGCTTGTGATAAGTTCAGACCTTATATTGTTGATTCTAAAGTAATTGTTCACACTGATCATGCTGCTATTAAATACCTTATGGAAAAGAAAGATGCTAAACCTAGACTTATTAGATGGGTTCACTTGCTACAAGAATTTGATTTGCATATTATTGATAGGAAGGGAGCTGAGAACCCCGTTGCAGACAACTTTTCTAGGTTAGAAAATGTTCTTGATGACCCACTCCCTATTGATGATAGTTTTCCTGATGAACAATTAGCTATCATAAATGCTTCTCGTACTGCTCCATGGTATGTTGATTATGCTAATTACATTGTTGCTAAATTTATACCACCTAGTTTCACATACCAGCAAAAGAAAAGGTTTTTCTATGATTTGAGACATTACTTCTGGGATGACCCACACCTTTACAAAGAAGGAGTAGATGGTGTTATTAGACATTGTGTACCTGAGCATGAACAGGAATAGATCCTACACAAGTGTCACTCCGAGGCTTATGGAGGACACCACACTGGAGATAGAACTGGACATAAGGTATTACAATCCGGTTTTTATTGGCCTACTCTTTTCAAAGATGCCTGTAAGTTTGTCTTGTCTTGTGATGAATGTCAAAGAATTGGTAATATTAGTAGACGTCAAGAAATGCCTATGAACTATTCACTTGTTATTGAACCATTTGATGTTTGGGGCTTTGATTATATGGGACCATTTCCTTCCTCTAATGGGTATACACATATTTTAGTTGTTGTTGATTACATTACCAAGTGGGTAGAAGCTATTCCAACTAGTAGTGTTGATCATAACACATCTATTAAGATGCTTAAAGAAGTTATTTTCCGAGGTTTGGAGTCCCTAGATACTTAATGACTGATGGTAGTTCACATTTTATTCATGGTGCTTTTCGTAAAATGCTTGCTAAGTATGATGTTAATCATAGAATTGCATCTCCATATCACCCATGGTCTAGTGGTCAAGTAGAACTGAGTAATAGAGAGATTAAATTAATTTTGCAAAAGACTGTTAATAGATCTAGAAAGAATTGGTCCAAGAAACTCGATGATGCATTATAGGCCTATAGAACTGCATATAAAAATCCTATGGGTATGTCTCCGTATAAAATGGTTTATGGAAAAGCATGTCACTTACCTCTCGAACTAGAACATAAGGCATATTGGGCCATTAAAGAGCTCAATTATGATTTCAAACTTGCCAGTGAGAAGAGACTATTTGACATTAGCTCACTTGATGAGTGGAGAAACCAGGCCTATGAGAATGCCAAATTGTTTAAAGAAAACGTTAAAAGATGGCATGGCAAAAGGATTCAAAAGTGTGAGTTTAATGTAGGTGATTATGTTTTGTTATACAACTCTCGTTTAAGATTTTTTTGCAGGAAAACTCCTCTCTAAATGGGAAGGTCCTTATGTTATCGAGGAGGGCTATCGCTCCGGTGCCATAAAAATCAACAACTTCAAAGGCACAAATCTGAAGGTGGTGAACGGTCAAAGAATCAAACATTATATCTCAGGTAATCCCATAAATGTTGAAACCAATGTTATTGACACCGTAACCCCAGAGGAGTACATAAGGGACACTTTCCAGAACGTTCCAGACTCCAAAAAAGAATAGGTATGTGGTACAGTAAGTAAATAGACTCCAAAACAGTTCTAACAGCAATTTTTCTCCGTTTTGGAATACTTAAGAAAATAGGAAAATAAGAAGTAGTCCGTAAAGGACACGAGGCATCCACGAGGGTGGAGGACGCGCCCCCTGCCTCGTGGGCACCTCGTGTGCTCTCCGGACTCTGTTTTCTTGCACGATATTTATTTTGGTTGGCAAAAATTCATTATATAATCTCCCAAAGGTTTTGACCACCGTACCACAACACAATCCTCTATTTTATTTTTGAGTTGTTTCTGCCGTAGATTTAGAGCAAGATGTCTTCTCAAGAGTCAGTCGGGGAGAGTCAGGTGTCTCATCCGACACTAGGGCCAGGAGCAAATAGTGATGCTAGCCACTTTGGGCCATCAATGGAGGAAGAGATGGAGGCCGACTTGAAAAGGATAGATGCCATGGAGGAGGATCAAGATGTTACCTCTTGTCTCCAAGCCAAATTCACGATGGAGGAACTTCAGAGCTCGGCAATTCCAAACTCAGTCATCCCTCCCAATGCTAGATTTCTTTCTTATGAAAATATGAAAAAGAGTGTTACTTGTTCTCCCGCGGCTATGCAACATCCATGGGTGAAAGGAGCTTTAGCGTCACGGGTAAGCTCCATAGGAAAATAAGCTCGAGGAAGGGAGTCATATCCTAAGGGGCATCATCGCCAAGAATATCAAATCACCACCTCTGAAGAAAGATACATAAATACATGGGTATGGGCACTCCCCTTGGCAACTCCCAAGCTTGGGGGAGGTGCCCCCGTATCGTATCACCATCACACTTCTATCTTTACCATTTTTCTTAGTTCAATCCTTTTGGTTATATCTTGATCTAGTAGAATAAAGTTTAGTATGATCTAGCTTTGAGTTTTTGTGTTGATCCTTATCTATGTAATCGAGTCCGTGAGCTATATATAATAAAGATTAGTCTTGAGTCGAGGGCTTGGTTATCTTGCTATGATCTTGAGGGAATAAAAGAAAAAAGAAAGTATAAAAATAAATAAAGAGATCATATTGATCTTATGGAGAGTAATGACTTCACATATAAAGAGTATGATGAATAAAAGTTGTTGAGAGTTGGAAAACATAGTTTTGGTCATCGTTGCAATTAATAGGAAGTAATAAAGAAAGAGAGGTTTTCACATATAAATATACTACCTTGGACATCTTTTATGATTGTGAGCACTCATTAAAATATGACATGCTAAAAAGTTGATGTTGGACAAGGAAGACAATGTAATGGGTTATGTTTCCTTATATCCGAAATAAATTATATTATCATGGATCATCCAACATGTTGAGCTTGCCTTTCCCCCTCATGCTAGAAAAATTCTTTGCACCAAGTAGAGATACTACTTGTGCTTCCAAATATCCTTAAACCCAGGTTTGCCATGAGAGTCCACCATATCTACCTATGGATTGAATAAGATCCTTCAAGTAAGTTGTCATTGCTGCAAGCAATAAAAATTGCTCTCTAAATATGTATGATCTATTAATGTGGAGAAAATAAGCTTTATATGAGCTTGTGATATGGAAGAAATAAAAGCGACGGACTGCATAATAAAGGTCCCTATCATAAGTGGCAATATAAAGTGACGTTCTTTTGCATTAAGATTTTGTGCATCCAACCATAAAAGCACATGGCAACCTTTGCTTCCCTCTGTGAAGGGCCTATCTTTTATTTTTGTCTTATACCTTATACAAAAGTCATGGTGATCACCTTTCCTTTTTACACTTTATCCTGTTGCAACCACTATGTGTTGGAAAGATCCTGATATATATATCCAATTGGATGTGGGTTTTCAAAAAGCATTATTGTTAACGTTACCCTTGAGGTAAAAGGTTGGGAGGCAAAACTATAAGCCCCTATATTTCTCTGTGTCTGATTAAAACTTCATACCCATAACTATTGCATGAGTGTTAGCAATTGTGAAAGACTAAATGATAGTTGAGTATGTGGACTTGCCAAAAAGCTCTTATATTGACTCTTTCCGATGTTATGATAAATTGCAATTGCTTCAATGACTGAGATTATAGTTTGCTATTTTTTCAATGAACTTTCTGATTCATACTTGACATTGTGAATAGATTGTTACTTTAGCATAAGAAATCATATGACTATATATATATATTGCAATTCTAAGAATGATCATGATGCCCTCATGTCCGTATTTTATTTTATCGACACCTCTATCTCTAAACATGTGGACATATTTTTCGATATCGGCTTCCGCTTGAGGACAAGCGAGGTCTAAGCTTGGGGGAGTTGATACGTCCATTTTGCATCATGCTTTTATATCAATATTTATTGCATTATGGGTTGTTATTACACATTATGTCACAATACTTATGCTTTTCTCTCTTATTTTACAAGGTTTACATGAAGAGGGAGAATGCCGGTAGCTGGAATCCTGGGCTGGAAAAGGAGCAAATATTAGAGACCTATTCTACACAATTCCAATAGTCCTGAAACTCCATGAAAGTCAGTTTTGGAATATATTCAAAATATTGGGCCAAGAAAGCACCAGAGGGGGCCACCCACTGTCCACGAGGGTGGAGGGCGCGCCCCCTGCCTCGTGGGCCACCTGGAAACCCCCTGATGCCCATCTTCTGGCATAAGGTGTCTTTTGCCCTGGAAAAAAAATCAGAACGAAGCTTTCAGGATGAAGTGCCGCCGTCTCGAGGCGGAACCTTGGTGGAACCAATCTAGGGCTCCGGCAGAGTTGTTATACCGGGGAAACTTCCCTCCGGGAGGGGCAAATCTTCACCATCGTCATCACCATCGATCCTCTCATCGGGAGGGGGTCAATCTCCATCAACATCTTCACCAGTGATAACCCACAATATAGGGGATCGCAACAGTTTTCGAGGGTGGAGTATTCAACCCAAATTTATTGATTCGACACAAGGGGAGCCAAAGAATATTCTCAAGTATTAACAGTTGAGTTGTCAATTCAACCGCGCCTGAAAGACTTAATATCTACAGCAAATTATTTAGTAGCAAAGTAATATGGAAGTAACGGTAACGGTGGCAAAAGTAATAGTATTGGTTTTGTAGTGATTGTAACAGTGGCAACGGAAAAGTAACTAAGCAAAGATCAATATGTGAAAAGCTCGTAGGCAATGGATCAGTGATGGATAATTATGTCAGATGCGATTCCTCATGCAACAGTTATAACATAGGGTCACATAGAACTAGCTCCAGTTCATCAATGTAATGTAGGCATGTATTCTGAATATAGTCATACGTGCTTATGGAAAAGAACTTGCATGACATCTTTTGTCCTACCCTCCCGTGGCAGCGGGGTCCTATCGAAAACTAAGGGATATTAAGGCCTTATTTTAATACAGTACCGGAACAAAGAATTAACACTTAGTGAATACATGAACTCCTCAAACTATAGTCATCACTGGGAGTGGTCCCGTTTATTGTCACTTCAGGGTTACCGGACCATAACACATAGTAGGTGGCTATTAACTTGCAAAATAGGTTCAAGAACTCACATATATTCATGAAAACATAGTAGGTTCAGATCTGAAATCATGGCACTCGGGCCCTAGTGACAAGCATTAAGCATAGCAAAGTCATAGCAACATCAATCTTAGAACATAATGGATACTAGGGATCAAATCCTAAGAAAACTAACTTGATTACATGATAAATCTCATCCAACCAATCACCGTCCAGCAAGCCTATGATGGAATTACTCACGCATGATGGTGAGCATCATGAAATTGGTGATGGAGGAAGGTTGATGATGACGATGGCGACGGATTCCCCTCTTCGAAGCCCCAAACAGACTCGAGATCAGCCCTCCCGAGAGAGATTAGGCCTTGGAGGCGGCTCCGTATCGTAAAACGTGATGAATCCTTCTCTCTGATTTTTTTCTCCTCGAACGTGGATATATAGAGCTGGAGTTGAGGTCGGTGGAGTCTCAAGGGGCCCACGAGACAGGGGGCGCCCCCCCACCCTCGTGGACAGGGTGTGGGGCCCCTGGTGTTGATTCTTTCGCTAGTATTTTTTATAAATTCCAAAAATATTCTCCGTGAAGTGTCAGGTCATTCCAAGAACTTTTATTTCTGCACAAAAATAACACCATGGCAATTCTGTTGAAAACTGCGTCAGTCCGGGTTAGTTCCATTCAAATCATGCAAGTTAGAGTCCAAAACAAGGTCAAAAGTGTTTGGAAAAGTAGATATGATGGAGATGTATCAACTCCCCCAAGCTTAAACCTTTGCTTGTCCTCAAGCAATTCAGTTGACAAACTGAAAGTGATAAAGAAAAACTTTTACAAACTCAGTTTGATCTTGTTGTTGTAAATATGTAAAGCCAGCATTCAAGTTTTCAGCAAAGATTATGAACTAACCATATTCACAATAACATTTAGGTCTCATGTTTACTCATATCAATGGCATAATCAACTAGCGAGCAATAATAGTAAATCTCAGATGACAACACTTTCTCAAAACAATCATAATATAATATAACAAGATGGTATATCGCTAGCCCTTTCTAAGACCGCAAAACATAAATGCAGAGCACCTCTGAAGTTCAAGTATTGGCTAAACATTGTAATTCATGGTAAAAGAGATCCAGTCACAGTCATACTCAATGTAAACTAATAGTAATGCATGCAAATGACAATGGTGCTCTCCAACTGGTGCTTTTTAATAAGAGGATGATGACTCAACATAAAAGTAAATAGATAGGCCCTTCGCAGAGGGAAGCAGGGATTTTTAGAGATGCCAGAGCTCGACTTTTGAAATAGAGATAAATAATATTTTGAGTGGCATACTTTCATTGTCAACATGACAACCGAGAGATCTCGATATCTTCCATGCTACACACATTATAGGCGGTTCCCAAACAGAATGGTAAAGTTTATACTCCCCCACCATCAACAAACATAAACCATGGGGGAGTTTTGTTTGCAATTATTTTAATTTAAGCATGGGAGTGGGCATCCCGGTTACCAGCCATTTTCTCGTGAATGAGGAGTGGAGTCCACTCCTTGTGAGAATAACCCACCTAGCATGGAAGATATAGACAGCCCTAGTTGATACATGAGCTATTCGAGCATACAAAACATAATTTCATTTGAAGGTTTAGAGTTTGGCACATACAAATTTACTTGGAACGGCAGGTAGATACCGCATATAGGAAGGTTTGTTGGACTCATATGGAATAACTTTTGGGGTTTATGGAAGTGGATGCACAAGAAGTATTCCCGCTTAGTACAAGTGAAGGCTAGAAAGAGACTGGGAAGCGACCAGCTAGAGAGCGACAACAGTCATGAACATGGATTAAAATTAACCAACACTGAGTGCAAGCATGAGTAGGATATAATTCACCATGAACATAAGTATCATGGAGGCTATGTTGATTTTGTTTCAACTACATGCGTGAACATGTGCCAAGTCAAGCCACTCGAATCGTTCAAAGGAGGATACCACCCTATCATACCACATCACAACCATTTTAATAGCATGTTGGCACGCAAGGTAAACCATTATAAAATCCTAGCTAATTAAGCACGGCATGAGAAACTATAATCTCTAATTGTCATTGCAAACATGTTTCATTCATAATAGGCTAAATCAGGAACGATGATCATATTTACAAAAACAAGATAGGTCGAGTTCATACCAGCTTCTCTCATCTCAATCAGTCCATCATATATCTTCATTATTGCCTTTCACTTGCACAACCGAACGGTGTGGATAATAATAATAGTGCACGTGCATTGGACTAAGCTGGAATCTACAAGCATTCAAGGGAGAAGACAAGGTAATATGGGCTCTTGTTAAATCAAGAATAATGCATATGAGAGCCACTCAACATTTTCATCATGGTGTTCTCCTCTCGACCCCCAAAGAAAAGAAAAGAAACAAAACTATTTACACGGGAAAGCTCCCAACAGGCAAAAGAAGAACGAGAAATCTTTTTGGGTTTTCTTTTAATTATTACTACTACAGGCATGGACAGTAAACTAGCTAAAAGCTACAACTATTTTTTTTGTTTTTTCTAAAAAAATCAAAGGAGAAGGCTTAAGAAGAAATTAAACTAGCATGGATAGTACAATGAAAAAGTATGAGCACCGACAACTGGCATGAGTGTGTGAACATGAATGTAATGTCGGTGAGAAATACATACTCCCCCAAGCTTAGGCTTTTGGTCTAAGTTGGTCTATGGCCACTGATGGCCTGGTGGAAATCCAAAGTTGTAGCTGGGGTCGTACTGAGATGCAGCAGCTACTGCCCGACGAGCTGCATCTTGGAGGCGAGCTTCTTCCGTTCTCCTCTCGTACTCGTTCGCCTCCTCCCTAGTTATAACATATCTCCTTTTTGCCTGAAAGTCAAAGAAAGTAGGAGCAGGTAGAGCAACATGGACGGTGCGCCGTCTATCAAAGATTAGTCGGTACTGGAGGAATTGTTCATTCCTCTCAACAAACTGATGGTGAACCATGGCATTATAATCTAGGTAAGCAGGAGGTAATTCTATATCAATTCCATGTATGGGTATATCAAGATAGTTAGCTACACGAGTTGCATAAATTCCACCAAACAAATCTCCACTTATACTGTTATGACGCAACCTATGTGCAACAATAGCCCCCAAGTTATATTGTTTATCACCTAATACCGCAATCTTGAGGACGCTAAGATCTGGAACGCACATGTGACAAGCCTCATCTTTCTCGTTAATGCATCTACCAATGAAGAGAGCAAAATAATGTACGGAAGGGAAATGAATGCTCCCTATGGTAGCTTGTGTAATTTCTCTAGATTCCCCCACAGTAATATAGCAATAAAGTCTTTATATTCAAATTGGTGAGGTTCACTAACATTGCCCCCCTGCAGGAGTTTACAAGCAATATTAAAATATTCTAGGTCCATGATGTATGATTTATCATAAAGACCAAATAAAATAGTGTGACAATTGCGCGAGGATATAAATTTAAACCTTCTCACAAAGGAATCAGTTAGATAGTGGTATTGTCGACACTTATATGACACAAAGTCCTCAAGATCAGCATTACGCATATACACGTCAAATTCATCCTTAATGCCTGCCTGAACCATGAACTCCTCTGACGGCCATTCACAAGGCCGCACTTGAGATTCCCTCGGTGGTTCATCGTCCGGCTCACGTATCGCGAGCCTAGGTCCTTGCTTCCTTGAGGAACCACCTTGGTACATTTTCCTAAACATTTTTCTTCCTATGAATTTTTTTTGAAATTTTTAGTAACTCAAAATAAAAATGAACCAAACTCAACAAGATTGATAGCAACTACTCCTACAAGTGCCTAGAGGCCATACCATGCACTAAAACTACTTTTGACCACATAAATTTGACATGCAAGCTCAAGAATAGGGTCACCTAAGCAGCAAAAATTTGCAATAAATAAAGCACTAGAACAAAAACTAATTGGACCATTGGAGGAGTCACATACCGAAGAACAATCCCCCAAAGCACTTTTGTGAATGGAGCTTTGAGCAAGGAGATCGAAAATGTTAGCAAGATGAGCTAGAACTCAGGTTTGAGCTGTGGGGTGACTTTTTCTGGAGGAAAATGAAGTGTGTGGGTGCTGGAATAAGTGGACGGCGCCCACGTGGGGTCCACGAGGCAGGGGGCGCGCCCTAGACCCTCGTGGCCAGGTGGTGTGGCCTCCTGGTGTGTTCTCGGTGCCAAATATTCTTAAATATTCTACAAAAAATCATCTAAAATTTTCAGGGCATTTGGAGAACTTCTATTTTCAGGGTATTTTTTATTGCAAGAATAATTCAGAAAACAGACAGAAAATACTATTTTTGCTTTATTTAATCTAAATAACAGAAAGTAAAAACAGGGTACAGAGAGTTGAGATTTCTAACTTCATCCATCTCATGCTCATCAAAAGGAATCCACTAAGAAGGTTGATCAAGTCTTGTTAACAAACTCTTTTGGAATCGCATGAAACCGGAGAATTTTCGAATAACACTAAGTTACCTCAACGGGGATATGCACATCCCCAACAATAAGAATATCATATTTCTTCTTGACAGTAGGAAGAGGGAATTCAAAACATCCAATAGTAATCGTTGAAGCTTTTCCAATAGAATTAATACTGTGGACTTGAGGTTGTTTCCTCGGAAAGTGTACCATATGCTCATTACCATTAACAGGAAAAGTGACATTGCCTTTGTTGCAATCAATAACAGCCCCTACGGTATTCAAAAAAGGTCTACCAATAATAATGGACATACTATCGTCCTCGGGAATATCAAGAATAACAAAGTCCGTTAAAATAGTAACGTTTGCAACCACAACAGGCACATCCTCACAAATACCGACAGGTATAGCAGTTGATTTATCAGCCATTTGCAAAAATATTTCAGTAGGTGTCAACTTATTCAAATCAAGTCTATGATATAAAGAGAGAGGCAGAACACTAACACCGGCTCCGAGATCACATAAAGCGGTTTTAACATAGTTTCTTTTAATGGAGCATGGTATAGTTGGTACTCCTGGATCTCCAAGTTTCTTTGGTATTCCACCTTTAAAAGTATAATTAGCAAGAATGGTGGAAATTTCAGATTTCGGTACCTTTCTTTTATTTGTGACAATATCTTTCATATACTTAGCATAAGGATTCATAAGCATATCAGTCAAACGCATATGCAGAAAGATAGGTCTAATCATTTCAGCAAAGCGCTCAAAATCCTCATCATCCTTTTTCTTGGATGGTTTAGGAGGAAAAGGCATGGGTTTCTGAACCCATGGTTCTCTTTCTTTACCGTGCTTCCTAGCAACGAAGTCTCTCTTATCATAACGTTGATTCTTTGATTGTGGGTTATCACGACCAACAGCAGGTTCAATCTCTACATCATTGTTATTGCTAGGTTGAGCATCATCATTAATATTATCACTAGGTTCATGTTCATTACCAGATTGTGTTTTAGCATCAGAAATAGAAATATCATTGGGATTCTTAGGTGTTTCAACAACAGGTTCACTAGAAGCATGCAAAGTCCTACCATTTTTCTTCTTCTTCTTCTTAGAAGAACTAGGTGCATCAACATTAGTTCTCTGAGAATCTTGCTCAACTCTCTTAGGGTGGCCCTCAGGATACAAAGGTTCCTGAGTCATTTTACCCCCTCTAGTCACAACTCTAATAGCAGTATCATTTTTCTTATTATTTAATTCATTGAGCAAATCATTCTGAGCTTTAAGCACATGTTCTACTTGAGTGGTAACCATAGAAGCATGTTTACTAATAAGTTTAAGTTCACCTTTAACTCTAGACATATAATCACTCAAGTGTTCAAGCATGTGACGCCCCCGATTTGACCGTACACTAATCATGCACGCAAATGTGTACGATCAAGATCAAGGACTCACGGGAAGATATCACAACACAACTCTACAAATAAAATAAGTCATACAAGCATCATATTACAAGCCAGGGGCCTCGAGGGCTCGAATACAAGAGCTCGATCATAGACGAGTCAGCGGAAGCAACAAAATCTGAGTACAGACATAAGTTAAACAAGTTGCCATAAGATGGCTAGCACAAACTGGGATACAGATCGAAAGAGGCGCAGGCCTCCTGCCTGGGATCCTCCTAACTACTCCTGCTCGTCGTCAGCGGGCATCACGTAGTAGTAGGCACCTCCGATGTAGTAGGAGTCTTCATCGACGGGGGTGTCTGGCTCCTGGGCTCCAACATCTGGTTGCGACAACCAGGTAGAAGGGATAGAGGGAAAAGAAGGAGAAAGCAACCGTGAGTACTCATCCAAAGTACTCGCAAGCAAGGAGCTACACTACATATGTATGCATTGGTATCAACTGGAATAAGGCTATTATATGTGGACTGGACTGCAGAAAGCCGGAATAAGAGGGGGATAGCTAGTCCTTTCGAAGACTACGCTTCTGGCAGCCTCTGTCTTGCAGCATGTAGAAGAGAGTAGACTGAAGTCCTCCAAGTATCATCGCATAGCATAATCCTAACCGATGATCCTCCCCTCGTTGCCCTGTGAGAGAGCGATTACCGGTTGTATCTGGCACTTGGAAGGGTGTGTTTTATTAAGTATCCGGTTCTAGTTGTCATAAGGTCAAGGTACAACTCCAAGTCGTCCTGTTACCGAAGATCACGGCTATTCGAATAGATTAACTTCCCTGCAGGGGTGCACCACATAACCCAACACGCTCGATCCCATTTGGCCGGACACACTTTCCTGGGTCATGCCCGGCCTCGGAAGATCAACACGTCACAGCCCTACCTAGGCACAACAAAGAGGCCAGCACGCCGGTCTAAACCTAAGCGCACAGGGGTCTGGGCCCATCGCCCATAGCACACCTGCACGTTGCGTACGCGGCCGGAGAGCAGACCTAGCAACCTCCATTACAAAGGAAGTCACGTTACGCGGTCCAACCCGGCGCGCGCCGCTCAGTCGCTGGCGTCACGAAGTGCTTCGGCTGATACCACGACGTCGAGTGCCCATAACTGTCCCTTCGTAGATGGTTAGTGCGTATAGGCCAGTAGCCAGACTCAGATCAAATACCAAGATCTCGTTAACATGTTAAGTATCCGCGAACATCGACCAGGGCCAGGCCCACCTCTCTCCTAGGTGGTCTCAACCTGCCCTGTCGCTCCGCCTCAAAGTACCCGTCGGGGGCCGTCGGGAACCCAGGCCCACCTCTACCGGGATGGAGCCACCTGCCCCTTCAGCCCCCATCTCCGAACAGTATCACAGGTAAGGTAACTGTGTAAAGTATATTGTATATGCCCGTGGTCACCTCCCGAAGTGATCACGGCCCAGTAGTATAGCATGGCAGACGGACAAGAGTGTAGGGCCACTGATGGAACACTAGCATCCTATACTAAGCAGTAGGATAGCAGGTAATGGTAACAACAGTTAGTAGCAAGGATAGGCTATGCATCAGGATAGGAATAACGGAAAGCAGTAACATGCTACACTACTCTAATGCAAGCAGTATAGAGAAGAGTAGGCGATATCTGGTGATCAAGGGGGGCTTGCCTGGTTGCTCTGGCAAGAGAGAGGGGTCGTCAACTCCGTAGTCGTACTGGGTAGCAGCGGCGTCGGTCTCGGTGTCTAGCGAGAGAAGAGGGGGGAGAAACAAATAAATATATAAACAAGCATATGCATAGTGATGCATGACATGACAAGTAACGCGTTAGAGGTGCCCTAACGCGGTAGTAGGTGATACCGGTGAAGGGGGGAAACATCCGGGAAAGTATTCCCGGTGTTTCGCGTTTTCGGACAGAGGAGCCGGAGGGGGAAAGTTGCGTGTTTGCTATGCTAGGGATGCGTGGCGGATGAACGGGCTGCGTATTCGAATTCGTCTCGTCGTTCTGAGCAACTTTCATGTACAAAGTATTTTCATCCGAATTACGGATTAAAAGATATGATTTTCTAAAGATTTAAATCATTTTCTGATTTTAATTATATATTTAATTCCAACATTATCCAAAACAGTGTGTGATGACGTAGGCATGACATCAGAGTGATGTCAGCAGTCAACTGGGTCAACTATGTGTGGGTCCCGCATGTCATTGACTGATTAGTCTAATAGGGTTTAATTAACTTAACTATTAGAATTAACAGGATTAACTAACTTAATTAATTCATTAATTATTTTGATTATTAATTAATTAATTAATTTATATATTTTATTTTTATTTCAAAAAAAATGTTTTGGAGTGGGGCCCATTGTCATAGGGCCACTGGGCCTTAGCGGATCGGGTGCGCCCGATCGGGCGGTGCGGGCGAAGAGCAGGGCGCCAGCCCGCAGGGGCGCCCGAACGACCAACCCATGGCGCGGGCGGCCGGCGGTTCGCCGGAACGCAGGCACGGCGAGCCGGCCGCGAAGGGCGCCAGCAGAGGGCGGCACGGGGGAGCAGGGGGGGTGCGACGCGCGCAACGGCGGGGCCAGCGGCGGACTGAGCCGGGGGGGGGGGGGGGCGGGGGGGGGCGGGGGCAGCGGCGCGGGTCGCGAGCGGGGCGAGGCTTGCAGGGGCGAGCGGTGGCGTCGAGCGGAACGGCGAGGCGGAGGAGAAAAGAACGGGGGCTCACATGGAGAGTGGCAGGGTACGGGGCAGTGGGCGCGGGGAGGTCCGGCGAGGGCGAGGATGAGGCGGCGTGTCCGGCGACGTGGTCCCAGGCGGCGGCGGCGGGATTCGATCCAGTCGGCGGAGCGGTCGCGCGAGGCGTGGCCGCGGATTCCGCGGGCGTCGCGCGAGGGAGGGGAGGGGCGAGGAGTCAACGGGGGTGGGGGCGTGGTCGCCCGATCCGATCGGGATTGGGGGAGTGGGGGCGGGGAGATAGCGAGTGGGGGAGGGAGTGCGTGGAGTGGGGGGACACTCTAGGTCAAGGGGGAGTGGGGGGTTAAGGGGGGCCGGGGTGGGCCGGTCTGGCGGCCCATCGGCCTGTCGGGCCGAGGCCCAGATGGGGGTTTCCTTCCGTCTCTTTTTTTGTTTTACCTTTTGTCTTTTCTTTTTATTTATTCTTTTCTGTTTTGGTTTAGTCACACTTTATTTTAGTTTTTATAAAATATGACCATAGCTCCTAAAATAAGGTTTCAGAACATCCCTCTACCATAAAAAGTTTGGTGGTCAATTAAACTAGTTTAACATTTGTTTATTATTTAAAATCATTTGAATAATTGTTTTGCTATGGTTTTATTCACTTTAGAGTATTTAATCATTTCATAAAAGTGTGGTTCCTCCACCATAATTGATTATGATTTATTTGCTACAATTTGAACATTTTTTTATTTGACTATTGGAAACTTTTAATGTTTGACTTTAATTGAAATTTGAATTTGGCTCGGATCTGAACTAACACGAGATTAGCAACAGTAATCGTGGTGACATGGCATCATTACCAGAGGGTTACTGTAGCTTGATTAACCGGGCGTCACAATTCTCCTCCACTACAAGAAATCTCGTCCCGAGATTTAAGAGAGGAGTACGGGAAAGATGTGGCTACGAAATTCTATCGAGTCTTCTCGGTCTTGGTTGCTCTTCTCGGAGAGGTCGATCCTTTACATCGACGCCTTCATTCCTCATGCTTCAGGTCATCATCAGGAAGTCATCATTCTTTTCTTCGGGAATTCCAACATACTTACAAATAGGTAAGCGGCAGCTCGGCTACGACAGCATGCTTACGAGGGAAACAATCTGGGGTTAACCATGATTGAGCATAAGATTATCTCTTGAGTTGAACATATAAAATACATCGAGAGTACAATACGAAGGTACAATGAGAGAGTCCAAGCAGATAGATAGCTGCTCAAAGTCTGAACCAGAGTGAGAAAAGGGTTCAGAGCGGCGAGAGTAAGCATTGCGTCTGATACCAGAATAGAGCAGTAGGAAGGTGGCTCGCGAATTACCTACAAAGCCAAGCATAAGGGATAACTTTGAAGCAGGGATGTACAGGAGAGTCAGGTTTCGATCCTATGGAACTGTGGGTTATGGGCCCACCATGTGGGTTAAAAGTAGGAAGGGCGGTGACATCTTGCACGATCATGTAAGCAAGGTATGTCAGAGGATAGCCTATCATTTATGTCAGCAACAACATCAGTACCAAGGGCGAGGGACAAAGAGAACCATTTTCCTGCTCGTTGAACAAGGCGGACCAGTAGGCAAAGTTCTCGTCCATCAGTGGCTATCAGAATGTCATCAACAATAGTAACACAGTCTTATTGACCGAGGTGTACGCCGAGGTGTTTACATAAGCAGTGACTTTATTACTGCTTAGATCATATAGATCACAAGAAAGGTTAATCCAAACAATGGAAAGAAAAATATGGTTATCAGATTAAACAGAGCGGTGGAAAGGAAAATGTGTTGAAACACATATTTCAGGGATATATCCTTCCCAAGGACAAGCAGAGCATGATATCCGTGGTAGGATATCATGTAGAAAACCCCTTAGGTAAGGGGAGAGAAATTTCATGACATTACCCATACAACGGTGTTTGGATAATTGAGCAAGAAACATTTAGCATTGGGCTTCAAATGTTCTTGTTGAGAATCGGAGTCTCATAGACATGCTACGAGATAGCATTGACATGGTCATCAGGTGAAGATCAGACTTTGGAAACACAATGGATCCATCAGGAACAACTTATAGAATAAGTCTTACGATTTCCTCACGGAAGAATGACTAATCTTGCCAAAAAGGAAATTATAACAATAGGGCCTTGGGGCAGGTGTGCTAGGCACGGCATCACCTTACTGGGTCACATAAAGACCAATGTTATAACTCTTGGAAATATGTTCCAACCATCATATCTGACTGAGATTCAGATCTGAATGGTGTTAGGATAACTCAGATTTCAGGATACCTGAGAAGAAAGTGCAACACAAATTGTCAAGATGACATTTTAAGATTCTCGGGAATTCAACTATGGAAGCGAGTTCCGCAACAGGAGTTCATCATTAAACCAAGGAGAGGATGAGGTGGCTGATAGGCTCAGCAACAAATCATCGAGATTTCCAAAGGATTGATTTCCACAATTATGTGAACAAGGAAATATCATTTGCCGGATCAAATGATATAATGATGTATGCTCGAGGGAAACATACACAACTGAACAATGATAGAAGGGTGCACCCAGGAATCTGAACTAGGTAGAACGATCAATGTTCGAATGATGATTCAATAAGCAATAGACTTAGAATGGAACTGTAGACCAATAACTTCAAAGCAATAGGGTTGCTAGAAGTGCAGAATCCAAACAACACCGTTCACTTGTTGGTACCCCGGTTGAAATCAACACGAGGACCAAGAAAGAATGGTGATGGTGAGAAGTATCACGATACCAAGAATTCTTAAGAGGTGGTGAAATTCTCACAACATTCTTGACATAAAAGATGGCAATACTCCAAGGTAAAGGAGAACAAATGCTGGATAGCAAGGATCTCAAGGTATAACACAAAACACGAACAAGTTTGTGTTGAACGGAAGGCAATCGAGTGGTCGATGATAACACAAATCATCGAGGGCAAGGATGGTATTTCTCATCAGGAATTCAATTGATATCCTTGAGGAGCTCGAAATGTTGATGATGATCATGACAATTTCTGTCGAGAGGTTTCATGGAGATGTAATCGGTCGGCGATGACATCAAGTCAAACGAATGATGAAGCGAAAGGTTATTGGAACCATGGGTACGACACAAACTTGAAATCAAGTTTGTTGTTTGAGGTGAAACGATAAGACAAGGAAGATAGATGTAAGCTTAGCCCATCGTCGAAATTGTGCTCCGGAAAGAAGGACCAGGTAGCACAGTTAAAATTTGGCACGATAATGATATAGTCGAGTAGGCTCGGAATGACGTGATCGAGTTCAGACTCATAAGTAATGAAGGTTACCAAGAGTTGTTGAATCGTAGTGCGGACTCAATTCAGTTGTCAGTGTCCTTGAGGGGTTCTAACAACTGAGAACCCGTTGGAAAAATGGAATCGGCAAGAATATTAGTTGATGAAGAACTCATAAGAAGTTATGTATCCCGTGGTATCCTCGAGATACCAGGGGGTAATACTCGACGACAGATCAAAGTAGAGGTTGGACTGGGGTATTGCTCTGCAGAAGACAAGTGCTTAAACTTGCACGAGAAACGGTACCTAAAAGAGAACATGGTCGAAACCACGATTGCAAAAGGCCAGATCCCAGATATAATATGAACTTATACCAAGGGAGTAATTAATATAAGAGAAGCTTTAATGATAAGATCTACATCGTGTCCATGGGCATGAACACAAAGTTCAAGGTCGACTCCCACTTCTTCAATGCATAACCTTACATTTACCTCCCCTTTTCGAAGTTGTAGTGCTGAAAAGTTATCTGACGAAGCGTCAGCAGGGTATAACCCGCATAACTTTCAAGGTCACACAAATTAAGGAAGGCATAGGTTCAACCCGTCAGGGTATCGTGGAAACATATACCACAAGCTTTGAGAGTAAATATTACCAGCTCGAAAGCAGAGCATGGTTGGCAAAAGGAGAGGATACAAATTACCAAAGGCATTATGTATCGGAGAAAGAACTCACAAGGTGATTAATTATGAAGGACATTGTCGGATAATAATCCAACAGTGGATATGGTGATCCACAATGGAGCTGATGTGAGTATCGATACCCAATCAGAGGAAGAAAGAATGCAAATGCATCGTTTTACAGAACATTTGAATAATTCAATGTTTAAATAACAAAGGATTTATGATTTTCAAATCAAGGGATCAGGAGCAAACGCTCTGATCAAGGACGGACAAGTTGAATAGACTTAGGGGTACAATCGATGGCAATCTGATTGGCCGAGGACCAGCTCATGTTTTAAATGACATCTGAGCTGGAAGGATGAATTCTATGATCTGAGTGAGGATTGCGAGCATTCGTAACATATTGAGTCAATGGACTCAAAATGATATTGACAAAGGTTGCCAATAAGATTACTATACTTATGGGATTAACCATAATGCAAGCAAGCAAGAATTCAAGAGCAATAGGTTGCTCAGGATTTTCGGAAGACCGAATGGTATTTCGAAGAATTTTGTGAACTGCATGAATATCTGGGGATGAGCGGATACTCGATAAATGCGAGTAATTATCCGTAGTGGTATGCATGTGGCAAAGAACTGCAAGGCAGTAGACACAAAGTATTCTCGGGGTATCTTATAATAACAAGATCGACTGGGAATAAAAGTAAGCACGACAGGTCTAAATACTTACCCATAGGGATATTTCGGTGGTAGGGAATTGCAAAAGCAATGGCATAAGGTTTTGGGAGAACATCGGAGAGTATTGTCAAAACCTTCTGTTGAAGCAGTCGATCATCTATAATGAAGGGGCTCTTCGGCAGGAAGTGGTAACGAGAACCTAGAGTTAGATTTTAGCAAAATCGTTTAACCCGAGTAGGAGAGAGTCAGAATCCCAGAGTATAGACGAGGAATAAAAGATCCTAATACCACCCAATGGCGACGTGGGCCCGTAAGGCACACAGCCATGTTAGTAAAAGTTTTGTAATGACTAGACTCAACTTCGGCCAAGGATTTGGAAAGGGGGATTCCTACAGGCAGTCGGCTCTGATACCAACTTGTGACGCCCCCAATTTGACCGTACACTAATCATGCACGCAAATGTGTACGATCAAGATTAAGGACTCACGGGAAGATATCACAACACAACTCTACAAATAAAATAAGTCATACAAGCATCATATTACAAGCCAGGGGCCTCGAGGGCTCGAATACAAGAGCTCGATCATAGACGAGTCAGCGGAAGCAACAAAATCTGAGTACAGACATAAGTTAAACAAGTTGCCATAAGATGGCTAGCACAAACTGGGATACAGATCGAAAGAGGCGCATGCCTCCTGCCTGGGATCCTCCTAACTACTCCTGGTCATCGTCAGCGGGCAGCACGTAGTAGTAGGCACCTCCGGTGTAGTAGGAGTCGTCGTCGACGGGGGTGTCTGGGTCCTGGGCTCCAACATCTGGTTGCGACAACCAGGTAGAAGGGATAGAGGGAAAAGAAGGAGAAAGCAACCGTGAGTACTCATCCAAAGTACTCGCAAGCAAGGAGCTACACTACATATGTATGCATTGGTATCAACTAGAATAAGGCTATTATATGTGGACTGGACTGCAGAAAGCCGGAATAAGAGGGGGATAGCTAGTCCTTTCGAAGACTATGCTTCTAGCAGCCTCCGTCTTGCAGCATGTAGAAGAGAGTAGACTGAAGTCCTCCAAGTATCATCGCATAGCATAATCCTAACCGATGATCCTCCCCTCGTTGCCCTGTGAGAGAGCGATCACCGGTTGTATCTGGCACTTGGAAGGGTGTGTTTTATTAAGTATCCGGTTCTAGTTGTCATAAGGTCAAGGTACAACTCCAAGTCGTCCTGTTACCGAAGATCACGGCTATTCGAATAGATTAACTTCCCTGCATGGGTGCACCACATAACCCAACACGCTCGATCCCATTTGGCCGGACACACTTTCCTGGGTCATGCCCGGCCTCGGAAGATCAACACGTCGCAGCCCTACCTAGGCACAACAGAGAGGCCAGCACGCCGGTCTAAACCTAAGCGCACAGGGGTCTGGGCCCATCGCCCATAGAACACCTGCACGTTGCGTACGCGGCCGGAGAGCAGACCTAGCAACCTCCATTACAAAGGAAGTCACGTTACGCGGTCCAACCTGGCGCGCACCGCTCAGTCGCTGGCGTCACGAAGTGCTTCAGCTGATACCACGACGTCGAGTGCCCATAACTGTCCCCACGTAGATGGTTAGTGCGTATAGGCCAGTAGCCAGACTCAGATCAAATACCAAGATCTCGTTAACGTGTTAAGTATCCGCGAACATCGACCAGGGCCAGGCCCACCTCTCTCCTAGGTGGTCTCAACCTGCCCTGTCGCTCCGCCTCAAAGTACCCGTCGGGGGCCGTCGGGAACCCAGGCCCACCTCTACCGGGATGGAGCCACCTGCCCCTTCAGCTCCCATCTCCGAACAGTATCACAGGTAAGGTAACTGTGTAAAGTATATTGTATATGCCCGTGGTCACCTCCCGAAGTGATCACGGCCCAGTAGTATAGCATGGCAGACGGACAAGAGTGTAGGGCCACTGATGGAACACTAGCATCCTATACTAAGCAGTAGGATAGCAGGTAATGGTAACAACAGTATTAGCAAGGATAGGCTATGCATCAGGATAGGAATAACGGAAAGCAGTAACACGCTACACTACTCTAATGCAAGCAGTATAGAGAAGAGTAGGCGATATCTGGTGATCAAAGGGGGGGCTTGCCTGGTTGCTCTGGCAAGAGAGAGGGGTCGTCAACTCCGTAGTCGTACTGGGTAGCAGCGGCGTCGGTCTCGGTGTCTATCGAGAGAAGAGGGGGGAGAAACAATAAATATATAAACAAGCATATGCATAGTGATGCATGACATGACAAGTAACGACGTTAGAGGTGCCCTAACGCGGTAGTAGGTGATACCGGTGAAGGGGGAAACATCCGGGAAAGTATTCCCGGTGTTTCACGTTTTCGGACAGAGGAGCCGGAGGGGGAAAGTTGCGTGTTTGCTATGCTAGGGATGCGTGGCGGATGAACGGGCTGCGTATTCGAATTCGTCTTGTCGTTCTGAACAACTTTCATGTACAAAGTATTTTCATCTGAATTACGGATTAAAAGATATGATTTTCTAAAGATTTAAATCATTTTCTGATTTTAATTATATATTTAATTCCAACATTATCCAAAACAGTGTGTGATGACGTAGGCATGACATCAGAGTGATGTCAGCAGTCAACTGGGTCAACTATGTGTGGGTCCCGCATGTCATTGACTGATTAGTCTAATTAGGGTTTAATTAACCTAACTAACTGATTAGATTAATTAACAGGATTAACTAACTTAATTAATTCATTAATTATTTTGATTATTAATTAATTAATTATTTTGATTATTAATTAATTAATTATTTATATATTTATTTTTATTAAAAAAATGTTTTGGAGTGGGGCCCCATTGTCATAGGGTCACTAGGCCTTAGCGGATCGGGTGCGCCCGATCGGGCGGTGCGGGCGAAGAGCAAGGGGCGCCAGCCCGCAGGAGCGCCCGAACGACCAACCCATGGCGCGGGCGGCCGGTGGTTCGCCAGAACGCAGCCACGGCGAGCCGGCCGTGAAGGGCGCCAGCAGAGGGCGGCACGGGGGAGCAGGGGGGTGCGACGCGCGCAACGGCGGGGCCAGCGGCGGACTGAGCCGGCGAGGGCGCGCGGCGACGTAGGAGAGGAGCGGTGGGGGCAGCGGCGCAGGTCGCGAGCGGGGCGAGGCTTGCAGGGGCGAGCGGGTGCGTCGAGCGGAACGGCGAGGCGGAGGAGAAGAACGGCGGCTCACATGGAGAGTGGCAGGGTACGGGGCAGTGGGCGCGGGAAGGTCCGGCGAGGGCGAGGATGAGGCGGCGTGTCCGGCGACGTGGTCCCAGGCAGCGGCGGCGGGATCGATCCAGTCGGCGGAGCGGTCGGCGCGAGGCATGGCCACAGATTCCGGCGGGCGTCGCGCGAGGGAGGGGAGGGGCGAGGAGTCAACTGGGGCGGGGGCGTGGTCGCCCGGATCCGATCGGGATTGGGGGAGTGGGGGGAGAGAGAGCGAGTGGGGGAGGGAGTGCGTGGAGTGGGGGGGGGGGGGGGGGGGGGGGGGGGGGGGGGGGGGGGGGGGGGGGGGGGGGGGGGCCGGTCTGGCGGCCCATCGGCCTGTCGGGCCGAGGCCCAGATGGGGGTTTCCTTCCGTCTCTTTTTTTTGTTTTACCTTTTGTCTTTTCTTTTTATTTATACTTTTCTGTTTTGGTTTAGTCACACTTTATTTTAGTTTTTATAAAATATGACCATAGCTCCTAAAATAAGGTTTTAGAACATCCCTCTATCATAAAAAGTTTGGTGGTCAGTTAAACTAGTTTAACATTTGTTTATTATTTAAAATCATTTGAATAACTGTTTTGCTATGGTTTTATTCACTCTAGAGTATTTAATCATTTCATAAAAGTGTGGTTCCTCCACCATAATTGATTATGATTTATTTGCTACAATTTGAACATTTTTGATTTGACTATTGGAAACTTTTAATGTTTGACTTTAATTGAAATTTGAATTTGGCTCGGATCTGAACTAACACGAGATTAGCAACAGTAATCGTGGTGACATGGCATCATTACCAGAGGGTTACTGTAGCTTGATTAACCGGGCGTCACAAACCATATCAGCATTACGTTTCAATTGTCGACCAACATAAGCATTGAAGTTTTCTTGCTTAACAATAAAATTATCAAACTCATCCAAACATTGGCTAGCAGACTTGTTACGAGGAATATCACCTTCATCAAATCTATAGAGAGAATTTACCTTTACTACCTGTGTCAGGTTATCAAGACCATGTATTTCTTCAAGACCATGTATTTCTTCATAGATTTCTTTGCCTCTTGCATATCTTCAGGACTGAGAAATAGAATACCCCTTTTCCCTGAAAACACAACCAGCACAACTATCCAGGTGGTCTCTGGAAGTATCGGTTAGTCCATTATAAAAGATATCAAGTATTTCGTTTTTCTTGAGAGGATGATCAGGAAAAGCATTAAGTAATTGGAGAAGCACCCCCCAAGTTTGTGGGAGACTCTCCTTTTCAATTTGCACAAAATTATATATTTCCCTTAAGGCAGCTTGTTTCCTATGAGCGGGGAAATATTTAGCAGAGAAGTAATAAATCATATCCTAGGGACTACGCACACAACCAAGATCAAGAGAATTAAACCATGTTTTAGCATCACCCTTTAATGAGAACGGAAATAACTTAAGGATATAGTAGTAATGAATTTTCTCCTCATTAGTGAACAGGGTGGCTATATCATTCAATTTAGTAAGATGTGCCACAACAGTTTCAAATTCAACCAAAGTAATTAACTCAGGGTCGACAGAGAAATCATAATCCTTATCGGAAATACAGATAGGTGAAGTAGCAAAAGCAGGGTCATATTTCATTCTAGCATTCAAAAAATTTTCTTTTAGCTTAGCTAACAGTTTCTTAAGATCATATCTATCATTGCAAGCTAAAAGATCTCTAGTAGTTTATTCTTCCATAACATAACCCTCAGGCACAACAGGCAATTCATATCTAGGGGGAGAATCTTCATCATCACTTCCATCAATATTATGAGTTTCAATAATTTCATTCTCTCTAACCCTAGCAAGTTGTTCATCAAGAAATTCACCTAATGGCACAATATTATCAAGCATAGAAGTAGTTTCATCATAAGCATGATGCATAGCAGAAGCGGCATCATCAATAACATGCGACATATCAGAATGAATAGCAGGTGTAGGTGTCGCAAGTTTACTCATAACAAAAGGTGAATCAAGTGCAGTTCCTTACCTCCCCTCGTAGTTGAGGGAAAAATCTTGGTTGTTTCATCTTTCAAGTTCTTCATAGTGATCAACAAATATAAATCCCAAGTGACTCAAAGAATAGAGCTATGCTCCCAGGCAACAGCGCCAGAAAATAGTCTTGATAACCCACAAGTATAGGGGATCGCAACAGTTTTCGAGGGTCGAGTATTCAACCCAAATTTATTGATTCGACACAAGGGGAGCCAAAGAATATTCTCAAGTATTCACAGTTGAGTTGTCAATTCAACCGCACCTGAAAGACTTAATATCTATAGCAAAGTATTTAGTAGCAAAGTAATATGGAAGTAGCGGTAACGGTGGCAAAAGTAATAGTATTGTTTTTGTAGTGATTGTAATAGTGGCAAAAGAAAAGTAACTAAGCAAAGATCAATATGTGAAAAGCTCGTAGGCAATGGATTAGTGATGGATAATTATGTCGCATGCAATTCCTCATGCAACAGTTATAACATAGGGTGACACATAACTAGCTCCAGTTCATCAATGTAATGCAGGCATGTATTCCGAATATAGTCATACGTGCTTATGGAAAAGAATTTGCATGGCATCTTTTTTCCTACTCTCCCGTGGCGGCGGGGTCCTATCAGAAACTAAGGGATATTAAGGCCTCCTTTTAATAGGGTACCGGAACAAAGCATTAACACTTAGTGAATACATGAACTCCTCAAACTACAGTCATTACTGGGAGTGGTCCTGATTATTGTCACTTCGGGGTTACCGGATCATAACACATAGTAGGTGACTATTGACTTGCAAAATAGTATCAAGAACTCACATATATTCATGAAAACATAGTAGGTTCATATCTGAAATCATGGCATTCGGGCCCTAGTGACAAGCATTAAGCATAGAAAAGTCATAGCAACATCAATCTCATAACGTAATGGATACTAGGGATCAAACCCTAACAAAACTAACTCGATTACATGATAAATCTCATCCAACCGATCACCGTCCAGCAAGCCTATAATGGAATTACTCACGCACGATGGTGAGCATCGTGAAATTGGTGATGGAGGAAGGTTGATGATGACGATGGCGACGAATTCCCCTCTCCGGAGCCCCGAACGGACTCCAGATCATCCCTCCCGAGAGAGATTAGGGCTTGGTGGCGGCTCCGTATCGTAAAACGTGATGAATCCTTCTCTCTGTTTTTTCTCCCCAAACGTGAATATATAGAGTTGGAGTTGAGGTCGGTGGAGCCTCAGGGGGCACACGAGACAGGGGGCGCACCCCAGGGGGTGGGCGCCCCCACCCTCGTGGACAGGGTGTGGGCCCCCTTGTGTTGATTCTTCCGCCAGTATTTTTATAAATTCTAAAAATATTCTCCGTGAAGTTTCGGGTCATTCCGAGAACTTCTATTTCTGCACAAAAATAACACCATGGCAATTCTGCTGAAAACAGCGTCAGTCCGGGTTAGTTCCATTAAAATCATGCAAATTAGAATCCAAAACAAGGTCAAAAGTGTTTGGAAAACTATATACAATGGATACGTATCAACCAGCACCATCTCCTCTCAAACCCTAGTTCATCTCTTGTATCTGATCTTTGTCTCAAAACCTCAGATTGGTACCTGTGGGTTGCTAGTAGTGTTGATTACTCCTTGTAGTTGATGCTAGTTGGTTTATTCGGTGTAAGATTATATGTTCAGATCCTTTATGCACATTAAGACCCCTCTGATTATGAACATGAATATGATTCGTGAGTAGTTATGTTTGTTCATGTGGACATGGGAGAAGTCTTGTTATAAGTAGTCATGTGAATTTGATATTTGTTTGATATATTGATGAGATGTATGTTGTCTTTCCTCTAGTGGTGTTATGTGAACGTCGACTACATGACACTTCACCATTGTTTGGGCCTAGGGGAAGGCATTGGGAAGTAATAAGTAGATGATAGGTTGCTAGAGCGACAGAAGTTTAAACCCTAGTTTATGTGTTGCTTCGTAAGGGGCTGATTTGGATCCATATGTTTCATGCTATGGTTAGGTTTACCTTAATTCTTCTTTCGTAGTTGCGGATGCTTGCGAGGGGGGTTAATCATAAATGGGATGTTTGTCCAAGGAAGGGCAGTACCCAAGCACCGGTCCACCCACAAATCAAATTATCAAAGTAATGAATGTGAATCATATGAGCATGATGAAAACTAGCTTGACGATAATTCCCATGTGTCTTCGGGAGCGCTTTCCTTTATATAAGAGTTTTTCGAGGCTTTTCATTTGCTACAAAAAGCATTGGGCCACCTTGTTGCACCTTGTTTACTTTTTCTACTTGTTACCCGTTACGAATTACCTTATCACAAAACTATCTGTTACTGATAATTTTAGTGCTTACAGAGAATACCTTACTGAAAACTGCTTGTCATTTCCTTCTGCTCCTTGTTGGGTTCAACACTCTTACTTATCGAAAGGACTACGATAGATCCCCTATACTTGTCGGTCATCACATACCAGCGATGGCCGAAGCTTGCCTGGGGACTGGGACCTGCCGTCGTAGAGCGCTAAGCTACCACGAGGACGAAAAGGGGGACAATGCCGGAGCAAGATATGCAACCGCAACCTCATAATAGGAATAATAAACATTGTAGAAAAAGCATTATAGGTTATTTACATGCCTCACGGGGTTTGCCTCGATTCTTCGCAGGGAACAAAAGAAGAAAAACCTCAAGGAGCCCTGGCCACGGGCGTCACCGTCGACGCCATCATCAACAGTGGGCCACGTGAGGCCGACGCCAACCCCATCCAGATCACCGTCGACGCCGGGCGGAGGTCTCTACCGCGTTCCGGGCATGGCGAGAGCTCGGGGGCACGTAGCTATCGTCACTCGACTCTGGAGACTCGCTTAGCTCAGGAGTCGCTGGACTCCCAGGAGTCGTCGCTGCTACCGGAGGAGCTGTCGGCAGGACCAGCGGCAGGCCCTGCGCCCGCCGCCTCGCCATGTTGACGGTTTCCTCTGGGGCAGCACTCCAGGCGGCGGCCTTCCTCGTCGAAGACCTTGAAGAACAGCGTGGAGGCGCCATCATACTCGAAATGGATGGCGAGGGCCCCCTCCACGCGGCAGGTGCGAGCGACCTCACCCCATCCTCGGGTGATGAAGATCTAGCCAGGAGAAGGCCAACCACCAGCCTCCATAATCGCACGTAATGATGATTTTCCTTTGCATGCAGTAGAGACTCTCAAGTCGAACGATTGCCTAGGCAGCATGGGGAAGCGGAGGTGCCCACGTCCCATCAATCACCATGCGTCGACCAAGGCCGCAGGCGGTTGGGGCCTGTGGCACTCCGCCCTTGCTGTTTGGATTTGCCTCGAAGCCAAGTTTTCTAGGAGTTTTCAAGTAAAGTCAAGGATGTGTTAAAATGGCGAGCACCAACGACTGTGACCAAGATCAGGAGTTTTCTAGGGCTTGTTGGTTAGTTTTTTTTTGACTGGGAACTATGGGGCAACACCCCCACAGCATATCAGAAGCTTTATTAAAAAGGGAAGTAACAGGTACAATACAGGGATTACAAGAGGTAATCAAACAAAAACTAAACTAGAAAAAGAGAAGAAAAGAAAGATTACAAAACAATGCCTCAAGGGGGCTTGCTGGTTAGTTATTACCATCGATTCATTCAAGGCTTTTCCAAGATTGCTAAACCAATGCCAGAGCTGCTCAAGAAGGACCAAAACTTCAGATGGTCTGAAGACTGTGAGAAGAGCTTTAATGAATTGAAGACTCATTTAACCTCAGCACCTGTGTTGACACTTCCGAATATTTATCGGAGTTTGGCCATGTATTGCGACGCATCCAGAAGAGGTATAGGTGTGTGCTCATGCAAGATGGCAAGGTTGTAGCCTATGCATCCAGACAGCTATGACCACATGAAGGAAACTATCCTACTCATGACTTGGAGTTAGCGGCAGTTATACATGCCTTAAATATCTGGATGCATTATCTCATCGGCAAGCGGTGCCAAGTATTCACCAATCACAAAAGCCTCAAGTACATATTCACTCAACCCGACTTGAATCTCTGACAAAGAAGATGGCTTGAGTTAGTCAAAGATTATGACCTCAGTACAAATTACCATCCGAGTAAAGCTAATGTGGTTGGCGATGCTCTCAGTCGCAAACCAGACACATTGAACACATTAATAGAATCTTTGCCTCCCGAGCTACAAGAAGAGATAGTCCAGCTCAACCTGACCATTGTTGAGGCTAACTACACTGCTATGCTAGAAGTCAGTCCCACTCTTGAGGAAGAGATTCTCAAGGCCAAAGCAGAAGACTCATTCCTGCAACACTAGGTCACACGAATGCAAGCCGGCAAGACTCAAGATTTCCTGGTGGATGATCAGGGTACCCTAAGATTTTGAGGGCGAATCTATATACCAGACAGAAAAGATCCGAGGAAGAAGTTATTAAAGGAGTCACATCAGTCATCATACTCGATCCATCCAAGCGGTACCAATTTGTATGAAGACCTCAGGCAAATATTTTGGTGGGATGGAATGAAGAAGGATATTGCATATTTTGTCGCCTGCTATGACATATGCAACAAAGTGAAGGCAGAACATCAGAAACCCGCTTGGCTACTTCAACCTTTACCCGTCCCTCAATGGAAATGGGACAATATCTGCATGGATTTCATCACCGGACTCCCCAAAACTCCTCGAGGCAACAATGTCGTATGGGTCTGATACGTCTCCAACATATCTATAATTTTTGATTGTTCCATGCTGTTATATTATCATTCTTGGATGTTTTATAATCATTTTATATCATTTTTTGGGACTAATCTATTGACATAGTGCCCAGTGCCAGATGCTATTTTTTGATTGTTTTTTACATCGCAGAAAATCAATATCAAACATAGTCCAAATGTAGCGAAATTTTTGGAGATTTTTTTGGGCCAAAAGACATCCAGTGGGCCAGAGAAGCACCTGGGTTGTGCCCACCTCGATGGCCTCCCGCACCACCTCTTCGCTCTATAAATGCCCAAATATTCCAAAAACCCTAGGGGAGTTGACGAAATTTCATTCCAGCCGCCGCCAGTTCCCGAACCACGAGATCCAATCTAGAGCCCTTCTCCAGCACTCCGCCAGAGGGGGGAATCATCGCCGGTGGCATCTTCATCATCCCGGTGGCCACCATGATGAGGAGGGAGTGGTCCTCCCTCGGGGCTGAGGGTATGTACCAGTAGCTATGTGTTGTATCCCTCTCTCTCGTGTTCTTGAGATGGAACAATCTTGATGTAACGCGGGCTTTGTTGACATAGATGAATCATATGGAGTTTTTCCCCTCTCCATCTTCTTGATGAATTGAGTTTTCCCTTTGATATCAGATTGAGTCTTTAAGGATTCGAGAGCACTTAATATGTGTTTTGCATGAGGATATTTGTAGTGACATTGGGATATCTAATTACTTGATGTATATTATTGTCATCAACTTGCGGGTTTCATGACTTTAGGATCTATTCATAGGGGTTGGCACACGTTCTCCTCTTGACTCCCCGATAGATATTTTGGGCCACTCCCTTGGAATCAAATAGATGAATCTGAAATTGTGTGGTGCTTATCGTATGACCAAACCCACGGATATTTGCGGTGACATTGGAATATCTAGGTGACATTAGGGATTTATTTGATTTGCATCTTAAGGTGTTATTCTACGGAATAGCTTTGTGGTGGTTTCGTGCCCGACAACAATTTCTATACAACAAGTAATTTTGGAGTGAACTGTACACCGCACTTGAGGGATTTGCATATGATTCAACTATGTCAACATTGTTGGGAGATCACACTAGTGGAAGTACGGACCCTAGGCCTTGTTTCTAAGCATTGCAATACCATTTTGTGCTTTTTACTATTGGTTACCTTGCTTTTTTTTATAATTTCATATTACAAAAACCAACATCTACTATCCATATTACACTTGTATCACCATCTCTTCGCCGAATTAGTGCACCTATACAATTTGCCATTGTATTGGGTGTGTTGGGGACACAAGAGACTTTTGACTATTTGGTTACAGTGTCATTTGAGAGAGACCATCTTCATCCTATGTCTCCCACGGATTGATAAACCTTAGGTCATCCACTTGAGGGAAAATTGCTACTGTCCTACAAAACTCTGCGCTTGGAGGCCCAACATGTGTCTACAATAATAAAGCTGCGTAGTAGACATCAAGCTCTTTTCTGGAGATGTTACCGGGGAGGTGAGTGCTCGAAGGTATATATTTAGATCTTGCAATCGAATCTTTTAGTTTCTTGTTTTATCACTAGTTCGGTTTATAAAAAGAGAATTACAAAAAATGGAATTGAGTTTGCATCATATTGTTCATCTTTATAATGTCTTTCGTGAAAATGATGGAAAGGAAAATTGTGCTCAATTGATAGAGGAAGAATGCTATAAAATGTTTGGCATAAAATATTTGAATGATGAGCATGATTGCAATCTTGTTAGTATCAATTCTTTCAATATCCATGATGCTAATGATATGCAAAGCCATAAGCTTGGGGATGCTATCTTTGATGAAGATGATATTTTTAGTCCCCCAAGATTTGATGTGCAAATATTTTATAATGATAATATGCCTCCTATTTATGATGATTATATTGATGAAAGTGGATTTGGAGAGGTCATGACTTTATTTAATGATGAATCCACTATTTTGGAAGAGGTTTCAATTGAATATGATAAAAAAGTTGCTATCTATGATGATTATGCTGATGACATATATGATATATTGAATAATGATAACCATGAAACTTGTCATCATGATTCTAGTTTTCAATCACATGACAGTTATTTTGTTGAATTTGCTCCCACTACTATTCATGAGAATAAATTTGCTTATGTGGAGAGTAATAAATTTTTTATGCATGTGGATCATGAAAAGAATGATTTATGTGATAGCTGTATTGTTGAATTCATTCATGATTCTACTGAAAATTATTATGAGAGAGGAACATATGCTTTTTCACATTGCAACAATATCAAGTTCCCTCTCTATGTGTTGAAAATCTTGAATTTGCACTATTTTTGCCTTCCTGTGCTAGTTGATTCTTGCTCCCAAAAGTTATTAGCTCACAAAATCCCTATGCATAGGAAGTGGGTTAGGTTTAAATGTGCTTTCCATGTGTTTCATGATGCTGTTGTTATGTTTTAGTTCTTATCTTTTATGCGATCATCATTGAAATCATCATGCCTAGCTAAAAAGACATTAAAGAAAAGCGCTTGTTGGGAGACAACCCAACACTTTTACCTACTATTTTGGTGTTTTCACATGATTAAGATACTGTAGTAATCATGTTTTATAGCTTTCGTTTCAATAAAGTGCCAAGTAAGACCTTTGGGATGGTCTATGGTGATAGTTGATTTGATCTTGCTGAAAAACAAAAACGTTTGCGCCCAGTAAAATAATTTTTGATTTTAACAGAGGTGTGATAAAATCCTGATTATTTTTGAAAAAGTTTTATATACAAATTTACCAGGTTGTCCTAAGTTTTCAGAATTTTTGGAGTAACAGAAGTATGGTTGTTGTCCAGATCATTACAGACTGTTCTGTTTTTGACAGATTCTGTTTACAATGCATAGCTTGCTTGTTTCCTAGTTTCTATGGCTTATATTGCTCAATATAAATTGAGGAAATGATAAGGTACAGTAGGCATTGTGTGATAACAATTATGAATCTTCTCTTTGATAGTACCAAAGTGAATGATTTGCTTTATCAGACTAACCTATCTCACGAAGTTCCGTTAAGTTTTGTGTGATTGAAGTTTTCAAGTTTTGGGTGAGATATCGATATGAGGAGAATAAGGAGTGACAATACCCTAAGCTTGGGGATTCCCAAAGCACCCCAAGTTAATATCCAACGAAGATCCAAGCAATTAAGCTCCGGGGCATCCCCTCCTTCCTCTCCAACATTATCGGTAACCTCACTTGGAGCTATATTTTAATTTGTCACATACTATAAGTTCTGCTTGGCGCATCATTTTATTTTACTAGTATTTGATTGCTGTTATTTAGAATAATGTTTTGCATCTTTTATTTCAATAAAAGTGGCAATGAGAGCCTTTACTATGCTTATTTTGCAAGTCTACATGTTGCTGTTTGAAAACACAAAGTTTATCGCTGTTGCAAAAATTCCTGAGAAAATTCAGAATGTGATAAAATGTTGAAACTTTTTGCAAAATAAGATCTGATAAATTTTCTACAGTGTGGTAAATGTTTAGAACTTTTTAAGTTACAAAAATATGATTGTTCTTGCATTCTTTACAGACTGTACTGTTTTGGCATATTGCTATTATGGTTGCATTGTTTGCATATGTTTGCTTGTTTAATGATTCTATTTGCGGATAGGAGTATTAAATATGCAGAGGCATTTAGTATGCAATATTAAATAATAATTTTAGTGATTTTCTACAGTAGAGAATGATAAGGTTTTGCATTGATTTATACTAACGTATCTCACGAGTTCTTGTTGAGTTTTGTGTGGATGAAGTTTGTAAGATTTAGGGAAACCGTGATATAAAAAGGAATTACGGAGACACAAAAACTCAAGCTTGGGGATGCCCAAGGCATCCCAAGATAATATTTCAATAATTCTCAAGCATCTAAGCTTGGCGATGCCCCGGTAGGCATCCCACCTTTCTTCATCAACAATTATCAGTATCGATTGAGCCTAAGCTTTTGCTTCTCCAGATGAGTTATGCTATTCTTAGAATTAAATTTTATTTTATTTTTCTTGTTGTTTTAATAAAATATTTAGATCTGGAAGATTTTAAAGAAGAGATGGTCCTCACATAGCTACCCATTCACTTAACTACTCGCTTGATCTTCACTTATATCTTTTTGGAGTAGTTAGTCATTTGCTCTAGTGCTTCACTTATATCTTTTTGAGCATGGTGTTATTTAATATTTTTGAAGAAAAATTCTCATGCTTCACTTATATTATTTTGAGAGATGAAAAATTTTATGCTCATGTTCTTCACTTAAATTTGTTTGAGCCTGTCAAAAGCAATTGCAATATATGAAATTAGTCCCAAAGTGATAGATATCCAAGGAGGAAAATGACTAACACAAGGCACTCAACACAAGGCATTGCATGACAAGCTAACCATACTAACAGCAAGACGACATGATCAAGAAGCCAAGCAAAGCAATAACAAGCTCATAGCATGCATGGATCAACTACAACAACCTTGGCAAAATTGATTAACATGTAAACAATCTGCCAGGAACATTTTATAGCAAAAGTAGACCAAGATTGACTCATGCTAGGGGACTCCATAAATGCAAACAAGGACATGGATGGATAGAGCATAACCATATGCCCAAATCATCCTTACTGAACATACTCAAAAGAAGCATGGATCTCTCTGAAGCAACAAGAACACATGGCATAAAAATAACAACAGAGCAAAGACTTAGTGAAATTCTAAGTCCCTGAAATCAGCAACATCACGAGAGCTAATTTGCATGCTTGTGCTAGTCACCACATTGATCGTAAAAATACATGGCATACACCCCTGTAAAGATGGCATGTCCTAGCCCAAAACACATGTAGGGCTCATAGCCATATGCAGCACACAATAATCATGGCAAAATGACAAAAGCTCAAGATCTGTTAAGAAACAGGAACTAACATTTTATATAACTCTTGCAACAGTCATTTGGGAATCAAGATGGACTCAAACAAGCATGATGCAATGGAACAAAATGAAGAGGACATCCATATGAACATTTTGATATAAGGCACGCACAAAACGGAGCTACGATGATGGAGTTATGGCATGATGAATAGTGCTCCAAGATGTAATAATGAAAGACTCAAAGGAAAAGTTGAAGTCAACCCTAGGTCTTGACCTGATCCAGATCTGGCTCGGATGTCGATGTACGCTGGAGTGAGCTCGCCGGACTTGTAGGGGACGGCTACCGGAGTTGAGGGAGGCCGGAGCGAGCTCACCGTCGACCGGAGCTGGAGAGGTGATGCCAGATCCGGAGAGGATGATGGGGCGGCGAGGCGCCAGTAGCTGGTGGCGGTGAGGTCGGTGGTGGGCACCGGCGGAGCGGAGGCGGCCGGCGGGTGGTGGCGGAGACGCGCCGGTGACTCGGGCGGTGGAGGGAGGAAGGCATGAGGCGGCGGGGTCCCGCGTGGGGCGGCCGCGCCCGATCCGAACTGGGAGGGCCTCCCGTGGGCCCTGCGGGCTTCGACGGTGGCGGCGGTGAAGTGGGCGCGGCCCGATGACGTGGAGCGCAACGATTGGGCGAGGGGACGGCGGCGAACGTGTCCGGCACGCGGAGGAAGGGGGAGACTAGGGTTTAGACCGGGAATTTTGGAGAGGTGCACATATATAGGTAGAGGGAGCTAGGAGAGTCCAAATGAGGAGCGGTTTACGGCCACGCGATCGCGATCGAACGACTGAGAGGATGGAGGGGGTTTGTATGGATTTGGGCCACTTTGGAGGGGTGTTGGGCTGCAACACACACGAGGCCTTTACGGTTCCTCGGTTAACCGTTGGAGTATCAAACGGACTCCAAATGGCACGAAACTTGACAGGCGGTCTACCGGTGGTGTACTAAGGCCGCCTGGCAAATCTCGGTCCCTTCCGAGAATTTTTAACACCCGCTCACAAAAAGAGGCAAAAGGGGGCGCCGGAGGACGTAGGAGTGCCGGATCGCAAAACGGACAACGGGGAAAATGCCTGGATGCATGAGACGAACACGTAAGCAAATGCGATGCACATGATGACATGATATGAAATGCATGACATGGACAAAATGAAAAACAAAGACAAAACTCAACCATGAGGGAATATCATAACTTAGAGCCGAGAATGGCAAGAGTTGGAATACAAATATAGTAAGTTACATTCGGGGTGTTACAACACTCCACCACTACGAAAGGATCTCGTCCCGAGATCTAGGATTGAAAGAACTCTGGATATTTGGAACGGAGGTGGTCCTCGCGTTCCTAGGTGGCTTCTCGGTCGGAATGATGTGACCACTTCACTTTCAGGAATTTGGTAGACTTGTTGCGAGTCTTTCGCTCGGTTTCTTCAAGAATAGCAACGGGATGCTCATGATAAGACAGGTCTTCTTGGAGATCAATCTCTTCGAAGTTGATGGCGTGGTCAGGAGTCTTAAAACACTTGCGAAGCTGTGACATGTGAAACACGTCGTGCACATTTGCAAAGTTGGACGGAAGCTCAAGTTGATAGGCGAGATCACCTCTTTTGCCAATGATCTTGAAAGGACCCACGTATGTAGGGGCAAGCTTCCCTTTGATACCAAAGCGACGAGTACCTTTCATTGGAGAGACGCGGAGGTAGACATGGTCTCCTATCTCGAAAGCCAAATCACGATGCTTGCTATCATAGTAACTCTTCTGACGCGATTGCGTGGCTTTGAGATTTTCACGAATGACTTTGCACATTTCTTTAGCCTCTGTGATCAAGTCATTGCCAAGAAGTTGGTGTTCACCAGTCTCTGACCAGTTAAAAGGAGTACGACACTTTCCGCCATAGAGAATCCCAAATGGGGCCTTGCCCGAACTCGCTTGGAAGCTATTGTTGTAGGAGAACTCGGCATATGGAAGACAATCTTCCCACTTCATACCGAAGGAAATGACACAAGTCCTGAGCATATCTTCAAGAATTTGATTCACTCGCTCGACTTGTCCACTGGTTTGAGGATGAAAGGCTGTGCTGAAGCGAATGTTGGTGCCCATGGCCTTCTGAAAGGAGTCCCAGAACTTAGAAGTAAAGATGCTTCCATGATCTGAAGATATCAATTGCAGAATGCCATGCAAAGAGACAATCTTGGAGGTATATAGCTCTGCCAACTGAGCTGCTATGATAGATTCTTTGATAGGAAGAAAATGAGCCACTTTAGTGAGCTTGCCGATGCCAACAAAGATAGCATCATTTCCGCGCTTGGACTTGGGAAATCCAGTCACGAAGTCCATCTTAATATGATCAAACTTCCATTCTGGAATGGCAAGAGGTTGGAGGAGACCAGCTAGTCGTCGGTGTTCTGCTTTCACCCTTCTGCAGGCATCACATTCATTCACGAACTGAGCAATTTCTCGCTTCATTCGAGTCCACCAATATGACTGCTTGAGGTCATGGTACATCTTTGTACTTCCAGGATGAATAGAAAGGAGTGAATTGTGAGCCTCGTTCATAATGACTTTACGAAGGTCACCCTTAGGAACAACAATTCGATCCTCGAAGAATAGAGTATCTTTGTCACCAAGGCGATAGCACTTGTACTTAGGTTGGCTCTTGGCAATACCAATCTTCACCTTCTTCACCATGGCATCAAGAAGTTGTGCCTCATGAATTTGATCTTCCAAAGTAGGAGAGACTTGGAGGTTGGCAAGAAATCCTTGAGGAACAGCTTGGAGATTAAGTTTGCGGAAAGCTTCACAAAGATCCGGTTGGAAGGGCTTGAAAATCAAACTGTTGCAGTAAGCCTTCCTGCTCAAAGCGTCAGCAATGAAATTGGCCTTGACTGGAGTATATTCAATACTCAGATTATACTCTTGAATCATCTCGACCCAATGAGTCTGCTTGAGGTTGAGATTGGGTTGAGTGAAGATGTACTTGAGACTCTTATGATTAGTGAAGATGTCCACTTTCCTTCCCAACAAGAGATGTCTCCATGTTAAAAGAGCATGGACAACTGCCGCCAACTCGAGGTCATGAGTGGGATAGTTCTTTTCGTTGGGCTTCAACTGGCGAGAGGTATAGGCCACAACTTTCTTCTCTTGCATTAATACAGCACCGAGACCTTGCAGGGAAGCATCACAGAAAACCTCAAATGGTTTGGATTCATCAGGAGGAGTTAGAACTGGAGCTGTGACTAACTTCTCTATGAGGGTGTTGAAAGCGACGTCAGATTCAGGCGTCCAGACATACTTCACATGCTTCTGGAGGAGGTTGGAAAGAGGCTTTGCAATCTTAGAGAAATTCTCAATGAATCTTCGACAATAGCTTGCAAGCCCAAGGAAACTGCGAAGTTGCTTCACATTCTGAGGCGGTTCCCAATTCACAATTGTAGACACCTTCTCAGGATTAATAGCTATGCCCTTGGCGGAGATGATATGCCCAAGGTAGAGAACCTCATCGAGCCAAAACTCGCACTTTGAAAACTTCGCATAGAAATGATGTTCTCTGAGTTTGTCTAGCACCAATATCAAATGCTTGGCGTGATCCTCCTTGTTCTTGGAAAAGACCAAAATATCATCGAGATACACCAAGACGAAGTCATTTGTGTAAGGGTTGAAGATGAAGTTCATCACGCGAGAGAACGTTGGAGGAGCATTGACGAGGCCGAAAGACATGACAATGTATTCATAGGAACCATAGCTTGTTCTAAATGCTGTCTTGGGGATATCTTGTTCACGAATGCGAATATGATGATAGCCCATACGGAGGTCAAGCTTGGAGAATACTTGGGCACCTTTGAGTTGTTCGAAAAGCTCATTGATGTTGGGAAGTGGGTACTTGTTCTTTATGGTCTTCTTGTTCAATGGGCGGTAGTCGACACAAAGTCGGTCCGTGCCATCCTTCTTCTTGACAAAAAGAACACCACAACCGCATGGAGAAGAACTCGGTTGGATCAGACCCATACGCTCTTGTATATCGAGTTGTTTCTTCAGCTCCTTCAACTCTTCTGGTCCAAGCTTGTAAGGACGTTTGCAAATAGGTTCCGTGCCAGGATCAAGATCGATGACGAATTCAACTGGACGGTGAGGAGACATTCCTGGAAGCTCTTCTGGAAAGACATCTTGATATTCACAAACGACTGGAATCTGAGATATGGCATTCAACTCGCCCTTCTCATTGAGAGAAAACAGTCGAATGGTATCATCACGAGCTGCATAGATGATCACATCCTCAGACGAGTGTGTCAATTGAATCTGCCTGGCAGCACAATCAAGCTGAGCCTTATGCTTAGAAAGCCAGTCCATGCTGATAATTAGATCAATATCCGAGTTACCAAGAACCATTGGAGAGGACAGAAATTTATAGTCTCCAAACTAGACAGAGACTCGGGAGCAACCAAACTAGAAGTCATAAGCTTTCCAGGAGAAACAACTTGCATGACTTTGGACAAAACCTCTATGCAAACATTGTGCTCTGATGCAAATGGGAATGACATGAAAGAATGCGATGCACCAGTATCAAAAAGGACTTTAGCAGGAATATCATTAACAGGAAGATTACCCATGATCACTTCTGAAGAGTCCTCTGCCTGAGCTGCGTTCATCATGTTGACCTTTGCAAACTTGGGATTATGCTTGACCACTGCATTGCTGGCAGATCTCACAGGAGGAGGAGGCGGAAGGCGCCTCTGGTTGAAGCATTTGTTCGCATAGTGCCCCTTCTGCTGACACTTGTTGCACGTAACCTTGGAGTATGAGACGAAGCTTTGTTCTGATAGCCTGTGTTGGGTGGGTGGGAAGATCCATTTCCACCTTTGCTCTTCTGCTGATAAGGCTGATGGAACGGAGGAGGAGGAGGAAACCAGAACTTTTGCTGCTTAGCTGCCACTTGAGTTGAAGAAGAATAAGGAGTTGCATCTCTGACTCTCTTCTTAGATGCATCGCACTTGAGCTAAGCGGCCTCTTGCTTTAGTTCCATGTTGTAGAAATCATCATACTTGGTCGGCTCAAAAAGCATAAGAGCTAATTGCAGATCTTCTCTGAGGCCACCTCTGAATTGATAAATCATGCTCTTCTCGTCAGGGACGTCTTGTTTGGCAAAGCGAGCGAGCCTCTGAAACATGATATTGTATTGGTAAACACACATGCTGCCTTCCTTCAGATTGCGGAACTCCTCCCGCTTACTCTCAACAACACTTTGAGGAATGTGGTGAGCTTTGAAGTCTCGGCGGAAATCATCCCAGGTAATCACACGACCTCCTCTGGAATCTTTGTATTGTTGATACCACTCAGCAGCTTGGTCTTTGAGTTGGAATGAAGCAAACTTGACAAAGTCCTTAAGCCTGACGTTGCTACACTCAAAATGTTTGGAGATATCCAGAGCCAATCGTCATCGTCTATGGCCTCGACACAGTTACTGAAAGACTTCGGCTGGTTTGCGAGGAACTAGTTGAGGGTAGCAAACTGAGCTTGATTGTTGCCATGGCCTTGATTTCCTTGGTTGCACTCTTGCAAGAGTTGCATAAGCATCTGCGTGTTGGCATTGGTGGTGGCCATGACAGCTTTCCATGCCTCCGAAGGTGGAGGTGGTGGCGGAGGTTCCGGATTCTGACGCGTTTGAGGAGCCATCCTGAAGAGGGTGACATCCGGTAGCATCTTTAAAGACATATATTCAAGCTGAATCAATGGATCGAAATTGCAACATATAGCCTTAACATTCGAACAAGGATGAACGAATGAATTCCAAAGTAAATGATCACACTTCCATAAAGTTGAGAAGCCACTTAGATAGATATAGATGAATAAAACAACAAGGTACGGATATAAACAAATAATTGGTAAGGATTACCCAATCACAAACCAAATATCTGCAGAAAGAAATACTAGAGCTACTTGAATTCCCACCTATGGAACTCTCGAAACTTTCTGGTTATGCAATCGGGTGTTGGGATACAGGGGAAGCATAATATCTCACCCAAAACTAGCAAATCCTACATCCAGCTGTATCCATCCTTCAACAAATAACCAAGAAACCTTCGGAAATCATTTACCTCAACCTTCGAAAAGCATCTGCTATACGAGTTATGGAAATACTCCCGAACTCCCGCCCCAGTACTGGGTGGCGTCGAGGTTATCTCACCAACAAATGCATAAAGGAGATTTTTGATGTCGGTGAAACTCAGGTATTCCAGAATTTCAACGATAAAATTGTGATGACAACACCTCGGAGCTCAACTCCCCGGGACACTGCCACAACCCCTAAATGTCAGGAGGCATCAAGAACAATGTTCTTGTCACAAAACCATCGGAATGATTCCAAGATACCCGCGTGATCCTAATTTTTTTAGTGAAATTTGAGAAGAGAAGAGTCAAAACTCTACGTCAGGATGCCTCACCATAGCGACGAAGGGACTGAGGAGTAAAAAGAATCCTACTCTCCGATATATATAATCCTATAAGACTCAAAACATTTTCTAGACTCAGCAACGCTAGCGATTCGATCAAGCAGGGGGCTCCTAAGTCGGGGAAGGCTCTGATACCAACTTGTAACACCCACGATGCGGCTATATCTCCCATGTGTCGGAGCACGACTTAGAGGCATAACCGCATAGTAGGCATGTCGCAAGAGGGGTAATCTTTACACATCCCATGTACTGAATAAGAAAGAGATACAGAGTTGTCTTACAATCGCCACTTCACACAATACATAAATATAGCATTACATCATCCAGAATACAATCAAGGTCCGACTACGGAACCAAAATAAAGACAACCCCAAATGCATAAGATCCCTGATCGTCCCAACTGGGCTCCACTACTGATCGTCTGGAAAGGAAACATAGTAATGTCCTGAATCCTCGTCGAACTCCCACTTAAGTTCTGTCGCATCCCTGTACTGGCATCATCGGCACATGCATCTGGTTTTGGAAGTAATCTGTGAGTCACGGGGACTCAGCAATCTCACACCCTTGAGATCAAGACTATTTAAGCTTATGGGTAGGAAAGGTAGTGAGGTGGAGTTGCAGCAAGCAATAGCATATATGGTGGCTATCTTACGCAAATGAGAGCGAGAAGAGAAAGCAAAGCATGGTCGAGAAGCTACAAAGATCAAGAAGTGATCCTGAAACTACTTATGTTCAAGCATAACACGAGACCGTGTTCTCTTCCCGGACTCCGCCGAAAAGAGACCATCATGGCTACACACGATGTTGATTCATTTTAATTAAGTTAAGTGTCAGGTTCTCCACAACCGAATATTAACAAATTCCCATCTACCCATAACCGCGGGCACGGCTTTCGAAAGTTCAAATCCCTGCAGGGGTGTCCCAACTTAGCCCATCACAAGCTCTCACGGTCAACGAAGGATATTCCTTCTCCTAGGAAGACCCAACCAGACTCGGAATCCCGGTTACAAGACATCTCGACAATGGTAAAACAAGACCAGCAAAGCCGCCCGATGTGCTAACAAATCCCGATAGGAGTCGCACATATCTCGTTCTCAGGGCACACCGGATGAGACATCCTATGAGTAAAACCAAACCTCAAGTTGCCCCAAGGTGGCCCCGCAGTCTACTCGTTTCGGACCAACACTCAGAGGAGCACTGCCTCGGGGGGTTTAAAATAAAGATGACCCTTGAGTCCGCGGAACCCAAGGGGAAAAAGTCTTAGGTGGCAAATGGTAAAACCAAGGTTGCGCCTTGCTGGAGGAGTTTTATTCAAGGCGAACTGTCAAGGGGGTCCCATTATAACTCAATCGCGTAAGGAACGCAAAATCAAGGAACATAACACCGGTATGACGGAAACTAGGGCGGCAAGAGTGGAACAAAACACCAGGCATAAGGCCGAGCCTTCTACCCTTTACCAAGTATATAGGTGCATTAAAGTAAACAAGATATAATAATGATATCCCAACAATAAACATGTTCCAACAAGGAACAAACTCCAACCTTCACCTGCAACTAGCAACGCTATAAGAGGGGCTGAGCAAAGTGGTAACATAGCCAAACAACGGTTTGCTAGGCAAGGTGGGTTAGAGGCTTGACATGGCAATATGGGAGGCATGATAAAGAATGTGGTAGGTATCATGGCATAGCAATAGAGCGAGCAATTAGCAAGCAAAGATAGAAGTGATTTCGAGGGTATGGTCATCTTGCCTGCAAAGTTCTCCGAGTTGACGTAAGCTTGATCCTCGTAAGCGTACTCAACGGGTTCCTCGATCATGAACTCGTCTCCCGGCTCTACCCAAGGCAAGAACACAAGCAAAGGAAACCACAATCAACCACGGTGTAATGCGCAAGCAACATGATGCAAAACATGGCATGATATGCGGGATGTGATATGCAATGCATGTGCGTGCTCTGGAAGGAAAAGATTGATCAAGGCATCAACTTGGAAAATCAAGTGCGCCGCTAGAAATATGAGTTGATTTCGGTCGAAACCGATATAAAGATCACCGGAATCAGATGCACGGTTTGCAAATGGCAAGCAAAACAAGAATGGCACAATTCTGCGATTAACAGCATGATGCCATCTAAAATGCAACAAGAAACTAAGCTACTGCACTCCAACATAGCAACAAAGCACATGGCAGTGATCTACTCAAGATGCTCGACAAAAGAGGAACACTGAGCTAAGGCTAAATCACACAATAGCAGGATCAAACAAGCATGGCAAAAGTGCAAAAGATAACAACATCACAGACTTAGTGAAAATAACATGTCATGATTTAACATCAGGAAGCAATGTTTAGAGCAAGATAACAACATGCTACAGGAAAATATCATGGCAAGACAAGGCATGGCATGAATATACTCAAAGCATATAACAAAAGTCCCTTACTGACCATAAGCCAAAAGGGCACAAGAAATATGATGGCACCCATGGAAACATAGCAAGTTTCATTAACATATTCAGACTTGGCAGAAAACTGGAGATGGCAAAAACAGTATTATGAAGGCACGTTCGCGAGCTCGACGCACTCAACATAAGGAATTTCATGACAAGCTAATCATACTACCAGCAAGAAGACATGATCAAGAAGCCAAGCAAAGCAAGAACAAGCTCATAGCATGCATGGATCAACTACAACTACCTTGGCAAAATTGATTAACACGTAAACAATCTGCCAGGAACATTTTATAGCAAAAGTAGAGCAAGATTGAGTCATGTCAGGGGACTCCATAAATGCAAACAAGGACATGGATGTATAGAGCATAACCATATGCCCAAATCATCCTTACTGAACATACTAAAAAGAAGCATGGATCTCTCTGAAGCAACAAGAACACATGGCATAAAAATAACAGCAGAGCAAAGACTTCGTGAAATTCTAAGTCCCTGGAATCAGCAACATCATGAGAGCTACTTTGCATGCTTGTGCTAGTCACCACATTGATCACAAAAATACATGTCATACACCCATGTAAAGATGGCATGGCCTAGCCCAAAACACATGTAGGGCTCATAGCCATATGCAGCACACAATAATCATGGCAAAAATGACAAAAGCTCAAGATCTATTAAGAAATGGGAACTAACATTTTATAGCACTCTTGCAACAGTCATTTGGGCATCAAGATGGACTCAAACAAGCATGATGCAATGGAACAAAATGAAGAGGACATCCAGATGAACATTTTGATATAAGGCATGCACAAAACGGAGCTACGATGACAGAGTTATGGCATGATGAATAGTGCTCCAGGATGTAAAAATAAAAGACTTAGAGGAAAAGTTGAATTCAACCCTAGGTCTTGACCCGATCCAGATCTGGCTCGGACGTCGATGTACTCCGGAGTGAGCTCGCCGGACTTGAAGGGGACGGCTGCCAGAGTCGAGGGAGGCCGGAGCGAGCTCGCCGGCGACCGAAGCTAGAGAGGTGGCGCCGGATCCAGAGAGGACGACGGGGTGGCGAGGCGCCGGTAGCTGGTGGCGATGAGGTCGGTGGTGGGCATCGGCGGATTGGAGGTGGCCGGCGGGTGGCGGCGGAGACGCGCCGGTGACTCGGGCGGCGGAGGGAGGAAGGCGCGAGGCGGTGGGGTCCCGCGCGGGGTGGCGGCGCCCGATCCGGGCCGGGAGGGCCTCCCGCAGGCCCTGCGGGCTTCGGCAGCAGCGGCGGTGAAGTGGGGCGCGACCCGATGACGTGGCGCGCAACGATTGGGCGAGGGGACGGCGGCGGACGTGTCCGGCGCTGGGCGGACGTGTCCGGCGCGCGGAGGAAGGGGGAGACTAGGGTTTGGACCGGGAATTTTGGAGAGGTGCACATATATATAGGTAGAGGGAGCTAGGAGGGTCCAAATGAGGAGTAGTTTTCGGCCGCGCGATTGTGATCGAACGAACAAGAGGATGGAGGGGGTTTGGATTGGTTTTGGGCCACTTTGGAGGGGTGTTGGGCTGCAACACACACGAGGCCTTTACGGTTCCTCGGTTAACCGTTGGAGTATCAAACGGACTCCAAATGGCACGAAACTTGACAGGCGGTCTACCGGTGGTGTACCAAGGTCGCCTGGCAAATCTCGATCCCTTCCGAGAATGTTTAACACCTGCTCACGAAAAGAGGCAAAAGGGGGTGCCGAAGGACGTAGGAGTGCGGGATCGCAAAATGGACAACGGGGAAATTGCTCGGATGCATGAGACGAACACGTATGCAAATGCGATGCACATGATGACATGATATGAAATGCATGACATGGACAAAATGCAAAACAAAGACAAAACCCAACCACGAGGGAATATCATAACTTAGAGCCGAGAATGGCAAGAGTTGGAATACAAATATGGTAAGTTACATCCGGGGTGTTACAGTTGTGCCCACCTCGGTGGCCTCCCGCACTGCCTCTTCGCTCTATAAATGCCCAAATATTCCAAAAACCCTAGGGGAGTCGACGAAATTTTGTTACAGCCACTGCCAGTTCCAGAACCACGAGATCCAATCTAGAGCCCCTCTCCGACACTCCGCCGGAGGGGGGAATCATCACAGGTGGCCATCTTCATCATCCCAGCGGCCACCATGATGAGGAGGGAGTAGTCCTCCCTCGGGGCTGAGGATATCTACCAGTAGCTATGTGTTGTATCTCTCTCTCTCTCGTGTTCTTGAGATGGAACGATCATGATGTAACGCGGGTTTTGTTGACATAGATGAATCATATGGAGTTTTCCCCTCTCTATCTTCTTGATGAATTGAGTTCTCCCTTTGAAGTTTTCTTATCGGATTGAGTCTTTAAGGATTTGAGAGCACTTAATATGTGTTTTGCATGAGGATATCTGTAGTAACATTCGAACATCTAATTGAGTTAGTTGATGTATATTATTGCGATCAACTTGCGGGTTCCGTGACTTTAGGACCTATGCATAGGGGTTGGCACACGTTCTCGTCTTGACTCTCTGATAGATATTTTGGGCCACTCCTTGGGAATCAAATAGATGAATCTGAAATTGTGTGATGCTTATCGTATGACCAAACCCATGAATATTTGCGGTGACATTGGAATATCAAGGTGACATTAGGGCTTTGGTTGATTTGCATCTTAAGGTGTTATTCTAAGGAATGGCTTTGTGGTGGTTTCGTGCCCGACAAAAATTTCTATACAACAAGTAATTTTGGAGTGAACTCTACACCGCACTTGAGGGATTTGCGTATGATTCAACTATGTCAACATTGTTGGGAGATCACACTAGTGAAAGTACGGACCCTAGGCCTTGTTTCTAAGCATTGCAATACCGTTTTGTGCCCACTTACTATTGGTTACCTTGCTGTTTTTATAATTTCATATTACAAAAACCAGCATCTACTATCCATATTACACTTGTATCACCATCTCTTCGCTGAACTAGTGCACCTATACAATTTGCCATTGTATTGGGTGTGTTGGGGACACAAGAGACTTTTTACTATTTGGTTGCAGGGTCGTTTGAGAGACACCATCTTCATCCTACGCCTCCCACGGATTGATAAACCTTAGGTCATCCACTTGAGGGAAAATTGCTACTATCCTACAAAACTCTGTGCTTGGAGGCCCAACACGTGTCTACAAGAATAAAGTTGCGTAGTAGACATCAGGGTCGTGGTGGACATGCTGACCAAGGTAGCCCATTTCATTCCTATAAGGACTACATACCAGGCGGATCAACTAGCTCAACTCTATGTTTCCAGAATCGTCAGTTTGCATGGGGTGCCAAGAACCATCACCTCCGACCAAGGGTCTCCTTTCACCTCAGCATTGTGGTCACGTCTTCATCAAGCCTTGGGAACAACCCTGAAGTACAGTATGGCTTATCACCCTCAGAAAGATAGGCAGATAGAGCGAGTAAATCAAATACTTGAAGACATGCTTCGAGCATGTGCCCTTGCTCAAGGACCCAAATGGGAAGATAGTCTTCCTTACACGGAGTTTTCCTACAACAATAGCTATCAGACCAGTCTCAAGATGTCACCATACGAAGCCCTGTATGGACGTAAGTGTTGTACTCCGTTAAACTGGTCTCAGACCGGAGATAGTCGCATCGCCGGGACTGACTTGATGATGGAAGCTGAGAAACAAGTAAGGGAAATCCAAGACAGACTTCTAGTAGCCATGTCTCGACAAAAGAGTTACTATGATTCCAAACATCGACAGATCAGTTTTCAAATGGCGAATATGCCTACCTCCGAGTGACACCCATGACAGCAGTTAAAAGATTTTAGACTCGAGCAAATCTTGCACCAATATACATTGGCCCGATCCCTGTCATGTCCAAGGTTGGTGCAGTGGCATATCAACTAGAACTTCCACCTGAGTTGTTGGAAGTACACGATGTCTTCCACGTATCGAAGTTACGGAAGTGTATCTCACCGCCAGAGACACGGACTGATGTGACAGAGATAGAGCTTGCTAAGGATCTGACTTATGAAGAGAAACATTTCTGAATAATGTATGGGATGGAAAGAGTCACTCGCAGCAAGTCAGTTAAGTTTTACAAGGTGCAGTGGGAACACCATACCGAGGATGAAGCTACCTGAGAAAGAGAGGAATTTTTTAGGACAACATACCCTGAATTGTTTCCCGAGCAACCGAATCTCGAGGACAAGATTCATCCTGAGGGGGGAGGTTTGTGACACCCTAGTTTATGCCACTTTTCTTTCTATGGAGTTTATTCCATATTTGGTTTGAATTTGAGTTTTTGAATTAACTCATTTGGACATAGCACTTGGGCATTCTTTTGGTTTTCACCCAAGTGACTCCCATCACTCCCAAAAACATCTCTTGCCCTCATATCTCTCAAAATAATGCCATGGGAATATTTATCTCAAAGACATAGTATTCATTTTCTCTTTGAAAATGAATGGTTTGCACTTCTGCTCCAAAGCAACCCCTATTTTTCTTGCTCCTAAAAATATGAGAAAATTCTCAAATATTCTTTGAATCATGTCTCAACTTCCTATGCAAAAATATCCTATGGTCATGTGGGGAATTTTAGCTGTAGAAAATCATTTCTCTCCTGGTCGGGAAAAGCACTTTGTGAAGGAAGTGTATTTTTGCCTGATCTTTTTGAGCAGGAATTTATATAGCTTAATGACCTTCCTAGCAAACTCTTAACCTCCAAGTTTCAGCTCTTAACCCCTTCTAGATTTCTCTCAGATGACTGCAACATTTCCTTTCCAGAAACTTGTCAGTAAGCTCAAGTCACCTTTGGTCGACCTGGCAATGAACAAACACATCAGCGTGACCTATCACTACAAGGACTTGGGACTAGACATGATTTTGCGGCTCTGGTGCACCGTATTGCACTAGTTCACGCGGTGACCACGTGTGTCCAGGGCACCTGGCATGCGTTCAGCGCGCTCTACGCGTCGGTAATGCCACTGCTCCGCCCGTGCATCCACCCCAAGCCAACCCAGCATGTCTTTCACCCTCTGCTGCCTTGACTCATCCCTCCCGACTTCTCCCTGGCACACCCCGACGCCAGCGGCAGGCGATGTGGACATGGACACGGTGGAGTAGAGAGCATAGTGCATTCGCGTGATCATGTCGTCCCCTTCCTGCGTCCTATGCTTGGTGCCACTCCCCCCCTATGTGTGCATGATCACCAGTGACCTCTCCCATCGCTCTTAGGTCCTCTCGTCGCCTCTTGCGATCTCCAAAACCTCCCCTGTGGAGCCGAGCTCGGCCACCTCGCTTTCCTATAAATAAAACACTCCCCGAGCCTCTCCAACCATCCCAAGCTCATCCAGTGGCCACATATCGACTATTTTAGCTCTACGGCAAGGCCGGGCGGGCCTCTAGCCGCCGTTCCTCACCGGAGCTCGCCACAGATCCCCCTTGGCATTCCACTCCCTCCGGTGCTCTTCGACCCCTCCCGTCTGCTCAGGCGTGCTCGTGTGATACCTCTGGTCCAGACGGAACTGCTGGACCGAAGCTAGCTCGCTAGGAACGCCAACTCCGACAAGCCCCACCGCCCGCCATCTCCGGGGAAGATCGCTACAACACCGTCCGTCCATCCTAGCCCTCTCTCCGGTACATACGTGCTCCTCTCCGTGAACCGCGTCCGGCCATCCCTTCGTCGGCGGCCGCCGTGGCCTCCTCGCTGGAGTACCACCAGGGACAGCGCCGCCGTCCTCTGTCTCCCGCCCTCTCTCTTCTAAATCTGATAGTGGGACCCACCCGTTAGTCTCTCTCTCGAAGCGGTATAAGTGGAGGCATAAACCCAAAATACGCCTTCGACGTCACCCTTTCTCCAAATTCTAAAACTTCATTTTAATTCAGAAATTTGACCCAACTTTGACCAGCTATAACTTTTATTCTATAAGTCCAAACCAGTTGATTCTTTTTGCATTGGTTTTATCTTGAGCTCCTCTATCAGCATGAAACTTTTCCTATTTTTTCTTGCTTTTTAGAGTTTCTGGTGCACTTAAATGTGTTATGTGACATTTTCTTTATGCCATTTTGATTAATTCTAGAGGGATCTTGCTGCCTTGAGGAGGACCAGGAGGATTGTGACCCTCCTCTGAACTAAGGCAAGCCACCACAAATATTTGCAAGAGTGACATTTCAATGACTATGATTTTTACTTGAATATAACCTTATATAAAGAATATAGTTATTTAAATAATTTCACTTGTGCTAGTTTCATATTCATGCTATGCTTACTATGTTTACAGTGGTATGTGAGTTATTTGGTCAAGTTTATGCTATAGGGTTAAAATGGTCATGAGCATGTTTATGTTAATACCGGCATTATCTTGAAATGGTGCATATGCGTATCATGGCATACTATGGCTTGAGTAAATTTCATTTCAAGTTAAACATGATTATAATACAACTTGAATATGTTGTTGATTGAGTCATGGTGCCACCAATCGAGCTTCCCAGCGCAACCACATTTGCCTTTATGGGAAGGCCCTTACTTGGTGTATTGTCATGCCTCTCGCCGGTCCCTCCAACTAGGGAAGGTTATGCGTTTGCGCTGCCCTGGCTTGGTAGGCAGGCATAGCCTTGTGTGCTCGTAGTTGTTTTGGTACCATTGTCCCCATTTGGGACCGTTTTGTTTTGCCACAACGGTGGCCATTGGATGTTTGGAGTGGCATCGGGTCCACCCATGACTTAGCCCAAAGGGGAGTTGGTCGGAGTGGCCGGGAGAGTGTCATGCAATAGAGTGGTCCTATCAGAAGACCGTTGGACCACCCCTATGGGAACACGAAGCCATGGGTTCCATGGTGTGGGTACAGTGTACTAACCTCTACAGAGTGTGTTTAGTCTATCGATAGCCGTGCCCTCGGTCATGGACACGGTTCGTAGTAGGTCACACCATGGGCCAACAGAAATAATTAACCTGCACACGAAAGTTATACTTGTGGCACTCGATATGATAGATGAGCTATAGTAACCATCGAGATGGTTTCTCTTGTGATCTAGTGGTGATCACCGTGGTAAGATGATGTTAATGGTTAAGAGGTAACCAAAATGGTAAGCTAGTCCGAGGGACCTGATTGCAAGCACTTTCACTTCATGGGTAGCATGTCACGTTCTTGCATATAACTTGCTTAAATATCATGTTGTTGATTGCCATTGTTGCATTGTTTGTTGTGAGCTTGCGAGTACATTCAAAGTACTCACCTGGCGTGTCATGCCAGTTTTAGGAGAAGCCAGACCAGAGTTGGAGTTGCATCATGCATCGCAGTCTAGGTCGTGTCCACATCAGTGTCCTTGTGAGATGGAATCTTTCTACGTCGTGGTTCTGCTGCTGAGTAGCTGTCGTCGCGGCCCCAACATGTCTACTAAATAATGTACATATGTCCAGCAGCACCGTGTGTGCCGCTTGGCCTCGTTAACTCATGTATCATAGAGCCATGTATCGGCAAGAGATCGATAAAGCCATTATATTTCTGTACCAAGTTGTTGTGTGCTGCCAGAAGACATGATATTTGGGCTGGCAATGCAAGGTAAACCGGTTGCTCTGAGCTGAGGTGCCATAGCATCCTTCTAGACGCAGAGCTACAGAATTACCAGCCCACAAACGCCAGAATAATGGAGGCCTTCAAGGGCCTCTATGAAGGCTTGATACGTCCATTTTGCATCATGTTTAGCTACTTTTATTTATAATGTTTTTATGCATAATAATGCTTTTTGGAGTAATTCTAATGCCTTCTCTTTCATAATATGCAAGGTTCACACAACGAGGGAGAATACTGGCAGCTAGAATTCTGGACCTGAAAAAGCTAGGTCAGGCCACCTATTCTGCACAACTCCAAATGAGCTGAAACTTCACGGGGATTTTTTATGAATATATAAGAATTATTGGAGCAAATAGCTACCAGAGGGGGCCCTGGTGGGTTGTGCCCTCCTCGGCCCACCTCCGGTGCCCCTCTTCTGGTATATAAGTCATTTTGACCTAGAAAAAATAAGGAGAGGACTTTCGGAACGAAGCGCCGCCGTCTCGAGGTGGAACTTGAGCGGGAGCACTTTTTCCCTCCAGCGGAGCGATTCCGCCAGGGGAACTTCCCTCTCGAAGGGGGAAATCATCGTCATCATCATCACCAACAACTCTCCCATCTTGGGGAGGTCAATCTCCATCAACTTCTTCAACATCACCATCTCATCTCAAGCCCTAGTTCATCTCTTGTGTTCAATCTTTGTACCGGAACCTTAGATTGGTGCTTGTGACTAGTAGTGATGATTACATCTTGTAGTTGATTACTATATGGTTTATTTGGTGGAAGATTATATGTTCATATCCATTATGCTATTTAATACCTCTCTGATCTTGAGCATGATTAACATTTGTGGGGAGTTACTTTTGTTCTTGAGGTCACGGGAGAAATCTTCTTGCAAGTAATCATGTGAACTTGATATGTGTTCGATATTTTGATGATATGTATGTTGTTATTCCCTTAGTAGTGTCATGTGAACATCGACTACATGGCACTTCACCATATTTGGGCCTAAGGGGATGCATTGTGGAGTAGTTATTACATGATGGGTTGCAAGAGTGACAGAAGCTTAAACCCTAGTTTATGCGCTATTTCGTAAGGGACTGGTTTGGATCCAAAAGTTTAATGCTATGGTTAGATTTATT